>NC_084590.1:37212004-37525129 GCF_033807715.1 Cololabis saira
CTCCCTGCCTTTGTGCACATCCTATAACTGTATATTAATAAAATATCAAAGCCAAGTTTGTCGGGACGTATTTTGTGATGCCTCAGCCTGCCGACTGTGCTACTTTTTGGAGATCTATTCACTTTTACCAAGCAAAAGAAAGAGAGGAAAAAATGTTACTGTGGCTGATTTTAAATAAAGACAGTGTACCGTGGGGGATAATTACATTTTCTGTGCATTATCTACTCTACAGTGAGCTGTCTCATTAATGCAGGTGTTTTTTAAGTGGCATCATGAGGATATATTAAACAGCAAAGTTATTTGATTAAAAAAACAACTAAATCTCTAATTAAAATCTGTGCATTTACTCTGTTGTTCATGGATCTGTATTTCATCTGGCTCTCTTGGGAGCAATGAACATTGCATTAATTAGGTTTACCTCCAAATTAATCATTTTCTCTGGATTTAGTTATAGTTGTTGCTGTGGAGCCTTGCTGCCTAATTGAAAGGCTTGCTTAGTAGATACTGCCAAGAAAGAAAGAAAAAAACCCCAAAAACTCCATCTGGATCTCCCTTCAGCTGAGTTTCCGCATCACACCCGCCCTACAGATGTCTGCTGCAACTGTTCGGTTTGGTCCCCCGTTGATGTGCTGAGGTGTACGACCTTGAAGGGTGTTGTGGGAATGGTGCCGCAAAAGCGCAGGTCAGTAATTTGACTGTCCGTCCCTCCGGCCACAGCCGCAGCACAAAGGGGAGCGTGAAGGATAGCGAGCGCTATCATCTCGGCCAACGATGAGAGCAAAGTGTTTTCTGAATTATCTTTCGTTCTGTGCCCCGGGGCTTCAGAACTTTTCCCTCCAGAAGCCTCTCCGGTTGCAGGCTACCTCTCCCCGGCTCTCTCTGCTCCCCAAACCAACACACAGTAAAATTCGTTTTTATGATTTTTGGTCCCGTCAGCTCATAGAACGCTTTATACCAGAGATACTTCTCTTGAAATCATTCCAGTGCGAGATTCCTAATTTTAGAAATGACCGAAGGAAGGATTGTAATTTTCTTGTTTGTTCTTCTCTCATTTGTGTTCTAGTTGTGGTTAACCACTTTGGCATTTTGGATTTTTTGATGTCACAGTGGGAAACTGTAAGTGGGTTAAGTAGAATAAGATATATACGGTACTAAGAGATTGTTGAAGTAAAAAAAAAGAGAAAATCAGCCTTTCATAATAATTTAGGAGAATCTGGACTTGTGGGGGAATGGGAGGTATGATGGATGGATAGAAAGGCTCATCTTAACTCACTCAGCAGGGGTGCCAGATAATGTGAGCCACTTAGTAACAGGAAGGAAGGACATTACTACTTTTTGCCCCCCCCACACATCCTGTTATTACTTTCTCTGAATGTCAAATCTCCATCTGGTGAAGCCCCTTTGCATTTATTCCCCCGATTTAGAGTTATTTTGTGTTATTTAATGTGTTTCACTGTTTACAAAGTTGATTGTGAATATGCAGCATCAACTAAGAGGAGAGCCTGACAGGAAAAACAGATACAAAAATACTGACAACTTAAAAAAAAAAAAGTATAAAACTTTTTGTCTCCCATAAATTGAAGCCGGTCTTTTTTTCCCAGTGTCTCTCAGGCTTGTCTCCTCAGGCAGAGGTAGAATTGACATTTACCCCTCCGGTAGACAAAGGGCACCGGCAGAGTGAATGGGGAGTGGCGGGAGTAGCTGGCAACTCTGGGGCGCAGGCCAGAGGGATTAACTTGGAAAGCATGGCATTGTAAACCAAATTCAAATTAATCCCTCTTTTGTGCGCCGGGATGGAACAATGGTCCTTCCCTGGGCCTTGGACGGGCCTCGGCGCTGAGCGGAGAGTCACCCTTCACTCTGGCTGACAGTTTGTCCACATCAGTGCTCTCAATTACCTGAAATACAGCACTTTCTTGACTGCAAAGTTACTTCACACAGTTTGGGACAGAACTCATAAACCGGGGGAGAAATGTATATACACTATATGTTACTCCTGACCTGTATAATAGCTAAGTTGGTCAAGGCTTTGACGTTGTGGTTTACCAACAGAATCAAAGAAAAGTGACATTACTTCACTTTCCAGACAGCACGATATGTAAATACCAGTGTCTGCTTTTTTAAAATCATGACGTGCCTGCTTTTAAAATGATATGAAAATGTCACAAAAGGTCAAAAACTACAAAATAACAATTCCAAGACTCCAAAAATGTGTCATGCCAGTGCAAATTATATCCATCACGAGAAACCGTCACAAATGTCACAACCTATTCTATTTATTTTGTCCAACACTTTCTCACGAATATACTTAGCTTTTATTGAAAGTTTTATTGAAAAAAAAAAAAAACATTGTTGGGGTACTTCATAATTTCAAATATAATCAAATATTAGGTTGCAGGCTTGCATCACATGAAGGTGAAACCTGACGCCTAACGGCCCCAGCAGCTTTATCATGAGACTCTACATGTGGACAAACTTACCTATGACACACTTTCTTCTGAGACCGGGCTGGCTCCCCAGCGTCTTTTGCTGTTTCATATTTTATATCCTCAAGACATTTTTATGGGAAAATCTGCCTCTAAATCACTTCTAAATTCCTTTTTGGAACTACTTGTTAATTCTCGGTCCTCGGGTTTATTTAAGTGGGCGTATATGCGTGTCTTTGAGTATGTGTGACACGTTATGAAACTAGGACAGAGTTCCCACTGTTAAAGCTTGTATTATTTGATGCAGCTATTCATTAATTATCTTCCCAGTGCAGTCTTGCTTATCGTTCTTTGTTTCCCTCTTTGTTCCTCCTTTAAGCACCTTGTTCCACACTCCTCTAATCCTGGCTCGTTGTTAAATCATTTTGCCCCTCATATATCCTTGGGACTCTTTGAAATAATAAGAAGAGCAGAGCATACGAGGCTACATATTATTAGTATCTGGGTTTCTCACGAGTTAGGTTTATTTGTTTCTGACAACGCTTATGGGAAATTGGAAGTTTAAAAGCTTTAGTGAGATAAACTGTGATCGTGTTAAGCACGCAGAAGGACAAGTTGAGCACCGGGTGGATTTCTCGCTGTCACTCCTGGATTTTTATTTTTAATTTTCCCTCCTCACAAATCTATCCCGGAGAGCTGTTTGTTGCTGACTGGCACTGGAGGCAGATTAACGTTGCGTTTTAGGTTGGACAGAAATACTTGGATTTATCACCAAATGGCGCGGAGGCGCTTGCACAGTCAGCGTTTGAATGCAGAACGGAGACACCTCGGACTCCTGAATGTCACACATGCTCCCGCTGCTGCTGCCCTGCTCTGTTGACGGTGGGCTAAATGATCCATAGCCGTGTATATGAACTGCAGCTCCTCTCACTGGTCACAGCCACTTGCTTTTTATTGAACCAATGACATTACGGCATACAAATGTTGACTCACGTATTATTATCAAAGCCTCTCAGAGCAGTGCGGCCCAGTAAAATGCCATTTAACGCGTCCACTCTGGGCTTCATCTAGCCGTCACGCACAAAGTATATTTTGTGTCCTCAGCTGCTGCGCTCCTTCGCCCTGTAGCCGTTTACCGAGGTTCTGTCCCAGAGGTGACCCCTCTGGCATCCACCTCCGCAGCTTGTGTGGCATTATGCTAAACCTCAAATGGTTTACGCACACTGCTATTAATAAAAACTTGACTGACAAGAACATCAATAACAGACAGCAAGAATGTCAGTCACTCGGAATGCACTTGCAAGAAAATTATAGACAGTGAGAGCCTCGAAGTATGCTCAAATCTGTTTGTGGAACAGGGCGTGAGAGGGGAAACGTTGATATTTGTGCCCTTTCAGGGCTCCGGGTTGCTGTGATGAATGGCGCTGTACAGTGTTTTACTGCCCTGTGCATTCCTCTGTCTGGGCTGTTTACTGTCACCACACCTCACTCCTCTGTGTTAACCAGCCTGAGTAACACATGGTGCCAGCGATGCCAAGAACAGAACATTGCCCCAGTGTAGTCATCCTGACCCCGTTTCAAACCCAATTCACTCCACTGCCCGGAGTCGCTGCATTCCAGCGGCATGGCTTCATGGCACGCAGCTCAAGAGCTCTGAAGTGTAGAAAACACAACGGCATTGCAGCTGCAGGAAGGGGAATCGCTGGCAACAATGGTGGAAGTGACAGAGGGGATTTAATGTTCAGCGGCATTTGAAAACATTAGCTACTGTTTCTTGTCTTGTTACTCAATCTCCAAAAAACTGCACAGCTGTATCTGCTTCTTTTTTTTTTTTCCTCCATTGTGTCAGATAGATTCCACGGCTTGTTACAGCAGGATTTAGTGTCAGTAAATCCACATTAGCTGCAGAAAGGACAGTGACCCCTCTATCTGTAATTAGACAGGGAGCCTTCTCCAGCTCGGTGCTTTCAAAGGCGGCCAAAGATACTCCCATCATGACGTGTGGACATGGGTTGATTAGTTGGGGACAGGTGAGGGTGGCGGCCTGACCTTCTGTGCGTGTGCGCATGATTCCTCTAACTTGGATCTCTGGTTTTTACAGAGGATCCGTTGTCTCATTAGTGACACGTTGATGGTTCTAATCCCATGTAAAGGACATTAGCTTCTGTTGCTACTCTTTTAGGCTCTAAAAGACACAGCGGCCCCTGTAAGGGTTTTTCTTTTTTTTCCACCTGCTAAATGCCAGTCAAGAGTTTTAACTTGCTGATGTAGAATGTTTACAGCCATATTAGGGAAAACATTTTCCAGTTTGATACACCCTCCACCCCCCCCCCCCCCCCCCAGCCAGCTTGCTATCGTAGTGCCATCTTGGCAAGAACCCCAGTTAATGTTTTTGGAATGAAAAAGGAAATCTTGTTTCCAGCGACAACTGTGAAATCACCTGGGATTGAGGTAAAGTGGAGGATTAGGCTGAGATCCGACTATAGATGTGCACCGTGCACCGAGAGAGTGACATAGAGGAGGGATAGTGGCCAAAAAAAGAAGAGAAAGAACACTACATAGACTTTTGGAGCCTCTTTAGTAGAACAAAGACTTTTGAACATGTTTTTTTGTTCTTCTGTTCCTGTTTTCATTAACTGTTTCTGGAGGTTTTTATTTTTCTCGTTGTGTTTTTCTGGAGTTTATCTGCCTGTTAACTAGGGCTGTGCGATTAATCGATTTTAAATCTAAATCGGATTTATTAATCAAGGGGATGTTAAAAAAAGGAAAATCGGAAAATCGATTTTCCTCTCTCTTTTTCATATAGCTGGAAAAGAAGAAGAGAGCTGGCTGCATTACAGACAGAGCTCGTCTAGTCATCTTTGTTTGCTCAAGAAAATTGTAAATGTTGTCACTTTACTAAACTCAAGGAGGATTTACAGTATCTTTCAATTGCACTTCATTCCCAATAGGCAAATTTGTTTGCTATTTTTCTTTAAAAAATAAAGATAAAATATTTGAAACAATTTATTCCATTGTCTTTTGTAGTTTTACCAAAAAAATCGAAATCGAAATCGAAAATCGGGTTTTCAGAGAAAAAAATCGGGATTTTATTTTTGTCCAAAATCGCCCAGCCCTACTGTTAACCTTTTTCACAGGTGGAGCAATGTTGTTGTGACAAACGACACAATCTCTTTTCCTTTTCTGCCCTTCACTTATCATATTATCTACATTGTCTCCCGCTTGTTGTCCTACATATAACTTTTTTTTGTTGTTGCGATAAACAGAGAGGTAGTTCCTTTGCCCACCATTAGCCCACCAACATCGTCTACGTCCCCACTTTCTTTTGTTCCATTTCCCCACCTTCTATCGTCTGTCCATGCTGCCTTTTACATTTTCCTCTGCCTTAGTGTTCCTCGTCTCCCTCCAACACTGGTTTTCTTGATTCCTCTTGGCACCCAACAGTAGTATGTGTTCTTGCTTTCCCCTCCGGCTCATTTCTGTTGAAAGACTGGAGCCCTTGTTGAGGTGTTGTTGTGGTTGTTGGCCCGGGCTGTTTCTCAAGGGGCTCCTTGAGCTTGTCTCCCCTCCTCAGAGTGTCCCTGGCCCCTGGCCCTCAGCTCCCACCCCTCCTGCCTCGGCCACAAAGCTGCTGTCAGTTGGCGGGCCACATGTGTCAGGCCCCGAGCCTTATTTAAGACCCAGGCTCTGCTCCGGCGTCACAGTTTCAGCAACAGATAGGGCGCCGTGAAAGAGAAGGGTGGAGGCCACTATTCAGCAGCCCGGAAAAGGCACAGAGGAAGGCTGGACCGAAAAAGTAATGGAAATAAAGGCAAAAGCACTCTCACTGGAACAATTGCTCTCAGCTGAGCTGACACTTTGAACTCTGAAAAAAGTTTTTTTGTGTAAAGAGGTAGAGTGGCTATTCACCCACACAGAGCGCCCCCAGTTCATAAGGCTGGATAAATAAGTGTGAATATGGTAGTTTGGCTGGAGGAGAGAATGGAGCTCAGCCAGACGTCGCACAACAGCCTCTCTGTTGAGCTGTCTCTCTTTCTATAGAGCAGGAGCCCAGACACATTAACAAATACAAGCATCCAATAAAACACCACCACTGGACAGGGTTCTGCGGGCCCTGCCAGTGGCCCGATGGGCTGGATCTGGAGCCCAGATCACTCTGTTCTACGGTCAACTTTTTTTCTTTTCTACTCTTTTTTTTCTTCACAAGGCTTTTGTGAAACAGGAATGACTCACTCCATCTGTTCGGGTGCCAGTGATTTTTATTTCATTATTTTGGAGCACGTTCTGCATTCAGCCGTTCTTTGGGGCTCCTCCTTTTTTTAAGTTTGCCAGATGAACCTGCCTGAAACCGTGTTCGTCTCTGGGCACGCTGAGGGTGCCTAGCAGTAGGAATGGGTGATATTTTACCGTTCACGATAAACCGTCAAAAAAATTCCTCACGATAAGAATTTGTCATGTCGCATTAAAAACAATAAATTCCCGTTGATGACGTTTTTGTGTAAAACTGATTTTTGGAAGGAAGGAAGGAAGGAAGGAAGGAAGGAAGGAAGGAAGGAAGGAAGGAAGGAAGGAAGGAAGGAAGGAAGGAAGGAAGGAAGGAAGGAAGGAAGGAAGAAAAGAAGGAAGGAAGGGAGAAAAGAAGGAAGGAAGGGAGAAAAGAAGGAAGGAAGGGAGAAAAGAGGAAGGGAAGAAGGAAGGGGAAAAAAGAAGGAAGGAAGGAAGGAAGGAAGGAAAGGGGAGAAGGAAGGGAGAAAACAAGGAAAGGAGGAAGGAAGGGAGAAAAGAGGAAGGGAAGAAGGAAGGAAAGAGCAGGAGGAAAGAAGGAAGGAAGGAAGGAAGGGAGGAAGGAAGGAAAGAGCAGGAGGAAAGGAGGAAGGAAGGGAGAAAACAAGGAAAGAAGGAAGGAAGGGAGAAAAGAGGAAGGGAAGAAGGAAGGAGGGAGCAGGAGGAAAGAAGGAAGGAAGGAAGGAAAGGGGAGAAGGAAGGGATAAAACAAGGAAAGGAGGAAGGAAGGCAGAAAAGAGGAAGGGAAGAAGGAAGGAAAGAGCAGGAGGAAAGGAGGAAGGAAGGGAAAAAAGAAGGAAGGAAAGAAAGAAAGAAAGAAAGAAAGAAAGAAAGAAAGAAAGAAAGAAAGAAAGAAAGAAAGAAAGAAAGAAAGAAAGAAAGAAAGAAAGAAAGAAAGAAAGAAAGAAAGAAAGAAAGAAAGAAAGAAAGAAAGAAAGAAAGAAAGATAAATTCCCGTTGATGACAAACATGGCGGATCTGAGAGCGAGATAGATTCATAGTTAAAAAGGTGGAGTTGAATTGGTATTTTTTTTATCGTCATTTTTATCGTTATCGGGATAAATGCCGGAAATTATCGTGATACATTTTTTAGTCCATACCGCCCATCCCTAGTGTGCAGTTTTGTGGATTATTCAGGAGGCGTAGTTCCTACCTGTATGTCATACGAGGACCAAGCCTGTCAGCAGTTCCTTAAAGCCACTAGGTTCGGGGTAACAAGAAAAACCCCATGAGACTCAGAGAAAACCTCGATCAAGCGATGTGGAGAGACCCGGCAAACCGAAAACACAAACATAATTGTCCTTTGGCCTTTAATGCTCGCTCCTGTGGTGGGGGACAGGCGGACTTTGCTGCAAATGATAAAGGATGTGCAAACAAACTGGAAATTGTCTGTTCTTGCGCTCAAAGGAGCACTTTAGCGTGGGCGGTGGGCAGGATAATGATGGTTTCCACAACCGTAAGGGGAAAGCACGAGGAAAAAGATGCCCATCTTACTTGCAGCAGCAGTCTGACTCTGAGGACAGAAAGAAAAAAGCTCAGCCAGAATAAAAAGGGGGACAGGGCAGATTAACACTGTTGCCAAGACTCAATTGGAACAGCCGTTAAGGTTTCCTCTCTGTGGTCAGAAGGCAATATTGGACATGAAAGATTTAAATTAAAATGTTCAATAGAACACTGGTGGATGTTTGCACAGAATATTCCTATGGCACATTAGTGTTGCATATGATTTCACATGTCATTACTTCCCGTACCTAAATGGTGGGCTTCATAAGGTGGTTTGGTTTCCAACACCAACTAGTCTTTTTCTTCTCCTCATGGTGTGTGTGTTCATTAAAAGGAAATAAAAAGCAATCATCAAACCAAAAGTTTCATCTTGGATGCCTCTCCTTCTGAGAAACCATTTTCACACAATCACTCCCCTGTTGCTTTTAATTGTTTTCCTTTGCCTTTTATTTAAATGAACGCAGTTCCCAGGGTGCATTTTGAATCGTAACTAAGGCCTAATTGCACCTAAGGTTACGTTTATTCATTCATCTCTTAATTTGTTTTGTGGAGGTATTTTCTTCCCCTGTCACCAGCGTATAAATCCGCGGCTGCGGCCCGCCTCTCAGCTCGTCTCGTGCAGCAGAACACAAACACAGCCTTGTATGCTGAGTGATGACGACCGCTAGGAGGATGCCGGTTCCAATGCCCAGGAGTTATTGGGGCAGGACGCTGCCCCAGATGCACGTTAACTCACTCTGGATAAAGGAGTCTGTTAAACGGATGTAATGCACTCGTGAGAAGGCCCATGTGAAGGGGGCCGTCTGCCAGTGGACGTGCCGCCTGGGGCGGAGGTTTAATGGGTGCTGATGGTGTGTTTGGTGTAAGCAGCAGCGTGCTCCCAGGCCCGGCTGTGGTCAGTACCTAAACGAGCTGCCAACATATTCATGCTTTGAGTGCTCCTCTCTTCTCGCCGTCATTCGTCTTGGTGACTTGATTGATTTAGCTTCATGGTTTCACTTGAACTTTATTTGGCAAGCAAGCGCTTCATTGTAGCTCACTTCGGGTTGGGGTCTGTGAGTTCATTTTTTATGTTCTGTCAGTGCTGTGACGCAAACTCACTTACGTGCACACC
The DNA here is from genome assembly GCF_033807715.1 of Cololabis saira. Lineage (NCBI taxonomy): Eukaryota > Metazoa > Chordata > Actinopteri > Beloniformes > Belonidae > Cololabis > Cololabis saira. The sequence continues at coordinate 37,221,332 of NC_084590.1, forward strand.
CCGTGTCTCATGCATAAAGATAAGGTGAAACAACCCACATGCCCTTGCATCCAGGTAATCAGTGGGGCTTCTGCTGGGTATGTGTAGTAGCCCACCTTGGCTCGGTCATGTTTTCCATATAAAAGTGCTGGTGTAGTGGGCTCCCGCAGGCAGCGGGGTAGGGGCCTTGTCCCACCGCTGGGGATGAGGGCCTAATCTTCTCATTAGCTCGGCTGGTACTTGGAGCATATGGCAGGTTGGCACTCGTGTCCTTCTGCCACTGTCACATCCTTACTGGTATGTGCTCATTACTGCGAGTGGATTAATGCTGGTCTGTCTTAGATGTGTGCTGCAGATGAGGCTTTGGGTACGTGTTTATATCTCCTGGGTTTCATCAAAAGCGCCGATTCCATTCGCTTTAGTTGTCTGTGTAATGGAGATTGATGAGAGGTGCGGTGTGTGTAGGGCAGTAGCGTCAGCCGTCTCCGTGAAGACTCTCTAACGGTGAACTGTACAGGGAAAAACAGCAGAAGCCCATCTAATCATCACCACACGCTCTCAGGAATGAAAAAGTTACGATGACACAATGTCATCGCCGGGCATTTCCAAATTCACACGTAAGCGCAGACTTTTTCCCACACCGGCGTTCACTTTAATTCTTTGTCTCTTCGTGATAGATTATTGGAAACAGCTCCTCTCGTGCGCTCCACTCTCTGACATGCCTGTAGTTCCTCTGATTATCGGAGGTCCTAAAAGACATTTACAGGGTTGTCAGCGAAACGGACCCTGCCAGCCACCGAAATAACAAACTGTTAAAACATTCTTGTAAATTTTCCGCCAAAGGGTTGGGGGGGAGTGTGTGTGTGTGTGTGTGCGTGCACGCTGTGACATAAACCCGAAACCCTTCCCTCCTTTTTGTCGGCACTTTGCTGCACGGTGCAGTTCGTGGGCTGGAGCAGTCAAACATAGCATTTGTTGACAAAATGTTGAATAGCACCTTTTCATTCGACAATATTTGAACGTTAAGATGACTGACTTTAAATGTCTAATGCGTTTTCCTTTAACATGTCACTGAGACTAGTCAGGACCAAGGCTGAATGTTAATGTTCTAAGTTTTCCTGAAAGAGGCTGGAACAGATAGACAGTCCTGGCCCCGGGCCAGTCACTCACTGACAGATGAAAGACTGGTGTGTGTGTGTGTGTGTGTGTGTGTGTGTGTGTGTGTGTGTGTGTGTGTGTGTGTGTGTGTGTGTGTGTGTGTGTGTGTGTGTGTGTGTGTGAGGAGCTCTGAGTGTGTCTTTGACTCTTTGAGCATGTGTGTAGCTCTGTGGAGGTCATTCTGGGCTTCCTGTTGACAGCTGCAGGCTGTGGGCAGATTTACTCCGCGGCAGATGCCGCTAAAGGATGCAACTCGGCCTTAAGTTTATGTTATACCATTTGGCTGCATCTATTTTTGGACGAGCATTGTAGAATGTAAATAGGTAGACTGAGCGAAACTCCTTCAAATGTCTTGGCGAGATCTCTCACAGGTTTTCGGCTATTAGTAGTTGTCAGCCTAGTTGGATGCCCTCATTATCGGTCATGCACAGGAAGCCACGGCTGATTTCCCGTCAGAGGTTTGTAAAATCCACAAAAGGATCAGTGTGGCATTCTAGTGGCTCCTTTTATCATCCGTGCCCTTCTGACCGCGTCCTCCTACATGTTACAGTTCTGCTCAGTGTCTGAACCATGCGATGTCACTTTTACTTGGCAACCCGATGTGAGATCTTGTAAAAGAGGATAAATCTGGACATTCTCAGTGGGTGAGTGAACATGAGCGCGGCTCCGAATCTGGACGTGTAAGTCCGTGACCGCTTCCATGTGGATGTCCCCTGAGATTGGAAGAACGCTCTGGCTCTTTTCACGTCATTATCAAAGTCAATTTTTGTTTTTTTACTGGTGGACACCAACATCCACATAAGTAAATAAATGAAACCCCAAAATAAAGAAGTCATTGTCTTAGCTTGTTTCGATTGTTTCAACTCGCGTGTATATGGTCGTAATTCCACGTGGACATATATGGCCACAAAGTGAAAACTATACATAAAAAGTGAAATTTAAACAGACTGAAAGTAATGATGACTGTTGAAACTCGGTCTCCGTGTCTTAGCCGTCAAAGAAGAAAAAAACAAATGCCAACACAGTCCTTCTGTTTTTAAATCACTTTTCATCAAAACATTAACATTGCCTTATCTCAATGTGCTTTCTGTCTGCAATGAGACGGAGGGTAGAGGGCAACATAATACTCTTTGCCTCCGTAACCTTATTGACAGCACGTACTATATTTACACAATGTGCCAGTTTTCTTTTATTCAGCAGTAATCTCATGATACGTGATCTAGTGCCGAGGCAGGAGGGGTTGGAAAGATGTTGCTGCCAGTTTTGAATCCTCTCTGTCAGAAATGATGAAAATACGGAAAATCATTACTACTTTTACAGAAGAAAATGATTTCTACTGACAGCGAACCTTCACAGACGGATTGTTGAGTTTATCTGACAAAGTTTATGACTATTGACACACGAATAATCTAAATATACACACTTTTATCACAATGGTGACATTATGCAGAAGGCACATAATTGCTATAACACTGCAAATATTTTTCTACTTTTCCACTTCACCCGAATCAAAGGAGATTGTTGTGAAAACTGCTGCAGTTAATTACAGTTACAGTACAAATACAGTTTATTATTTGCCTGGTTATTCTTAAAAAATTCCCCCCATAACTTGCTGTACATTGTTTTTTGTTTTACAAGAAAAAATGTCGACGAAACACAAGTCCACCAGTAGTTCACCATCCGTGACAGAGGTCAAGTACGTCCAGCCTTTGTCTCACACTCACAGCGGTTGTGGGTGACATACGATGTTGTCTGAAGAAGGTCTCAGGAGAGCAAAGTCTAAACAAACATTTGAGCTATATTTCTGCAGCATATTATTGCAGAGATATAAATAGAAACACCAAGGGTACACCGGAGGGTCAGCTTGGGCTGTTGAAACTTTGAGGATATTAGGTTTGAGTCCTCCCGCGTCCCAGCTGACTTATGAAGCTGCGTAGTCATGCATTAGCAGTCTAAGCCTGAGATGCGTGACCTTAGCTTGAAAGTCAGATATTGTCATGAGAGGAACAAATCTGGCTTCGTTTGGAGTTGGAATATTTAAATATAATAATCTGTCAAACAAATGCTTTTCAGAACTTTCAACACTTTTCTCGACATTCCCGAGACACATGAAACCCGTGCCAAACAAGCGAGCAGGTTAGGCCATGCTGCGAGCGTCGAGCATGGTTCCAGTTTCATTGCTCATTTACCGTTTTGTTTGCTTTGTATCAGCCCACACTTTCACAAAGGCTGCCTTTGTACCAGGGGGACATTATTTTCCTCCTCTTCTCAAAGTTACGATGCTGGATATTGGAAGAGAGCTACATGAAAGATAAGTTTCACTTCATGCCCACATCAATCACGGCTCTATTGTCCAAATGAGGTGGCTTTGTTAGCACTCCCTTGTGAGGTGGAGAAGACAAAAAGATGAAAAGAGAGAAGCAAGCTGATTGTATGTTACTCTGAACCAACACGGCGCACGCCAGCGTTTTCCGCGATTTCCTCTACTGCTGTCTAGATTTAATTTTAATGCCTTTGCTTGTTAAACATTTCCTTTATTGATAGACTTTATGTTGCAGCTGCCAACTCACACAATGGTGGCTTCATATAGCAGGGAGTGAAAAGTGGATAATTGAAATGTATTTCTTTCAGAAATGATGCCAGGAAAGTGTCAGGAAACTATGAATAGCACGCCTGTGTGGAACGGCTCGGTCGCTCTGTGGTCCGATCGAGATCTGCTCGGTGAAGTTCTCTTTGGACGGCCTGCAGGATCTTATGTTTGAAATGAGAAAAGAAAGTGTAATCGATCAATATCATACAAAAAATATATTCAACAAGATAAGATTCAGTTCAGAGTAATTGTGTGAAGTGAGAAGGCCCTTATTGCTTCAGAAAACTTCAGGGCACACATGAACACCGAATGGTGCTCCATTATCAGAACCAAGTCACTTTCTTTGATCATTTGATTCTCATGTGTCACATCTCCTCAGTCTATTTGTGTCTTATATCCTCATGCATGTGTAAGTTGTCTCAGCTTAAGTGATCCAGTCCAAATAAACATGCTCTTGCCCAAATGACCTTAGGTACGCAGAGTGTACTAAACACGCTGCAGCATCTCAATGAATCTCCTTTTGAAATACACATTTTCAAGTGCTGTATACTGAGATTCCACTTGAGGAGAGGGAGAGAGGCTAAATGACAGCCAGACTGTTTTCTGTGAGCCCTGTGGGGTTAGTTGTGTTGACGAACAATATCCTGGCTCTTCTGGTCCATGACTCCTAAGTGCCTCTCAGCTACATGACCCCCTTTTTCTCTCAGCATCACTCTGTCATCATAGTACTTATGCCAGTCCCCTGCTATGACAGCTGTCCTTTCATCAAACATGACTCTTTCAGATAGATGAGGACTGAACAACAGTGACAGCTTTGTGGGCAATATTCACATTGAATGATTTTAGCTGCCATACCGGAGCCCCTTGGTTGTATCAAAGGGTCTCCTTTACCCCCCTCTGTTTTGATCATAGTGAAACGTCTTTTATCCAACATCTATCTTCCAGGATTTGGGACTTTGAACCCAGTTAACTGGACAACAACGGGCAGGATATGACGCCATCTTGAACATTGCCTGGAAAGAACCTTATAGTCAACTTTTCACCTGCTATGCTTTATTTTTATCACAAATTGCTCTCTTATCAGCGCAAAGCGGCGCTTGTGTTGACCTTTGGGGATAGGTTTGGGTCCTGCCCTCTGCGCTGAGCTCACAGAGCTTGTTGTCCATTGTTCGGCAGTTTGAAGGGATCGATTAAGCTGACTTGGCGGGCAGAGGTTAAGCGTCCTAATGCCTGTTTGACTAATGTATCCTCTCGTAAAGATAGTAGGAACAGAAAGACCATTTGAGTGTATAACTAACAAGTTGGATTTCAGTCAAACATACATACAAATTAAAACCCTGTGGTTAATGTCATCAACAACAAAAAATCCCTTAGAAATTGTATATAAACGTATCGGCGGAGGCCCGCCTTGGCTCTTTAAGTTTTATTGCTTTCATTTAGGGCTGGGCGATATATCGAGATTTTAATATACATCGATATATTTTCAAACGCGATATGGTACGAGACAATATCGTTTATATCGATTTAAAAAAAAATTATTTTTATTTTTTCCTTTTTTTTTTTTTTTTTACATTTTTTTTAAAATGATTTTGATATAGCTTATTTTGTGACAAATTGACTTGAATGTTTTATTTGAGATTTGCACAAATGTTTTGTTATTTGCACAACTGTCAACCTCAGTGGAAAAGTCTGCCTGTTACTGTCTACATTGTATTAATTGCACAGTGTATTTTAATTTAATTGTTATGGAGGAAAGGGATATTTGTTTTATTCAAGAAGCATTTTTATTCTATATATGCAGGCAGTTTATTTTTATTTCATTTGTTTTATACATGTTGATATTGTGCAGACCTCTGTTAACAGAGGTACCTGTGTGACATTTGGCACGAGGCTTTGTATTAAAACTGACTGTTTTTTTAAGGGTTTGCCTCAGAAAAAAATGAAGCTAACAGAGATGCTATGCTATAATGCTTTGGGGGAAACCCCAATTAAGGCACAGAAAAAATATCGAGATATATATCGAGTATCGCCATTTAGCTAGAAGATATCGAGATATGACTTTTGGTCCATATCGCCCAGCCCTACTTTCATTGTATGTCTGTGCCTGCAAATGTATCCAGCACTATAACCCTCACATCATAAATGCTCAGGGTAGTTTTTTGGCAAAAACTCAGACGTAGTTCTGTGTGTATGATAGGATGATTGGACTTTCTATCTCTCTAAGATTGTCTGTAATATCTATCTTGATATATATTTGTTCTGTGCGGCTGTGTGATTGGAGTGCTATGATGCGTCCCTTTACGCGAAAGGGAGCGAAGGGAAATTTCTCCCAGCTACCGGAGAAAGGACACACTTGGTCAGGGTATTGATCTTCTCTATTTATCTCGTCTCATCTCTCTATCCATCCATCCCTTATTCCTTCCACACAAGACTGCTGATGAGCCTTCTCCCCGCAGACCTGCCACCAGCCACAGTCAGTCAGGGTTCTCTCCGTCCATCCTACAGTTATACGAGGCTGAAGATTTCTCCAGAGGCAGAGGCGAACAAGGCATATTCTGTTACAGGCAGCGGAGGAGAAAGAAAAACGTACTGTTACTAGATATGAGTGAAATCCAATCTTTTTGACTGGCCTGGTAGCTATGGCTGTGTTCCATGCAGACGGAGAGCATCGGGATTGGGTGAACGGAATGCAGTGACTCACTACGTTCTTGACAGATTTATAGGTATCGGGTTAGGAAACGAGTCAATGAAGCACTGAAGTGTTGATGATGGGCCCTTCTTTAGGGCTTCATTTCTTTTAAAGCGTTCTCACAGGTTGCTGTCGTTCAACCTTCATTTTTTGCGATGAGTATCCAGGCGAGCTCGTCAGACAATGGTCTGAACAAGCTGGATAAAATACAAGCTTCATGAGCAGAAAACCCAGCTGCAGAATCTGCCACAGATTTGATCTTCCAGCAGAGGTGACCGTCAGGTGTCGACAGCCAAACAGGCAACCGTTATTTCCCAGACATGTGGAAGAGGAAATTTGTTTTCTACTTGGGAAGTAAGTGAAAGGTTTGTCAGCTAATTATCACTACAATGATTATGTGATTTTCACATCTGAGCAATCATGCCCTGTCAACAGACATCAGGCTCAAATGAGGCTAGCTCCATAGGAACCACTGAGCTCATGCTGGTCGGTCGAATCATCGAAGTTTAATAAAGTTTAATAAAGTTTAATAAATTGGCCGATACAGGACATGTGTCCTTTACATCGGTATCAAGAATAACTTACAATAAATACATAGGACTAAAATTTACATTCAAAACATTTCATAAAATCACACACAGATTAATTGATTCCATTTTGCATCACCTATCAGCTCTAAAATTATACAAAAAGTCTTTGTTTGACCAGAACCTATCCAGTCTGTTCTTGAAAGAGTTCACAGACTGGGCCTGCACGACTTCCTCTGGAAGGTCATTCCATTCTTTGACCGCGCGCAGTGTGAAAAATCGATCGGATCGAAGCCTAATCGATTAAGATATCGCAATTCTAACGAACGCAATGTGAATTCCAATGAACATTTAATTGCAAATTTTTATATTTTCAAACCCATTCACCTAAAAGTTACCTGCAATGACTATGAGAAATGATATCCGACAACATTATTCACATCTGATGATCAGATGACCAAGCATTATACTTACCTCTCAAACTAACAAGAGCTCTGTGTGTCTCGAAAGTGACAGATAACTCGTTTCATCTCTAACTTCTGTTGACAACTCTTTGTGTTGTGGCTTTTTTATTTATTTACTTGTCATACTGTAGCTTTAAATATGCATTAAGTTTGACCCTGGTTACAGTGTGATGAGCCTCCCCAGCTGTACTCTTGATACAGCACGGGTCAGGTGACGGTCAAGTTTGGCAGCAGGCTTTAGAGTATTTGTTTTTATTCCTTTTTTCATACTTTGAATGCTCCATAAATTGCTACCTGCGTGGAGTTAGCGGGAGCATAACGAACAGAGGAAAGAGCGCCCGTACTAACATTTAGACCGCACTTCAAACGCTTGTGGGAATTGACACACTGCCCTCACTTGTGTTAGTGTGTATCTGAGCAAATTGAAAATGTAGAGTGAAAGATGGACAAAAAAAAAACAAAACGATGACCATAAAAAGAATAAAAAAATAAACTTGAGTCGGGGCTCTAAAACAGCTGGTGATGTGTTATGAGGCTACAGTGTTTGCTCCAGCAGTGTAACAGATGTGCTGTAAACCACTACGCTGCTTTTATTATCTATACTGTGTGTGTGTGTGTGTGTGTGTGTGTGTGTGTGTGTGTGTGTGTGTGTGTGTGTGTGTGTGTGTGTGTGTGTGTGTGTGTGTGTGTGTGTGTGTGTGTGTGTGTGTGTGTGTGTGTGTGTGTGTGTGTGTGTGTGTGTGTGTGTGTGACACCAAGTGGTTGGATGAGATTAACAAGGAAGAAAAGCACAACGTTGAGGATAAAGAGATAATAGATCAAGCCATCGTGCGCTCTTCAGTTTCCCAAGTTATGTTTGACAAGAGAAAAAAAAAACAAAAAAAGACAAAACATTTGTCTTTATGTGCAACGCCCTTGACCAACACACACGCATAAACACACACACAGCATGCCAGACTGCAGCAGCCCAGCGGAGGACCTTGAACTAATGAAAGCATGTAGAACCACTGTAACTTGTTTTGCTTGACTGCTCTGGTTTGAATCCAAATCAGGCAATCTTCCCTTTAGTCCACCGGCCAAAGTGCTGCAAAGCTGGCTGCTCTTATAATCGTGCTGGATGTGTGGAGCTCAGTGTCCCACCATCCCCACACGGGCATATGGCTGCGGTGGGTTTAATGCGAGATGCTGCACAAGGCTTCATCTGGTATCAGTCACTCTGTAATTGGAAGACTCATTGCAGCCATCACAGGCCCTGTTATAACCCCACCCACGCTGCAGTAGTGGAAGTGGCTCCGCGCTTGCAGCCATGTGTGGATGAGGTGGAAGGAGGGCGAAGGAGGGAATGAAAGGAAGCCACTGGAAGAGGAGTTTCATCTCTTGCTTCCTGTCTCAGGCTTGATGGGATGCGCCTGGTTGTCAAACCGCTCACCTCTTCCTGGCCTCCCAGAGTCCTTGACTCCTACCCTCCACTACCGCTAAACTGATTATGGGTTTAACTCACTCTCTAAAAATAAGTTGTACCTTCTAACGTTTTGGTTATTCACAGATACCAGCAAGGGGTTTTTAACATTTTGGTTATTTATTGGGCACCAGGGCAAATATATCTTTAATCAAAATTAAAAAGAAAAAGAAGTGTGGTTTTATCTCTTCTTTCTCTGAGTAATGGGTGTATTCTTCGTGCACATGTGTATAAAGTGTGTGTGAGTGCATATTTACATGTGCTCCTTATGAAAGGCAGCTTGTCGAGCTAATTAAAAGGCCTCGTGTAGGACAGAACCATTCATCTTAGTGATGGGCCCAAGCTGTCACCCTGCAGTCCTTCGGGGGAATGAACTGCTGCTTCAGGAATAAAGGACACAACACACACACACACACACACACACACACACACACACACACACACACACACACACACACACACACACACACACACACACACACACACACACACACACACAGTCACACACACACACACACACACCGTCTTTGTCTTTCTCATACACCTAAATACTTGGGTTAAATGTCAGCCTAGTTTTCCTTTTTATTGTGTTATGTTAAAATATTCCAATGAGTTCTTTTTAATCTCTTCACCATGATGGAAATAAGTTCCCTCCTCCCTACAGCCGTCCCCCATGAACTGTGACAAGAGTGGTTAATGTTGAGATGAGCCGCCTTTGACGGCGGGATTAAGATATGCAGAACTTTCCCTCAAGATTCTCTATGCTCAGCAGGGTTCTTGGATCACAGGGCAATTTTATTATCTGTGATGGGCCTGACAAGGATTGCTTCCAACGGAATTTGTAATTGATGCCTTCTTAGTATGTTTTTGAGGCCTGTGGGTCTTCTGGCCCCTCTTGCCTGCCCCCTGCCCTTGCCCCACGGGTGAACCCAGGGCCGCCTGTCCTCATGCCCCCTCATTACCGTCACAGGCCCCGGGGTGCTGCCAAGGCACCGGGGAGGTGAAGCATTTGCTTCAAGGAACACAATGATCTCACTCCCTCCAGTAAAACCCAGGTAAACGATGGAAAAATCACATATCGCATTTCTGTGCACGAGCAAAATGACTCTGTTATTGATTAAGGTTGCTGGAAATTGATCCAATTTCTTTGACCTGCATCATATTATCCGTACCTGCATCATGTCACTGCAGTGGTGTGCAGCAAATCTAACGCAGCGTACGCTCCTGTTTCAGGTCTAGATGGTCATGATTATAGCTTAACTGTTCCCTGCTGGTGTGTGTGTGCATGCGTGCGTGCGTGCGTGACCAAAAAAAAAAGACCCACACACACAACAGTGGCCTCTCGTTCAGGTTAAAGGTTTTATGTTTCATAATTCAAGTCAGTTCATTTCAATTCAAAAAATACTTTATTAATACCAAAGGGAAATTCATTTACTTAATTAATTGATAATGATGAATCGTGTGATCCTCATCATGTCAGAACATTAGACAAATACAACCTTAAATGAACCAGAACGGATGATATATTGCACTATATAAATATTAATTTAAGAGAAAGGAGGAAAAAAAATACTGCTTCAATAGTAATTATAAGGGTCAGCACCAGCCAGAAGTTGCTAATTAAATACTTGTGATTGCTCATGTGGACTGTGGACTGCTTAGAGAAATACATAAAAATATAAATCAAGTGTTATGTACATCTCAGACTCTGCAGGCTTGACTAGTTTCTCTGGAAAGGTGGTCAGAAAAAGCCTTTCCTGTGGAGCACGGCAGCAACTTCATAACCCTAAGACATTCTGGGGACAATAAACTGTTTTGCAGTTTAGAATAAAAATGGCAAACGTATTAACAGTACTGAGTAAAACTGATTCAAAGTATCAGAAGCGGTTCAAGTAAACAACCAGTTATGGTCAGTACAGCAAACTGAAAACGAGTCTCACTGTGTGGCTGAAGAGGGAACAGGCTTCCTCTTCCAGGTCTGATAGAAGAGAGGCCATCATATGCAGAGATGGCCATGTAGCTGGCAAGAGATGCCCTTGTGTTTAATCCCAGCCAAACAGTTCAAACTTCATGACAAACCCTTCACATCGGGCTTCATGGTTGTCTAGACGGGTCGCTTGGGTTCAGTGGCGTTACTTGTTCCATACATCGAAACATCATCATTGCAATATAACATCGTAAGGGCAATGTCCAAGCATCGGACCCTGCATAACGGATTCACCCTCACAGATATGGGTTAATTTTGCAAAGTTGCATCTGAACTTGTGGCACAATGTCCTTAGTACAAATGAGACGGAAAAAGAAAGGTGTTGTCCATACTTCAAAGTTGAGAGAAGACCAGACCCAGCAGGGCAGCATAGATACCTCAAAACAACTGTCAAGAACAGTGGTAGAGGGTTGATGATTTGGGCTGGTTTTGTAGCAGCAGAACCTGAACACCTTGAGGATAGTGAGCCAATTCATACGTACATCAAAGCATTCTGTTGTCAGTTGTGAAGCCGCGTCTTGGAAAGTCTAAGCTTGGTTTAAACTGTGCAACTAGCAACTACACAGTGATCTCAAGGGCACCAGCATTTTAATAACCAAATGAAGAAAGAAACAAGGACTCAAGGTGGTTTAATGGCTTACGGCAGGCTGGTTTGAAAGCCTGTACGTGGACCTTCAAGAGAATGGTTCTTAAACAAATGTTTGCAAACGTCAATTAAATTCACTGATGAAAGAGACTAACAAGGCAAAGAAACAAATGTTACTCGTCTCAACCAATCTTGCTGAAGATAATTCTGCAAGGATTGCTTAGTTGATTTAGTATATCTTGTGTTTCTGTTCATCCTACTTTGGATTTGCCTAAATCAGGAAGCAAGATTATTGTGTAATTTATGTCCTGATAAATAAAACCTTCCTTTTCTCACATGACTCATGATGTCAAGGTTGATCTGTTTGCATTACGAAGCCCTTTTGTCATCTGGGCTGCATGTTTTGGAAGAAAAAAAAAACAAAAAACTAAAACAATGGCAGGTGTTAGAGGTGAGTCGTAAGCCTGACCCGGACGGCTTCTCACACTGAGAAATATCCTCCATCTGTCGACGTGTTGCAGGTAGAGCGGTGAGATGTTTGGTTATTTAATGTCGCTGGTATTTTGACTGATGTTCCCTCCATCCATCACAGGGTCACCCGAGGTCTCTCGGGCTTTTACGCTGAAATGCCCTCCCACTGAGCCGTGCTACAAGTTTCCCCCTTTGTTGCTCTCCCATTCAGGATCAAATTACAATAATTACCTGTTCTTAACGTTTCTGGCACAGGGCTCACCGTCTACATGCTTTAACTACGCTCCAGAACAATAGGGCAAAGACCAAACTTCCCTTTGTGAATCAAAAGCCCAGGTCTTTTGCTTGATTTTTCAAACGTGCACACCACAGGTGGAGTCAAGCAGACTCTTGGCAGTTTGAAAAAACATGCAGTGTGTGAACAATACGCAGGTTTTGTTCTGGGAAAATGAACCATGCCTGTATCATAACTGCGGTTTTCCCTGTAGCCCTTTGTTGGTTTTCTTAGTGCAGTGTGTGTGTGTTAGAGTGTGCGTACGTGTGCTGGACAGCACCTGCAGAGCACGTAATAGCAACACGTGTGCATGTGTGTGTGTGTTTTTTATTTGTAAGGGAAGAGGTCGCTCCCTGAGGGGGCCTGTTGCGTGGAGACACAGAAGGAGCGAGGGGTCACTGGGGAGGGAGAGGAGGTAGGCGCCCTCACCTCCTCGTGAACCTTAAACTTTTGTGAGGAGAAGTAAGGAGAGAGAGGGGGTTGAGACTTGAGCTTGAACATACGTCTAAGGGGCCTTAAACAAATGAGAGGGATTTCCTCTGCCTTCCTGACCAAGTCTGACCGTCTAAGCTCCCATCTTCTGTGTGACTGTCTGGTGTCTCTGATTCAAAGTACCATCGAACTGCCTCCTTTCATACCTGACTTTTATAGACAATAAACAGAAATTGAGAAACTGAGTCAAAGAGATTAGAGAGATTATTGGCGGGAGTAGTAGCTGCCAAGCTTTTCTATTATTTCCCCTCCTTTAAATGGCATTCCTTGTAAATCTTGGAGAGTGCATTTTCATCGTAACAATATGTCCCAGGAAATGAGGACAATTTCTGGTGGGACCATTTCCCTTTAGCACAACACACATTTTCTGTTCCAGTTCTGTCAAAGAGCAGGTGGAATATCGTTAAAGTTTAAAAGCTTTGATTTTAGAAGCTTTCTTTGTGAGGATTCTGTATTATCCTGTTCAAATGCTTAATCTTTGTGGATGAGAATTTGTCCTGGAAAGAGCATATACATTCTGTAACTAACAAAATCTCTAGATCCCTTGGTATCATCAGAAGAATCAGAGGTTTGGTCCATCAGGCTTGTCTCGTTACTCTGTATTACAGTTTAATTTATCCTTATCTCATTTATGGCAACATTGTTTGGGCAAGTACATATTCATCAAATCTACACAAATTACTCATTACTCAAAATAAATTTGTAAGAATAGCTACTTCTGCCTCCTATTTGGCCCCATCTGCCCCTTTGTTTAAAAAATCAAATGTATTATCCATCTATGATATTAACATACTCCAATCATGTGCTTTCATTTACAAATGCACTTATACTTGCAAATATGCTTCCAAGTACTTTCAAAGATTTTTTTAAGACCAATTCACAAATTCATAACTATAATACCAGACAATTTGAGGATCTCCATTCTTCATTCAGTCGTACCACTAGCAGTCAGTTCTCCATCAAAGACAGAGGTGCCTCACTCTGGAATTCTCATATACTTATCGCAAAATCTTCACTGTCTATTAATAGTTTTAAACAGAGATTGAAGACCAGCCTTATTGATCAAGCGTCTAGAAGTGCTTCCACTTAATGTGGACTCACTTCTGCACGTGCACACCGAGAAATTGTCTGTTTATATCCATCTTTTTTGAACGCTGTTCTTTTTGTTTTTTTGTTTTTTTGTTCTTGCTATTATTTCAATACAATGTATTTTTCCTGGTGAGAACTTTGAATAAGCCCATTTAGGGCTTCCTTTCTCACCTGCACATATTTTCATGTTTTTTTATGTTCATTTAAACTTTTGTACCGTTTTTTATGTTGTGCAAATAAACAAATCAAAAAAATTTCTGCCAGACTCGTGATGATGTGAAGTGAGTGTGAAAGCTGGAGCTATTAATGTAGTGAAGCAGCAGGACTCCCTCCAGAGGGCAGACCTTAATGTCGACAACGCAGATATATGAGCCTCGGCGGTGTGAGCTGCTGGGTGATGGATGGATGGAGCCGGGGTTAGAGCGGGGTCACCCTGTTTGTTTTGTTGTGTTTAGGTGGAGATGTTTGCCACACTTCATCACCACGCCTAGAAGTTTGATGGCATATATGGACCACTTCTTCCTTTCCCAAGTCCCTCCCTCCCTCTGCACACACTCTTAGATAAAACGTGGCCTTTTGAAAGATACTTAATCACTATCTCCAGGTAAGGGTGAATGATTGTTTTCTCCTAATATATAATTGGCTCCCCATGGTTGCAGTTAGTTGCATATCTTCAGCGTTGTGGTGCAGTTGTCAGACTTTTCATCCATCACCTGAGGGTCCTTGAGATTCCTCACCCGTCTGCGTTCACGTCGTTCTTCTTGGCTGTGATGTCTCACTTTAATTGAAATCAAGTCTCCTTAGAAGACAGAAACATACACACAGTGTTTGACATGAATAATAATGCCCCATCATTCCTCCGTATCAGCTCTTTCATTACTAAGCTTAATCGCTTTCCAAAGTTGACCTTGTGACCTGAGCTATTTTTAACAGAGAGGGTATGAGGATCAGTTATCCATAATGGCTTATAATGTAATACAGAACACGACCCGGCGGGCCGTCTCAGCTGTATAAGTGACACTGACCGGTTTTGCTACGAGGGAAAAAAGGGGGACTTGGCTGTTCCACCGCAGCACATAGATGGAGTCTCTGTTAGGCATGGGGGGGTACTGTAATTATCGCCAATTTTTTTTTTTTTTTTTGGTCACACAAGGCTACCAGCCAGGTAGAAGCCAGTGTTATTTTTTTCATGTATTTTATTAATATTATTTATTATCATTATTTATTTAATATTTTTTCAGAGAGTAGTACAATCCGTGTGCATTTGACTACTGTGGCACTTTATTTTCACTCAATCTTTGTGTTGGCCATGCAGCTTTTGTTTTGTATACTACAGAGCAGTGCCTTTATTTTATTATTTTTCCAGAGAGCCGTACTAAGTAGCAGGCAGCCAGCCACTGTTAAAGTTTCAGAGAGTAATACAATCAGTGTGCATTTGGCTCTACTTTGTCACTTTATTTCTATTTGTCACTTATTTCTTTCGACTCTCAGGGAAGTATTTTCTAACAAAAAAAGAAAGTTCAAATAAGTACTGGTACCGGTACTATAGTTTACACTTTGTAATGCATAACATTTACAGTACACTATTTGTTCTCTACCTCAAGTGTCACTGTGTTGAGAATGATTTGAGAATAAATGTTCTGAAGGAACCAGTGGATCCACGGTTAGTGTTTTTCCTTGCATTTTAAGAATTTTATAAGCGACACGCTAATATCGTGATAATATCGTAATCGTGATATTTTTGTCCACTAATATCGTGATATGAAATTTTCATATCGTCCCATGCCTAGTCTCTGTTTCGCTTTACTAAGGCTAATTTCCCCCCAGTTCTCCTTTTTTTTCGTGTTGAGACAGACACATTTGCATGTGTGATTATACTCATTTTCTATTTAGTTTTATTTGCATTGCTATCTTCTCTCGCTGTTTTTTCTTCAGCAGCTGCTGTGAAGGCGCGTCTAACTGCTAGTTGCATACAGTTGTTGCGCCCACAAAGGCTTGAATTTTTCTTTGCATAAAGCTCTGAGCAAATCTCTCGAGGCAACCTTTCCCTGAAAAACAAAGATTCTTGGGATGCTAGATTATTCTAAAACGTGAAATAAAAAAATGTGTCTCTCTCCCCTCACCTGCGTTGGTATACCGACCCATACTGTGGCTCCCTCCGGGATTATGTCAGCCCCTGCTCTAATGAAGCTAAATGTAATAGTCCTCACCTGGAACAAGGAGGACCACTGGGCCATATCCTCACTTTCACGCCAGACAACCCCCAAATAAACTCCATATATGTTCACGCTGGTCCCCTGAAAGCCCTGTCACATTTATCTTCTCACCCTGGTGTGGCTAGGTGTGGTTTTAGTAACTCAACCAGAGCGAATTATCATATAAAGGATGTAGTAAACATGTGGTCTGGTTTGAGCTGTGAGTATTGGTACGCAACAGCACACGTGTATGATGTATTTGTTTATTTCTGCGTGTTTGCTCTTTCATGTTTTCTGTCTCTACATGACAGATCATGTTGGTATTGTCTTCTTAACCTTCCTGCTGATTCTTCACCGCAGCAAACGTCTCAGTTGGGATGTTGGCTGATTTTATAATGCCTGGCGTTTCCATGCTGTGCACAGGGCTGCGTGGGTTTTCTCCCATATTCCAGAAACATTCATCTTATTTGAGCATTTATCTTTTTTGTCTGTGTGTGGCCCCATGCTGCACAGGCGATATATGTCCCATGTGTACCCCATGTCTGGCCCCGCGAGGGCTGGGATAGGCCCCCCTAATCAAAAATAACTGAGTATGAAAAATGGATGAGGAAAGGGGATTCACTCAAGAGGATTCTCTAGGACAATGATTTTTCAATGAGTTTAGCTCCCTATGTAGATGGATGGGCATCCAGGAGGTAATGATAATCTTTCTGTGTCAGCTCTTTGCACAAAGGTACCTACAGTCAGCACACCCCCGAGTGGCTGTCGCACAGCTGGATTAATCTTCCATCTATAACAAATTGCCTCCCTCTTAACCTTTCAGAAAAGTAGGAGGGAGTGAGCATGATGAGTGATCTTATTTGATCATCCTTCTGTTAATGAGCCATATGCTGTCATTAAAACTAATAACTTGGGCAGAAACAAGACTTTTAATTAATGTCTTTTTGCTCGTCTACTGTACGTGTAACTCGTCACCTCTTGGAAACCAAACGGTCCGATTGGTGTGACGCATTCACATCAGCAGTTGTTATGATACATTTTGTTCAAAGCAGCCGTTTTCTGGAGGATAAAAGGATTCCCATCATGCATGTTCTTTGGCCTGTAGTTGCTCTGAAAGCAGCCCTCCCGCTGACGGAGATTTGAGAGAGTTTGGAGACCTTAAAGTCACATAGGAAGAAGGGTATTGAAATCACAACAAAGCCCGTCTGCAACTTTCATTATTGTGTTCTCATCAAAGTTATTCTTTCTGCACTCCCTCTTTTATCATATTTTCTTTGACTAAAAACATGTCTTTGAGGCTTCATTCTCTGCCAGATACGTGGCAGATAATTAGATATACAGTAAAAGTAGCACCAGGCATTTGAGGGGGTTCTACTTCTTTTGAGCATATCTCTTCAAGGGAAGATTTTCGGGAAATTTGGGAAAATGAAAAAGCAGTGGGTGACAATATGTGTCAGTAAGATTCCCCTTCCTCTTCCCTCGCTGTTTAACTGATTTGTCTTTCCACGCACTTCTGTGTGCCTACTCATTTTGGAGCGGCGCTCTATCATTATCTGGCACAGAGGCGGGTTGGCTGGGTGTTTTAGTAGTATGTAGTGTTCCTTACTTCCTCTACTTTTTTTTTTTTTTTTTTCACTGCATCCACACAGCTGTGATGCTGGAGGAGAGCTGCTTCGTGTTATCCGCTCCCTGCTCTTGTCCTAGCGTCTCCCTCTGCTCTCCGCTGCTCCTTCGGCGAGGCAGGGCATGGCAGTGAGTGAACGGTATTTACACACATCTGTGTGCGCTTCACCATGACCGGCTGCATATCACAGGCCTCATTACATGAAAAGAAGCAGGCGATGCTCTGCAGACTGGAAGAGCATTCCCCTCGCTCCCTAAAATATGGTCCGCATTAGATCCGGACATGGTTAACCTACTTCTGGACCACTCATATGCGGTTATGTGGATGTTGACTGCTTTATCAATACACTTAGCAAGTGTTTTGCATTTGCACTTTAGTTCTTCTTCACTTCATAGTTTGTCGCGTCCTTGTTTTGAAGGCGAAGGTTCGTGACTTTGAATAGTCAGGTCAGTGTTAAGCGTTCTTTCCTCACTCACCTTTGAAATAGCTGGTTCTGAAACATCTTTGCCTTCGTTGGTAGTTCAGCATGTGTGTTAAACATATGCGCAATCTGGTTGAAGTTTTCTATTTTAAAATTCTCTCAGGGATAAAAGGAAGGTCAGTACAGTTAGACTCTAGCATAAACAGGCATTTGAAGGCGGCTCTTTATTTAGACACAAGTTAAAAGAAGGTATGTACACCTTGTTTTTTTTCACATATCCCTCTGAAGCTGCGATAAACGCATTACTATAATAAATCATCTGCACTGTCTTTCTCGTGGCACTTTGTACGCAGTTTATTATGCTGCTTGCACTGAAACCGGGGTGGTCTTTGGCACGTTTGCATAATGTGTCAGCACTCACATATTTCCGTGCGTGCACGTGTGCTTACATTTAACAAGATTTAAGGTTTAGTTTACCAAACAGCCATTGCGCCACTGTGTTTGTCATTAGCCTTCACTGACAAAAAAAAACAAAAAAAAAAACAGATCCCTGCTGTACTCTTGAGTGCCTTGTTGAAACTTCAGGGTCTGAAAAGTTGTTTGAGTGCGCAGTAATAAAGACGAGAGAGCGGTGCGGATAGCTGTGTACTGGCCTTGAAGTAAGACTTTTGCTACACATAATCTCTTTTCTGCCTTTAATTTGGATGGATTAGTAACCTATGTTCTCTCCCTTCATCTCCAAAGCCAGCCTTTTAAGGATGGAAACGGCTCCGTTCATAACATCCTGGCCTTCCGTTTCTTGGGTTTCAACTGTGTCTGAGGAGAACCCGACATGTCTGTAGCACTAAATATTTGAGGTTTGATCTGAACATTAAAAAGTAAGGAACATGACTATCAGACATATATGACTACTACATAAATACCGTAAAACTTTAAATAAGGGCCGAGTCCCAATTATCCGCCGGGTGTAGCAAAATATTTTTTTATATTAAACGCCCATCCCAGATAAAATAATAAATATTGTTTTTCAGGTGGCCAAAAAAATATTCTACCGTATGCAAATATAGCCTTCCTGAACACAAAAAGATAAACTTAAACGAATGGAAAAGTGTGTGACTTTTTATTGAATTTTAAAGTGACATCACTGATGATGTGTTATGAATTGAGCGGCTTGTATTTCAAAGATAAAGGCAAAAAAAAGGAGGGGAAAAGAGGTGAGCTCATAGCCTCTAGCTCTTCGCTCACCTCTTTTCCGCTCCTTTTTTTTTGCTTTTCTCTTTCTCCTTTAGCTTGGATACTTCACAAGTGTGGACACCAGCGCGAGTCGCGGAAGATTATACGAGAAATGGGAAAATAGTTGTATCGGACCATAGCTGACAACGAGAAGCCGTTCATGGCTGGGTTGAATGGAGACACAATTATTAAACGCCGGTCCCAAATAAACGCACGTCTCAAATCAGGTCTCTGATTTGATTTAGACTGGGGATTAAGAAACATCTATAATGCATTTTTGTTTGAACTGGAGTTTAAAATTTCAAGGCTGGGGAAACTGTTTAAGAACAGCCTTTAATTGTCATTTCTAAACAAAGGAGCTTGTTGATTTGAGCGATTTAAGCAGATAAACGCCCAGGCCTTTATTTGTTTTTTTTACGGTATATAAAATATGACTTGTGGTTGAGTTGAAAAAGACATGAAACTACTCTGAATGTTTGGGTGATTTGTTTTAAAAACTGCTGTGTGTGTAAGATGGGTGGCTATAGGGGGCTGTTTTTGTTTCTTCACACTGCTGCGGTTCCAGAGGGGACACATACACACACGCAGGCCATTCCTGCTTGATGAATTCACATCACCTGCTTTTGTCCTCCACTGATCAGCCAAACCGAGCCATTCATCGATTGTGGTCATCCACAGATTACACTTAAAATGATACAAAGGCCTCTCTGCTCGCTCGAGAACACAAAAGACAGAAGCTAGGCTTTAAAACCCCAGAATTTCAGTCTGTCCAGCTGCCTTTCTCCCTCCTCTGTTAATACATCTTCTTTATTTGTCTTATAGGTTTTATTAGTTGCCATCTGAGTTCTAGGAAAGAGGCTGGAATTGTTCGAGCTTTGTGCTTGTGCATAAATCAAGTAGTATTAGATGATGAATGACTGAGTGAATGCTCCATGCAGTTTTTATAATTGCTGACAGAGAAAGGGACATTTTATTATCGCATGGTATCAGATTGATTTATGCGTAATGTGCTTTCCGACTTGGTACCAATTTTTATTGATGTCTTCATTTGATAACCGCATCAGCACACTGAACAAACTACTACTCCTCTGATAATTTAGTAAAGACCCATCTGTGCGCATGCAATAATTCAACTCTTTATTTGGTGGAACTTAAAATGGAAAGAGACCATTAAATGCACTTTCTCTCACATTATTACCTGCATTAGCAATAAAATATGCAGCATTAGGGTTTTCGGTGTTCATAATACAATTTATGTGGTTTGTGTGCAGATGGCCAAGAGTAAGGGGGAGGGAGCAGGAGTGGCAGGATGCAAAAAGAGCTGAAAATGTACTTAAAAAAAGAGAAGATTTAACATGTTGTCCTATGTTAGATGAGTGAAGATGCTGTTAGTTTGATTGATTTGTGTGCCGTCTCTTGGATCCGTGTGCTGAATACAAGTCTACAAGCTTCAAATGTTTTAAAGAGATGCACATTTGCGAAACATTGATCATAAACTGTCCTTTTACCTTTTTTTTTATTGCATTTATTACAACAGACTGCATCATGTTTAAGTTTTGTATTTGTATTCAGCATGGTCCTCCTCTAGTATTATAAAAGTATGCAAAAAGGGGCAGTGGCCTGAGGGGCTGAAAGACTGATGACCCACTCCTTTTCCCATTTGCTTCTAATTTCTCTTGTGATGCGATGTAAATTGCATTGCTTAGCACTTCGTCTAGCAACCGTGGCCACCCCTCTTTCAGCCATGGCATTGTCTCTCCTTGAGGATTCTTGTTAAAGACTGACCACTGATCAAGTACCAAGAGCCCTCCCAGGTCAGCCCCCGGTGCCCTATTGACCTTTGTCTGCTTAACTCCAAATTATGATGTATTAAAGCACAAAGGACTACTAATGGCTGTGCATGTATTAAACATCTGCCGTGCTCCTTGATCAAAGGACCATTTAGAACTGGACGTTAAATATGCTCACAGGAAGTAGTGGTGAGTAAAAAAGGTCAGGGGTCGGGGTGAGTGTGTGAAGCGGACCTGTGGCTAATTATTGGCTTACGAAGGTCTTTGTACTCCGAACCAGCTGTAAGACTGGGGAGCTGAAGTCTTTAATATCCTGTTTTCAGTCCCTAAATGATTCTCTGTATCTTAGAGGAGCATTCCTGCCAGACAGAAATGGAGGCTGCCGCTTTGATGGTGATTGGGCACGTCCTTAAATCTTGAAAGCAGATGATAATCTGCAATGCAGGTGCCCAGACGGAGAATGCCGCGCTCTTGATTGCGGTGAAGAGAGTTTCCTGTCATCATGGTGCGCGATAGTAGAATGGCAGTCGTGCTTGGGAGCAGCCGTGCACTTCTTTCAAAAGCAAGTGATCATTGTCTCAGTTTGGAGTTGTGGCTTCATTCCTGTGGTGTCAGAAATTATACAGTTGGTCTGAAACAACAGGATCCCCTGTTTGGACTTGACTTGACCGCGGAGTGCAGCGCTGTTTAGCTCAAAACCCCTCAATTTGCTTAGACTTAAATGAGACATTGAGAAGTCACCAGACATTCCTGAACAGAGTGAGCAATCAATCTGCATTGTCAGGGCACAGAGATGAGAGACGAAAGTAATTAAATTGAATGAGTTGACGCTGGTGCAAAGGTCTATGGGTTTCCACAAACATTGACTTTGTTTACTGAAATATGAGGCTCACTGAGCGCAGAGGTGTTATCAGTGTTTAGGTTCTTAGGCGATTTCTTCCAGGCATGTTTTGGATGAGTCCCTAAGGTAGCCGAGCAGTCCTTAATTGCACTTTTTATACCTTCGACCGCACGCTGCAGGTCAGTGACTAATCCTCAGTTGGTGTCTTTATTAAAGCATTAATCTTGAGGAGTCCACATGCGATTTTAGTTTTCAGTCTCTTCCTGTTGAAACTTTTTATAAAAAAAAAACAAAACGTCAGGACCTTTAAAAACACTTTTCACGTAAACAATTAGTTGTGTTCTGACAGTAAATAAATCATTTTCCTCCTTAATTGGCAAGTTATAATGGATAATTAGTTCATTTATCTCTGCTGCAGACAAGCTTTAAGGACTATGGAAAAAAAGATATCCCCTCACTTGGTAGAGAATTGAATATATCCATGAAGACGGGTGATTGAGTGACTAGAAGAGTTGTCTGTGTTTACCCCTAATCCCTAGCTACTTTGACATTATTCTTCTTTTTTTTTTTTAATAAGGAGTATGATAATTATAGCCAAGCTTACTGTAAACACTAATGAACCCTTTAGGCGCTTGCTGTAGCAAAGAGAGAGCGAGCCTTTGAAAGACTGTACATGTCATCACTCATTAAGGCATAACCCCGTTCACTCATATTCAGTCAGAGACGTGGTGGCGGCAGCTGCTGTAAAGTTATAAGTTAACAGGGTTCTGAACGGCAATTTAATGTTTCAGTTTAATTTGTTTGTTTTCATTGAATAATAAAGGTTAAATGCATGATAAAACCAAATCATGCAAAAAGAAATGATGCTTCAAGAGGTACTCTTATTGATTAGCTGTCCTTGTCTATGTCAAAATATGTACAGGTCATATTTACATGTGGTACATCTTAACATGTCTTTGGTAATTTTGTTTAATAGAAAAACTAAGCATGAAGGATGTTCTTCTAGGTTTTTTTTTTACTCTGTGAACCACATTTATTGGTTAACAAACCTTCCACAGAGAGCGGGAAGAAGACCAAACTCCTTATTGCTGAGGTTTCCCAGAGTAATAGTCTCTACAAGCTGGTTGAAAGACCCGAAGATAGGTTTTACTTTTGGTTTTGGCTTTGGCTTGGACTGTAATTGTGCTACTTTATCTCATCGACTGGTGGTTGTGAAGAGAAGCAAGAGAAGACGCTGCAGCCCCATGGAGTTTTGAAGAAGAAATATTTTAATTATTTCTGTGAGCGCAGTTGGATTTACCGTCAAAGGAAAAGTGCAACCAAATTGGACTTCCTGATTGGCTGGTCAGATTTGTTTCGGTTCTTTGTTTGTTTGTTTTCCCCATTGGAATAACCTCAAAATAAACTAAACATGTGTAATAAATGTACATGTCTTGCTTTTTTTGTAGCTTTCTCTTTTTTTTTGCTATTCCTCAGTTTTTCTTTATAGGCGTTGCTTTAGCATTTGGCTGTTTCTCTCTCTGTGGGTGTGTATAAGAGCTCTTTGGCAGAGGTTTCTCCCCCTTTTCCTTTAATTGGCCAGCTTCCCTCTCCCCTTGCCTGCTAGATAATTGGGCATGCAACCCCAACCTTTGCCTTCCAACCATTCCGTCTTTCAGCCTTCTCTGCATTCCATGTACTTCTCATCCCAGTGTGAGTCTCTCTGGTACCCATCTTTGACCAGTGGATCAAAGGGAATATACAATTCTGCGCTTTCCATCACATAGCAACTAAAGTTGGTCGTGCTTCCTCACAATGCCAAATATTGCACTTTGAAATTAATTTGTATGTCCAGTAGCATATATCATAACCAGCATCTCCCTCTATTACCTAGACCTCAAGAGACAAAGCACAGCATCTCCCTCTGCAGTACATGAGAACGGGGTAATTCATTTTCGGGGGTGGTGGTTGGAATTATTCATGAGGCGTTCAATATCAAAATATTCTGCTCTGCTCTGGCCCTTAATAATTCATACTTAGCATTCGTCTTCATTGGTACAGAGAGCGAAGGAGCCATCCGTCATTATAGCGAATCTGGAGATCCAAGCACCTATGGTCTTTTGGGAGGGGGTCCTTTCTCTCATTCTTCCCTCGATCTAGCTACACAGCTCCAGGAGAAGATATTTCACTTCAAGTACTTTTCAGATTAACTGAAATATTTGCATGAGGCCTTGCAATGCTTTTGAATTGAATTGGAATTTTTTACATTTTTCCATCTATTTATTTATGGCCTTCTACCTCCTGTATTTTCTCATTTTAAGCTTCACCATATCTTGTGAAATCTGTTCAGTTTATGTTGCACTGCAGGAACACCTAACCGTAGTGCTGGTTGGCTCCGTTTGCAGCGATAAGAAACAAAAGGAGAGCTGTGCTTTTGTCACTCAGAGCTTCCCCTCCCACACACATGTACGCACATTCTCGGTGCTTGGAAAGAGACAGCTCGGAGAAGAGGAAGGCTCAGCTATTGACCTTTGGAAAAGGACCACTGGCTTATGGCTGAGTGATGGTGTCAGCTGCTAATGTAAAACACCTCCATCAGGAATGCATGGCATGCTTTGGCGCTTCTAATTACGAAGAATTCAAAACAAGAGTAAGAAGAGTGTTCACCTTGCAGTCAGCTATACAACAAGCTGGCTTCCTAGCCGCTGCTGCTAAGGACCACCACCGTCTGATGACATTTCCCTGTCTCATACCAACATAAACACATTCTCTGCATTATGGGCAGAAATATGTGCCACTACAAACTGAATTTGAATAATTTATATTTGAATTTGAATTGCTCAACTTGAATAATTGCATTAAAAAACTGAATCTGAATCACATAATTTGAATTATTGTTTAATTTGAATCATTGCAGACATTTTTCTACAAAACGGCAAGATATAAATCTATACTTTTTACACAGAATGAAGAAAACACAATAGGTTTCGAAATATCTAGCTCCCATTGGTCGTTTATATCGTTGAAAGAAAATAGGTTATAGTAGGCTACGTGAAAAGGAGTTCTTTGTATCTGCACTCGATTGCTGTTCCTCCGGGAGACCCGGATGTCTGGCACAGTAACTCCAGTAAATTGAAATTGAATTGCAAGAACTGAATTTGAATTGTGAGAACTGAATGTGAAAGTATAAAGAGAGTTGAATTTTCAGTGAGGATCTAATACAGTTTCAGAACAATTGAATTCAAGTTTATAATGTGACATTCAGTTTCAAGTTTATAGAAATTTAGTTCCAAACTAATAAATTAAATTTCAAATTATAAGAAAGATAAGATAAGAAATCCTTTAATAGTCCCACAGAGGGGAAATTTGCAATTCTGCAATTCAGATTATGCTATTCAGATTCAGTTTTTCAATGCAATGATTCAAATTAAACAATACAAATTCAAATTATGTGATTCAGATTCAGTTTTTTAATGCAATTATTCAAGTTGAGCAATTCAAATTCCATTCAATATAAATTATTCAAATTCAGTTTCTAGTGGCAGATATTTGTGCCCATACTGCATGCCCTTTGTATTTATACTATAGTCATTTTTACACCACTTTTCAAGCGGCTGCCCTTCTTCTTTTTTGTTCTGTTGCTAAAAGTCATCATTTGTTTTTTTTTGGAGGTGTAGAGTATGGAGACAAATTTGACCGCCACATTCTGCAGTCATAGCATGAAGCAGGCCAAGCATTGCTCTACAGTACAAGCAGCCAGCAGGGTAGACCAGATCCACCTGCATTTTAGTTCATGGAGAGGCAGTTCAGACAATCCCTGGCGTCCTCCAAAAAAAAAAAAATAATAATGTAATGAGAGACCAAGCCAGAAAACTGGACTTAGAAAAGTAGCTCAGCATTTCCTAGTCCTTGAAAAGGGCCAACGATAAAAGCCACATGTCTGCATTTTGAGTTGAATCCATTGCCATCCCACTTCCCCATAAAGATATTCCTATGAGAGAAACGCTTTGTAACATTATCAGCCGATATGCTCAGCTAATGTGCAGTCTGCAACGAAAGGAGAAATGGTTAAGTGAAAACATGGAGAGATTGAGAGTGGAGGGAGTCCCCCGAGAGTGTAGGACGGAGAGGCTAAGGCCAGCAGCAGACACACGAGTGGGTTCTTTTGTTTTATTTTCTTTCCAGGAGCTGTGGAATAGTGAGCTCCTCCACCACTTTCTATCTTGTTCAGCCTGCACGTCATTTGCACAGCCTCCTTTTCGAGGCAGGAGTGATGCGCCGTTATTGCACATCCATGTCCTCTGTGTGAGAACAGAGGTGGGATGGAGGGTTAGGGTTGACATGCCTCTGATACACCTCTGAGCCTCTGAGCCAACAACCGAGGGGATCTGAATCGGAGGGGCGGGGGGTTGTAAGAGTGAGCAGGCACAGAGGAACACACCCTTCTTACACACAAAGCTGATTCCACGACACTGGCATGCTTAAGAAAAGAGTGATGCACCACCGAGCCACTCTGTTTGTGAATCACCAAAGGAGAACAGCAGGGACTTAAGTCTGTTTTTGTTTGTTTGTTTTTTTGAGGTTTTTTTTCCCTCATGCAGAGATTGCTGTGTGAAACCTGAAAGGTTAGCGTAGCAGACTGCAGAGAGGCACATTTGCGATACAAAGACTGAAGAGAGGTCCTAATTAGGGCTGTTCGATTAATCGATTTTAAATCGTAATCGCGATTATGTAATTAGAACGATGTTAAAACATGAAACTCGTAAAATCGATTTTTCACTTTTTTTTTTTTTTTTTACCTTGTCTGCACACATATTAATGATTGATGGAAATACCTCTCAATACACACCTCTACCTCCTTCATGGGTTGCATTATTATTTAGCATGCAAAGAACCAGTTTAGTTTAGTTAGAAAATGTCTTGTTTTATTTAATTGGAAATATAACTTACTGTATGTTTGCAAGTGCTGATTTGCTGATTTTTTTTTTCAGAGATAAAACTATATTTTATTATATTTTTTTAAACTTTTTTTCAACTTATTTTACAGAGTTTTGCACTTTATTCATTCATTTTTGGTTTAATAAGAGCAAAGTTTGCACTTAAAGCCCAATGGGGCAAATGTTCAATAAAAAAAATGCATATTTGAAATAATTTCTTTGCCTTTTGTCAATTCACAAAATAATCGTAATCGAAAATCGGATTTTGAGAGAAAAAAAATCGAGATTTTATTTTTGGGCAAAATCGAACAGCCCTAGTCCTAATACAGGAAACCTACGGTGAAATGCCATCATATGAGGCTGTTACAGTATGATTGACAGCTCTGCCCACCGTAGCTGATTAACTGATATAAACCTCGTAGATTTCATCTTTACTTAAGCAATAAAACACATTTCCAGGATGGCCCAGATAGCAGATTTGTCATCTCATTCAGTTTTACTGTCACCAGCGGCCATAAAATGTCTCTGTATTTAGTGGCAGCCAAGCATTGCCACTTTTCAAAGGAATGTCCTTGTGCCCACCCCAGTAACCTTGAGGCTAATGGGGGAGGTCAGGCTGAAGCGGAAGGGGGAGTCTCTTAAAAGAGGAATTCAAAATGAAATGAGAGAATAAAAGACTGCGTGTTGCTAATGAGAGCAGCAAGAAGGGAAACAGTATGAATCTGGTGATTATTCAATATCAGGAAATTAATCATGTTCCTTCTACCCCCTTCTCTGTTCCTCATTTCTTTCATCTGTATCAAATTACTCGAAAATGAAGAAACTATTGTGGGATTTTCACACACATCAGCAAAAATGAAATCCCTCTGTCCTGCTCAATTCAATAGTTGCCTTGGATTTAACCTCAAAATAATTCACAGGCATGCATCCTTAAGGCATTTTAAAAAAGATGGGAAAAGAGCGGAGACCAGCAGAGTATACAGACGAGGTACTGGAAATGAGGACCAGGTGTCCAGGTAATCAATTTCATGCAGCCTGGTTTTGCAGTGTTGATTGGCATAGCAGAGTGTCATCATTGGAACAACCATTTCACACAGATCTTGACTTAATATCATTCTTTTTAGGATAACACACACATGTACACTCATTACTCCAGGGATACACAGAAATCAGATGCAGGCGAGTTCATCATGAGAAGAAGGCTGCTCTTCTTCTCATGATGAACATCGCTCTGGATGTGGTCAGCTGTATCACAGAGGACAGCTCCTGTTTGACCTGTTATCATTCGCTACTGTATATGAGCTGTCTGGCAGTCCAGGTCCTACAAAGCTTAAGATCCCTTTGTTGAAGCAAATATAAATGGACAGTGACTAGACTGGTCTCCAACATGTATTTAAATGACCGGAGTAGTCATAGACCATCCATGTTCACTCTTATTTTTCAACTTTCTCCTTCATAAACACAAATAAATGACTGTCCTTTTCAAAAATGATGCAGCATTTTAAAAATGTATAATAGCAAATGAGATTCTGATTAGTTTTTTTTATGTTATTTGGCAGTATATATTGCCAGTAACACTCATCTGACTGTCGAGAGACACAAACGTCTGTTTAGTGCTGCTCATGCCAAAAGTTGTCATAACAACTTGCCGTCTATATTATATGCTCTGAAGCACACTTAATTAAATTATTTTATTAAACTAGGTTATAATTGCTTCCGATTAAACATGGCAGCAAACGCAGAAGAAGAGGAAGGTTAGTTAGGAACAGACATGTGCTGGCATCTACAGTCATACCCGTCAACGGGCGCATGCATTTACACAAAAGAATATGCATCTTACACCCTCTTGCTGTTTTTTTGTCTCCAGTCTTAATGGATCCAATTACTCTGTCAAAGACGGCTAACTGTACCTCCTGTTGAACGAATTGTGATGGTAATTCAGTTGTTTTTAATGGACACACTCTCAACATTGAACCTGAGAGGGGGAAAGATTTTCCAGACAAATTGCAACTCGCATGGTAAATGTAGATTATGCTAATGTATTGCACAGAGGGGTTGTCATATCTCATGAGGTAGAAGGTGTCATGTTTCCCTGTATAATGGTGGAACCTTTCCTGTAATTGCCCCCACATTTGTGCCCTAATGGGAGGCGGAGGGATTGAGTCTGGTATCAAGGTGTGTCATTGTGTGGTAGAAATGAACACATTTATGTCCCCTGCAGAGGAACAGTGGGCCATATTTCACCATTCTGCATTGTTTATTATTAGTCACAGTCTGGAGCACGGCCGCTTTGTTTGAGTGACTCACGTGATGACGGCACAGCAGACGGCTCCGTTCAGAGCCAACTGCACACTATCATTTGTTGGTCTCTTCATTGAGATCTGGTGTCATCTCTCTGTGATGTTGACTAAGCTCATGCTCGTCTCCCCCACCAGCCACAGATGTCCCTCCCCCTCCACTCACAGGTCCCTTATCCCTAACACTAACCAGAGGGGAGCTGGGAATGGAGACCACCGGACACAGAGGAGGTCACTGTATCCCATTTCACCAGGGAGGATGAATGTATCTGGGGCGAACCAAACCACATTCTGCCCCAAGACTGCCTATGGGGCACGGGGGTCCAAAGAAAAGAAGGAGTACAAAAGAATGGAGTGCATTCTTGAAAAGAGGGGCGATGGGATTGAATGACAGGGGAGGACAGGGGGCCAGTGGTGACACTGGCAGCCAGTAGGATCGAGTTTTCCTTCTGAAAAGCTGGATCACAAAAACAATGACTTTGGCATCTGTCTGAAAGGGAGAAGCAGAGACTGGGATCATGTGCTGTTGAGTGTTGAGGGTTCACTGGAATGCCTTTAATGTAACTCTGCCTGATCTCTCCGCAGATACTTCTTGGCTCTTCTAGTGGAATATAACATGAATCACACTCCGTTGTCGCTTCAATTAAAGAAGCGCTCACATCTCTGAAGCTTCCTCTTGTCACTGAAAGCGTTGTGAATGAGGAGTTTATAGAGAATAGCGTAGAGAGGCTTGTGTGCCAAGATGACTTGTCTCGTCCTTCGGGCATATTCTACATTAGATAAAGATCAGCATTCCTCCACTCTACAGATGTAGGTCATGTAGCTGCAGCGGTTCAAGCAGCACTTGAGGCCTGTGTCATTTGTTTTATTACCCATCATCGTCTGCTGTGATTTTTCTACCCTGCCCTTGCGTCGATGAGACGCGGTTGTCTTCCTTTTAAAGACATTGAATTATCTTGCTGCCCTTGAATCAATGAGTTGCAAGAGTAAAAAGATAAATCTCTGTCTTAGCATGTCTAGGATAATGCTATGATTTCACATTGTAAGAGCTGTAATAGAAATATTATTAATGCCCAGAAAATTGCCCGAAGACACAGCAGTGGTTCATATGGGGTAAAAGCTCTCACAATAGTTATTGAGTTATTGTGCAATCATGTAGGTTTGAAGTGCCTGATATGGTGGGAACTATCAGAGATGGAGATGTATATCAGCCAAGCCTCCTGTGTGTGTGCAAACACAGGCCTCCGGTGCCCAGTAGCTCAACCAGAGGCCTCCACGCATTGCAGATACCATGCACTCCACTATCACGCTTCCCACTGCTGATTACTGCTCGTTGGTGGTATTCTGTAAACTGGAGGGGAGGAGTATTTCCCCAGTGCTCCTACCACTGTGGGAAAGGAAGAAGCTAAATAGCAGCCAATTAACTGTGATTTCTGCTCAATTAGTTGCTTTGTTCCTCTACATTTTAGTGTATATTATCTTTTTGGGGGAAAAAGCAATCATGGGAATGCTGTCAAGGACACAAAGTTTAAATTGTCTGTTCGTATGCTGTAGTTCTTATGAAAGTATACATTATATAATTGATTGCCAAGTTTTATTAAATTCAGTTTTAAGGTTTTTTCTTGGTAAGGAATAGTTTTGGCAGATTGTGCAGTGCAGTAAGACATGGTTGACATGGATCGAGGTTATGCTTGGGCTTTGCTAGAAAGGAAATTGAAAAGAAACGAAGTATCGCAGGTCCAATTTCATGAAGAAATAGCTGACAGGAACTGGGAAATTTAAAGCATGGCAGCACTGTGAACATGAATGATTTTCTTCTTGGTTTACAGATAGACACAAACGGAGATGCATATTAGGACAACAATAAATAACTATTGTGCTTAGCTGGAAGCCAATATAGTGAAATCTTTATAGCGACTTGTACTTCTCCAACTGCAGCGTAACATACTGCTGAGTTATTTTTGTTTCTTTCAAGCATTATTTAACAGGGCTATCATTTTTATCTTTCTTTCCTTTTTTTTAATTTCTTTTTTACTTTTTTGTTTTTTGTCAGGCAAGAGTTCCAACCAAGAGTGGGACCCTGTAACATGCATGCGTCTGTGGCCTCGTGCATCATGACAACCTGCCAAGTTTTCTGTGCCAAACAAAGCAACTGAAGGCGAAGCAGCTCCGCTGCCTTATACTCGGCCTTTAGGTCAGCCGGAGTTGTTCATTCTGTTCTGAGACAAACGCTCACATGGCCCTCTCACAAATGGTCGAGCTGACGTCGTCGGGTACAAAAACACATCAGGACAATGATTCCTCTCTTGAACGCTACCTTTAGTTTGGAGTGGGGAGTTGTCCATTTTCACTTTAATTGTGTTGTTGTATCCATTAGCCCGGAGCTCATTTTGGGCTTATGCGGGGCGTGGGTGGAGGTGGATTCATGCATGAAGCAGTGGCAAGGAGCTTTTAGTGGACAGCTGAGAAGGTGGAGGGCCTCTTGAGCCTGGGCATGCCTCCTCTACGTCGAATGGAGTGGCTGTGGATTGCTCTTACTACATTATTCAGGTTGAACAACTTACTTCACCCATTCGAAACAAAGGCTTTTGTTATGCTACTTACTTGTTTAAGTACAAAATTTTGAATACATTAGTGACAGACACTGCACTTATTTTGCATCAGTGCACTCGCACTTGTAAAACGTGTAATACATGTGCTGTTGAAGATTTTAGTGAAAAAGAGGAGCTAATATTGTTCTTCTTCCGCACGTGTAAGTTATTTTAATTTCTTTTTTTTTATCATTGCGGGAAAGGTTTTCCATTTTTATGCACTGCTTCCCCCTCCCCTGTTAGCCTTGTCTATGTTTGCTTACCTCAGTCCTGTTTTTGGTGATTTAGAGAAAACATAGAAAAAGGTAAAGGAGAGAATAAGTCAGACCAAAAGTCTTGCACAAAATCTTAATAATAGCATGCATGAGCCCCATCTGGCCCAGTAATCATTTTCACTAATGGTTTCCTCATTTATTACTGATGGAGTCATTTGTGAAGCCTTGGACAAACCTAAATGTTTGACAAAATTGTATAATAGACATTTCCTTGGCGACTTAAACTGCCATCAAAAGTGTGTAACTAGAAGTGGGTCAAATGAACAGTCGTTCATTTCAGTTGAGAGCTCACATTGCTGTGTTGGCTTTATCAGATCATACACTGGCTCGAAGCAGGATGCCATAAAAGCTTTGTTTCATGCAGTATGCTTATTTAGTTCTCTTTAAAAAGTCTTTTTCAAGCAAGAAAAGCATGCAAAATGTGTAAAGTAACACACTTAAATGTACATGTGGATGTATGCAAAGCAGAGCGCCCCGGAGAGATGATTGCTCATCACTGTGCAGAGGCGTGCTTGTGCAGCCTTGTCTGTCACCAGTGGAGAGTTGCACATCTCTGCCTGGTTCAGTCCCCGGTGTCTCCACAGTATCACGCTCAGGCAAGCACAGCCAAACCACTGTGATGTTCTGCGAGGGTGTCGCTCCATGTGCTGATGATCTGTTAGTAAGGAGGGAGGGTAAAATACATGGTGACAGAGGGTCAGACGCTGAGGGTGGGAGGACAACTTTAGCTAAGTTTTTTGGCTGCACGATGACTGAGCGGCCGTTGGAACGTCGACTGCGTGCGTCTGTGATGTCTTTGTTTACTAGTCAGGGTTTCCACTCGCTTGACTTCGCTGCACTTTTGTCAAAGAGGAGAGGTGTTCACTTTAACACCAGTCATTCACAGTGACAAACTCTTATGGTTTCCAGGCTCCGCTCCAGTTTTCTTCCCAGTTAAGCTCTTCATCCTGCCAGATGGAAGTGAGACAAAGTCGGGGAGGTGGATGACCAAATGAGTCTGAATACTGACTACGGTTGCAAAATCCTGGGACATTTCAGAGTTGGACTAAAGGGAATATATGGGACTCATTGGGAAGATGTAATTTTGCAAGTCAGCCTATAATGGAGAACCTAAATGATTTTTAAAATTAAAATTTTCACCATAAAATTCTTTAAAACAGAGTTAATGTAGTTTCATCTGAGTTTCTACCATGTGCATTTCTCTATAATACTGTATGTACAGATCATTTCCAGGGTCGTGCAGGCTAAGCCAGGACCACTGAAGCTACATTTTGTACATCCGACGACCACATCCAGCCGAGTTTTGACGATTTACAAGTGCAAACGTTGTTCTATCCTTGGTTTTAAACGTTAATAAACACAATGTGCGTTATTGTAGCTAGCTAGTAAATCAGAACTTAAATTGAAGATAGTTAACAGAGTACGTTTGTGAAAAAAACAGCAAACTATTTAATAGTGTTTTTACCGGCACCATGAATCCCAAGTCTAAAGTGTCATACTGTTATCAGGACAGATGGTGGAGAACTTCATCTTCTGTTCACAA
Organism: Cololabis saira; assembly: GCF_033807715.1. NCBI lineage: Eukaryota > Metazoa > Chordata > Actinopteri > Beloniformes > Belonidae > Cololabis > Cololabis saira. The sequence continues at coordinate 37,254,823 of NC_084590.1, forward strand.
TTTCGTTGATCATAAAATGTACTCTTTCTTTTTTTAATAGTGATCAAAGCTGCCGGCAAGAGTGCAGAGAGTGCACTATCGGGACACATCCAGGGTACTGCATGACAGCAGAATTACTAAAGTTGTTAAACATTTCTGAAGCGCTTCCATAAATCTATGCAACTTAACCAAATTACAGAATATAGTTGAGCAGATGTGCTGACAGAGATGAATCCTCATCTAAGATATAAGATGGAGAAAAAAAATGATCTTCATATGTGAACCTCTGACTGCTTCATAGATTATTCATAATCAAAACATTGCATTTTATGATGTTATATTTTGCAGCTAAATTGCAGATTAACTCCAAAGAAACTGGAAAATGGTACAGAGCTGAGGAATGTGATGTTTTTACTGTCTACCCCAAACCCAGTGTGGCTCTCAGATCATCTTCCATGTTTCTTCTCTCCTCCTCGTGTTTATTTTCACTGTCTCTGTTTTGATATTTGACCGCTCTCTAATTAACTGGTCAATGAAAACTAAGAAGATCGCACAGTTTTTGCTCCGCAGTACCTCCCCTGTGCAGGTCTTCGCAATTTTGGGTTGTGCAAGTCTATTTTGAACACCTTGTCTGATGTGGAATTGCTTGTCAACCCAACACCTGAGTGTCTCTGAAAGCTGTGGTTGACTCATCTCAAACCCGTCTCTGATCACAAAGGCCGTGCACTGAAACCTCAGAACGATGCATGTGATAAAAGTGGGGGCTGGTGCATTGAGCTTACATCCACTGCCACTTCAAAGACCAGCAGAGCCCAAAGCAGCGTTTGCCATTGTCTGTTATGCAGGTGTGCTGCCTCCCACAGGTTCTGGAGGTCCCAGACAGCAACAGAGAGAAGGCTGGCAGAGATGCTATCTTTCCCAAATACAGACAGCATGGTCGGGGCTCAAACAATAGAAAGCATGTGGACTGTGATGCTGCAGGGATGGGTATGTTTGCAATCAGTACTCAGTTCTGCGGGCAGGTCCAAATGTTTTGCAGGGCAGTAAAATGTGATTCAAGTTAACATGAAATTCATGTACCATTCCGATTCGTTTTTGTCCTGAACACATATACCACCAATTATAGTTTCTGAAGGTTTGTTTCTTTTTGTTTGTGTGCATGTGTGGGTCCTCGCGTTGGTTTTTGAGCATTGTGAAGCTTCTCAAATGTTGCTTTCTTCGACTATAACATGCCATCAAAATCAGATAAGGTTCTTTTGACCTTTGGCTGATATTAGTGAGGTCTGATTTCAGCATTTCTTCTTAAATTAATCATATTACTTGCATGTTTGCTCATGTTTTTTTACTGATGAGCAGTGAATTATTCACTGACATTTTTATCTGAGAAGGAGCATTTACCAATGAGCTCGTCATTCCCTGCAGGTCTTACCCACATGGAGTGAAGTGTTCTGCATTATTTTTGCTCTGCTTCACAAAGAACTGAACACCCTCATCTGCAGCTCCAGAGGGCAACAAGCCCCATCACATCCCCGCCATCATCTGCTCTTTCTCCTTTGTTGAGCACAATGTAGCTTTTTGGCTGCACGGTCTCTTATCGTGGCTTTGCTGACATATTTTAGGGCCAGGCAGAAACCAAACATGGATTTATTTGATGATGTGCTCAGTGAGGAGGCAGTGGCAGCATTCTGTGATAAATTGTCTAATCATGTGAGGCACGTTGCCTCATATCTGAGGAGATGAGTGAACGGAGGACAATTTTATCTGCAAAATCCAGATCCCTGAAGACTGTGGAGGTTCAGTTTGCCAGAAGAGATACAGAGGGAGATGATGATGGTTGTGGGTGCTTTTTTGCCTGGAATGTTGATCTCTTCCTCTTTCTCTCGACCAGGGGGGCAGTTTTATGGAGTGCATTATGTTTGGTTTTTTTTTCCTCTGCTTGCTTTAGTTTCTGCTCTCCTGCTCAGTAAACAGGCATTAAAGTGACTCATTCTTACCTGCTGATGCGCTCTTTATTATCCAAAAACCTCTCTTTTGGACAAGGAAGTTTCCCAAGCTGGCAGTGTAGCACGCACGCTAACAAGCGTCCTCATTTTAACTTGGAAAATGTCAGGAATAAGGTTTCTGCAATGGAATTATTTCTGTCATATTTTTCTAGACTAAACCATAAAGCTTTGCAAAGCATTAAGTACTTTTTTTATTATTTTTTGAGCGCTTTAATTGCTAAATCTTTATCAAGTACTTTTATTGTCTAACAAAGAAAGGAGCAGATGAAAATCTGAGATACCAAGGTTGGACTGTAATTCTTCAAATTGTCAAGTTTTTTTTTTCTCTATTTTTTTAGATTACATTTCTTTGGATTTCAACAAGCTCTTTGCCCTCTTCTGCCTCTGCAGATAATGTGTTCACAACACCTTCTGTTTGTGTAAGAAGCACGACAGCATTTGATGATGGGAACGGCTCTGCAGACGCCTGCTCTGCAAAATAGAAGAGAATATGAGTAAAGGGTTTTTAAAGTAATACTGAAAATAACTTTCTGACTCATACAAGCTCTTGCAGAGCAGGTTCTGTTAGAGAAAGGAAAATGTAATGGGAAAATAGAGCCTGGAGAATTACTTGCCTTATTAACAGAAAATTGAAACACATCAACAATGGTTAATAGTTTCATTATATTGTGCTTTTCATAGGTTTCACATCACCCATGGCTTTTTTTTTTGCTACCCAAAATGACTGACCGTCAAAGGAATGTGATTAGATGTTCACATAATACATTTTCAGATGAGGATGTTTTGAAGATCCATCAGCAACTGTATTACACGGAGAGCCTGCAGGGGATGGGATTGAGAAGATACTAGACCAGTATTTAATATTCTCTTTTATTTAATATTCTCTTTCAAAGTCCAGTCAAGCCAGCACATATCCCCTCTCAGCGATGTCTCAGTCGTATTATGTATTTTGAAAATGTCTTACTCCATGTCACCGCCATGACAGACATCACCTGCATGTATAGCTATTCATTACATTGTAATGACGTCACAACATTACACAATTTCATTTTAACAGAAATTATTTTAAAGGATTAGTTTTCATCATTCAGAAAATACTTGACTTCAGTGTTGGATTACACTCAAAACTGTTTCTATGTTGTGTAACAGTGATAACAAACTGTTAAATCATAAAAAAAAACCTTACCAAGTAGAAGTAAAAGCCAGCTTTTGAGTTCGGGGGGAGTCAGAGAGACGGTTAAGAACTTGATATCTGCAACCAGAGCATGCTTGCTTCTCTCCGTTCATCACGCCGTTAACAGGCTGCCAAGCTTAAATTCAGGGAGTCTCTGCAAGGATCACACAGCACCTCGGAGGAGGAAAAGGTTTCGTTTCCACCTCTATAAATCTACCTGATATTTTGGAAGTCCCGTTGGTGAAGTATCTAATTTTCCCATGCTGCTGGGCTTAGCCTCCAACCCGAGGGGAATGTGGCGTAAATCAGCAGGCGGAGATGTTTCAGGCATGTTAACAGTAGCAAAATATCCCATAAAACAAAAGGAGGAAAAACCATAACATAACATTTCTTTTGTCTGTGTACCCATCGAATGAAAAATTAAAGTTGGAAAATCCAGGACTTAACATCAGTCTTGAAACCGAACACAGTGTCAATTTCACAGGGATCAGGGTAATTTCTGGCGCATTTGCAAAACTTTCTCCTTGGCATCAGCAATACGCAGTTTTACATGTTTGACAAGTTGACAAGTGCAGTGAAATTCAATATCGCCAAAGTGTTGGCAGGGATCGTTCGGGAGAACAAACTCACTTGTTCGGCAAGTGCTGGAGATGAAACTTGAACTCTGTATCTGTATTTCTGGCACCCCATATCTGACAGCATTCCCTCATCCATTCTTTTGGGTATCACTTCCCACTGTAACAGATCCCCTCTTAGATAGGGTTATGGGCATCTTTTCATCTTCTCAGGGCCCATCTGGGAGAGTTTAGAGTCCATGTGGAAACCATTGAAATGGGGACGGCAGCTGATCAGAGAAAGATGTGCCCCTTCCAGAGCCGCAGCACATGTTTGGATACCAGTCCCCTTATTTGCTTTGTCTCAGGCTCTTTAACATTCCTGTGCCCTTATATCTCGGGGAGGACCCCCACTTTTACTTAACCTCTTCAACCTCTTCCTGTCTATGCATCTCTTCTTCCTTCCTTCCATCCTCCCCCTGTCTCCCCTGTGCCTGGTAAAGTGATTGGAGAGGGATCAGGATGGTGGAAATGAAAGTGGCCATGACGAAATGCTGAGGGATCTGCTGTAACATTACATTTGGATCCCCTTGTGTTTTTTTTTTTCCTTCCCCATTTTCCTCAGAGCTTGCCTGTTTCCCCCCACACAGCAGTTATCATATTACTCTCCCCCAGGTCACCTCCACAACAGGCGCTGATGTAATCCCGGTTTACAGTCCCTGTCCCGGACCTAAACGCTTGTTTTCCACAACAATCGCTCTCTCCTACTGTTTCCTAAACCTCTATCTAATTAGACTCTCGCTGGAAACTAAGTGTATTAAGATGAGATTTCCATTACACTCATTTTAGATGAAAGGGGGACTTCTAACTTTTTCTGCTTTAAATTACATTGTTTGACATGTGCTACAGAGACGTCCCTACCCTAAATGCTCCACTGGATCTCATTAAGGACGCATTAATAAGGCATAGTCCAAACAGAGTGGCAGCAGAGTCATTTACAAGGAACTAAAACACAAGCAAACACAGCTAACAGCCCATAAGTGCTGACTCAAACAGACTCTCCCATACTGTACTGCACAAGTGGAAGTAGTTAAATATTAGCCAGTGGAAGGTCCGATTGACCCGTGACAGGCAGGAGCTGGCACGAAGCACGTTCACTGTAAACATCTCATGTCTCGGCGCACAAAAGGATCTCCTTCCCTCCACCGTGTCCTGTTTGCACAGCACTGCCATATAATACCGCCGCATCGGTCTGCTCTGTTTGTGGATAATAAACCTTTGTTTTGGGAAGACGAGCAAGAGATTGAGCAACGCCCATTATCTGACCGTGAGATCTCAGAATAATACTGAAGTGAAAAGATTTGCAGCAGATGGTTTTGCTCCACGACGCTCTGATGAGGGGCAGGCCGTGTGCTCCGCAGGCAAAACACGCTGCGTTTATGGATTTAATTTCTCTCATCATCTGAGTTAGTGTGCTGACAGGCTCTTGTTAGGGGACAACCTCCCACCCAGGAGCAGGAGTTATTCACCCTCCACAAATGAGCGTATATCCATACATGTCACATTCAATTAGGAGCATTTTGAGATGACGGTGCCATCCTGGCTGGTACTAATCTCATTTAACCGTTGCTGCGTGCTCCGCCTCTGTCCCTCATTCACAGAGCACACAAACAAACAAGCATGGAAAAACAGACAAGCACATGGATCTCGGTTCCGCAGGAAGGAAAACAAGTTGCCTCACATCTCCTTTCTCAACACCGCTATTCAGGGGTCCCGTAGGCTGGTCTGGGTCCGACACAGCTTCTTTGTCATAATAAAAACGAGGAGGGGTCGGGTCTGAAGGAGCAGTGAAGGAGGTCCGGGGGTGCAGACGGGGCTCTAAGGGCCAGGAATGTTAATTGGGAAGATTGTTTTAATAAGGTCCTCATCGTTGCAGATGCTGGGAGAGGGTTAGCTGGTGGGGCCACACAGAAAGGAGGGCAGCTCGTAGTAAAGATATCGTCAGAAAACATTACTGACGTAACGCCAAACCATCTAAAAGTCATTAGTAACGAGATTACATTGCTCTTGGTGTGTTTACAGCTGCTTTTCTTACGGTAAAGGGATTTACTGTAGTGAGCATTCATGGTGACAAATGTTCTGTCTGCACATCCGCGCCAGTTGTGTGTTGTGCAAAATCCAATTACACTGTGAAGACTTAGAGTCACACAGCCTACACTCAGCACAGGTTTGGAAGAAGCAAGGCGCACACAGCGAAAGAGAAGAGGGTTCATGAATCAACAATTCACCCAATGTGCAAAATAAGTCCTGATTAAAGAAGTAGCATGCAGGTATCTGGGTTCAGCTTTTAAATTATCCATCTCTAAAAACTTCTCTACTTCAAAGGAAGCCAATTTCTGATCACATCATAGGACTAAAGAATTGCAATCTTTGAAAAAAAGAAAGAAAATCACCATTTTCTATTTCCAGAATCTTTGGCCTAATTTTTCTGCATAATGCACAAAACTTGTAATGAGCTTTTCTCGCAGGAGCGACCGCTACTTGACTCACTCAGACTCAATCAAGGTGGTAACTGGTTAATGAATTTGCTCTGTCATATGTCAGTCATCGCTGCAACAACAGAGAATCGGTGTTATTTGCAAGTACTCAAACACATTGTGAGCAGATTTGACTTTTCCTTCAGTAAAAATGTTGACAGATTGTTGAGCTTTGTCATGAGTTGATAATAGTTCTTATGCCTTACAGACTTGACGGTCACATTTCATTGTCATTGTATCGTTTGCAACATTTTGCTAAGAAGCTTTTAGACTAGAGAAAGTTATCAGCTGAGACCGAGCCACATTGTAACTGTCTGTGTTGAGCTTGTGTGGGTGAAAGAGTGACATAATGAGCGTGCATACTTTACAGGTGTACCTGCTTGTGTGTGTGGTAGTGTTACATCTGCTCTTTTTTTATCTGTATGAAAGAGGCTTACGGGCCTGAAACTGTACAATGAATGGTGAGAGCCAAGTTACTAAAAGCTTCTTGGTTTGTCCTCCTCAGGGAGGGAGCGAACATTCCCCCTCATCCTCAGGGAGTTGGCTGCACAGCTCCACCCGTATACTCATTTAAAACACCAAAGAGGTCCTTTACTCTCGTTACCTATTGTATCCAAAAATAGTCAAGTCGTACTAGTGGTGCCAAACGTGAGCGTGTCATAACCACGCTTCTTTTATGTCAAATCATTTAGTGTTAACTCAGGCTGTGTCCTGAAGTTTCATGTGTGGAAAGGTTGGAAAGGTGCAAATTGTTGCTTGTAAAGTATGTTTATTTACCTGCTACTCCCACCTTTATCTCCTTCATTATCATTTTACAGCATTGTGAACCATTCCTAAAGCACTGTTGAGGAATGGAAACAGAATGAGTTCGCCTTGGCATCAGCTTTCTGCTCTGAAACTGAGGAATTTTTATTTGGCTTTACTTGCACCTACTGAGAAAACTACACTTTTCTCTGTACTTTTAGTAAACACGGTGATTAATGCTGTGTTTCCACAACATGTACCGGGCTCAAAACGGATTTGCCGCGGCTTTAAAATCACTCTCATATGTCGTCATAGGGTATGGGTTGATATATCAGAAGCTTGTAAAGCTACAAATGGCTTCTCAGTGTTTTCAGTCATTAAATTTAAATGTGATAATTCCACGCAGATGTTGGTACACAGTTTGCATTGTGTGTTCTGGCGTTCCCATGAGGACTTTATGGGATTAGATTTTTTTTTTTTCTTAAATGTTAAGTTTTTCTTCAGAGTTAGATAGAAAATAGGTCTCAAGTTCAGTTTTTTTTGTCTCCTCTACATTCCTGCCGGTGCAGCCCCGGCACTCAAACACTTCTTTATTTTAGCCAAACTCGGTCCTCCAATCAAACAGGCACTGTTTGTTGAACTATGAGGTGCCAAGTCACTCAGTCACTCACATAAACCTGCCTCCCCGCTGCCGTCCGCGCTTTTTTGGCCTTGTCCGCCAAACTCCGTCTTTCTCCTCCGGCCTGACGGGAAGAGTTATGGTCATTTAAACAAACACATGCACTCAATGACTACTCTGTCTGTGCAGCTGTGGAGCAAAATTCCTTCATGTGTTGTGTATGAGAGAATTGATTGTGTTTCTTCATGAACTGGCGTAATTGCTGTTCGTTTCTAGTGCACATGAGAGGCTGAATCCTCTGCACTCTGTAGGCCTCTCTGTTGCAGGGCGAGTGCAGACATGTCCTCTTTTGGGACACTTGCTGGCTGGCAATACCAGGTATAAGCTGTAAACGCTTGGGTCCTGTGTGATATAAATGCCTTTTCCACTCCCATAAATCTACCCCACCTTCAGTCGTCACAGACAGCCTGACTCATTTCCCTACAGGACAAGGTTTACATTTGCGTCTGCTTATCTTTAAAGGTCATTCCCTTGGTGCCGATCAAAGCACTGTCTCATGAACCAAAACAGTATTATTTTATTTACTCTAAAGTTTGCACCATGTCCACTTTGTATGTATTCAATTGCCATGCCAATGACCCCACTGGTACATTTCAAGAAACACCTGCCACCCGTTTCATGTATCTTCCTAACCATAAGCTAGTGTTTTGTTACCTTAACTAAACTGAGCGCTAAGAATGAAGGTCAAAATAACTTTGCTTGTTGTTTGTTAGCACTATTCCAACGAGAGAATCCCAGCTGCCACCACTTCAAAATATTAAATCCCCCCTTTACGATAAATAAAGTATTTTTTAATTGAATTGAAGTGAATACGTCGCGTCTAGCACAAACTAAGCTGCTTATTTACTCTCTATTAGCATTGAAGCCAGGGTTCTGAAACAGTATATACTTCAGTAGGTTTAAAAAAAGCCATGATTTTCCATGGCTCTGTGTGAGCTTGTTTATTTACTTAATGACTGGATGAATGTTGGCTCTTACAGGAGGTAATCGGGTCGTTGTGTCCGTTCAGTGACATAACGTTGTATTTATGTATTGACGTTGACCTCGTGGCGTCTGGGGAGTGCAGGTGCAAACCCCAAAGGCTAGCTGGGTAATAGTGTCTGCGCTTGTTGACATATTTACGGGTGTCCACAAGATATCTTGCGGTCATGCAGGCACGTAGGTTGTCGAACAATTTTAACCAATGTGTTTCTGCAGATGTGACCTCTCACTGAATGTCACAGTTGTCAAGAGAGCTTCATTTGTTTTCAGAATGATCTATTGTTTGAACGTAAATTAGAAATCTCTAAATTAAATCCTAGTGGAACATATCATGTAGAAGTGGAAAGTGTGTGATGGCTTAATAGTGATGTGAATCATCATTTCAACATCACTGCTTGTCAGTTTTATTTCTGTATGCATGCATGTGCACAAAGCTGTGACGTGTCTGGTCATCCTCCTTTGACAGTATTATGGGTATATTTGGTGCAGCGTGCATGCTGCTGGATTACTCGAGAGGATCGAGTGTCTGCAGGGTGGGCAGGAAGACATCCTCTGAAAGGATAGAAACAAGAGGCAGATATAGAAGGAGAGGGGAGTCGTCTGAATCTCAATCTCACTGGCGGTGGGGTCAGCGAAGAACAAGAGAGGCTGAGGGAGGATCGAGGCGGTGTTTCTCCAGAGGACCGTAGGAGTCCTCTTACATCTTCACATCCACCAGCAAAACTACAAATTTATGCAGGGCAGAGACATGCTTGCTGTACTCGTGCCTCTGGCAATTCATCCACCTGCAACCGCCTTTCCAGTGGGGTGCCATGGGTTAAAACACCAAAGCCTGCCTTTCATGTGAGCTCTTCAATGTGTGTGAGCTAAGAAACATGTAATATAGGGTCACATGCTGAGAGGTGAGAGAGAAATTACAAGACAGAGTGGGAGATGCATCAGGACTGAGAAGGAAAGGGGTGCGCCTCACATGCCAGGGCTGGAGGTGAGGTAGCGGGCATTTGGATGGACGAGTACAGCATGAACTGGGAATAAGGCAAATCTTTGCTCCAGGCATTGAAATCGCTCTTGAAGGAGCTCTGGAATTATCTTGACACGAATGATACTGTACATAAATCTATTATTGGACCACAACAAGAAAGTGGGGAATAACTTTGAGCAGCTGTGAATATGAATGAAAATCATTGATTCAGACTAGTGACTTGTATTGTATCACAGACAACATGAACCTGACATACTTTATGTCATGATTTGTTCTCGTCACATTCATTCAGAGGTGGGTAGGAACGAGTTACATTTACTCCGTTGCATTTACTTAAGTAAGTTTTGGGAAATGTTGTACTTTTAGGAGTAGTTTTGAATCACTATACTTTTTACTTTTACTTGAGTAGATTTGTGAAGAAGAAACTGTTCCTCTTACTCCGCTACATTAGGCTACGTTGAGCTGTTACTTTTCTTTTATCCCTTTTATCCGTGTACGCGTCAATCTCATGACATCACTGGGTGATTCTTTGGGAAAAATGTTTGTTTTTGCGTGTTTTGTCACATTTACACAGACTCAAACACACACAGAGTTTCTATAAGTTCATGGGCTTGTTCTAGTTCTGGTTAAAAGAGAAAAGTACAAAGGCTTGAAATTTCGTGCTACTTGTGCTTAATTTATTTTTTTATTCTGTTATTATTTTATTTATTTTATTATTTATTAAAGTACTTGAATTTACTTTAAGATTATTTTAATTTAAGCTATTTTTCATTAATTTTATTTTATTTATTTAATTTTCCTGAAGATGATTATTTTGTACTTTTGTCTGTTTGAATGGTTGTGTTAAAAAAATAAATCAGACGTTACTCAACAGTTACTCAGTACTTGAGTAGTTTTTTCACCAAGTACTTTTTTACTTTTACTCAAGTAATTATTTGGATGATTACTTTTTACTTCTACTTGAGTCATATTATTCTGAAGTAACAGTACTTTTACTTGAGTAAAATTTTTGGCTACTCTACCCAGCTCTGCATTCATTTACTGTGAAATAAATCCCTTCCTCCATTTCAAGGTTTAAAATCACAAAACAAACAAAAAAGTGTAATGGATAAACGTTTACCAGTTTATTATGTTTGCCCTTCCTTCTAACAAATCAATCAAGTTGTCTCGTCCCTTTTTTTGTTTTCTGGTTTTAGGATTCTCCACAATTTCTCTCGAGAGGACATATTTGTAAAGCGGGCCTACCTGCTCTATAGACATCCCCTCTTCTTCTAAAATGTGCAGAATTAGCTTTTTTCATTTTTTTGTTTCATAGAAATTTGTAGAAGTTTATGTGGCTTTAAAATCGTGATGTATTTTTTGCTGCATCGATGCTGCCGTCAATTAATTTTCTTAAAGGACACTGATGTAACCAAAAATAGTTCTGGGCTGCTCACCCGTCGGACCACAGCACACATTTCCACTGCATGATGGTCCAACGTCGTTGGAATGTATCGCAGCCCTGAGAAGTGGGGATAACTGTATTTTCCTTTTGAAATCATCCGTACCCTCCCGTAGACTTTTTTATTTAATTTGAGGTTGTATAACTTAAATTCCATGCTACTACTCTTATTTTAGACCCAAACATATTATTAGAGAATCATGAAGATCCCTTGACAGTAAATTATCTGTAAGAGAAAAGGGATAGGAGAAAAAGTAGACTGCCACTTTAGCTAAAGCTTTTATCAATGAATATCTCGGGCTGCCATGCTATTTGATGTTTCCGTAATGTTCAAAGTACTGTGCATTCACCCCCAACTAATACCCTCGAATAAGAGTCGATGTGTCCCTGACATCCCGAATGTTTTCCAGCTTATGAAGCATTTAAAGTTGAACTTGAACTTCCACTGGGAGACAGAATGGGAACAGTTTACTCTTTGCTTTATCTTCTACTGTTTTTCTTTCCCTCTGTCCTTTTCCCTGGTCTCATCATTCACCCAGCTTCAGCGTTAGCCATGTCCATCCTGTTTTAAGGCAAAAATCCGAAGCCAGAGGCGAGACCCATGCTGCGCTGTGTGTCTCTGCAGGATTGCGTCCATGTGCCTTCTGATAAACCTTTAATTCCCCAGCGGGTCTGTTTTTGTATCCTTCCAAAGATTTGTGGGGAGCTTGTTTTACTTGGTTTAATTTCCTCAGAACAAAGCTCATCTGATCTTCCCACCCTGACTTGTGTGTGGCATTAAGTCTTTATTTTCATTAATGTTGGAGGGGCAGCACGGGAATCTCATTTTAATTTGACATTTAAACATCTGTTTTCAATTTCCTGAGGAAAAAGACTGCATGTGCGTGGAAGAGAGTGTGCGGACAGGGGATAGCTTGTGCGGGTGATGAACCTGTAAGGTTTCGGAGCTGGAGCAGCCAGCTGACCTTTAAGAGTAGAGGGGGAGATTGGATTTAAGAAATGATGGCGGCTAATTGCTTTAGCATCAGCGCAGCTCTTGTTTTGCTACCGTGGGTCCTGGGAGCGATTCATATTATAGTACAGTACAGCGTGCCTTAATGGAGCCATCTGAGGCCCCGAGAGATGACTGAGACGATGATATAAACTTCTGTTTCAGTAAATACGGTTGCCTTGTGCACAGTCAGCTGTTTGTCTTGCAGCAGAGCATGTCAGCCAGATGAGATAAAAAGTGTTTCGTTCCGACACTTGAGAAAAGAGGAAATGCAGAGCAGAACAGATCTTTTTACCTTGACAAAGCATATTGATATCAGTCCAGGTCCGGATATCCACTCTATTCCGTCCCGTCATCAGCATATTTAGACAAATCCAAGATGGACAAAGAGGCGTCTTCATGCCTGGACCTGTGACTTTGGCCCATTTCCACATATTAGGCTACAAACTGAAAATCTTGCTCTGTGCACACGGATACACGCACACGCACACACACACACTGAGTCTGGCCTCCCTGTTAATAGCCCAGGAAATATTATCTGCTTGGGGACAGCTGCAGGCTCACTAGAGAGAAAGAATGGTAGAGGAGGCTCATTATCCCAAACACAGATACGGCCCGAGCCACACACATGCACGCCGAGGACAGCGCGCAGTGTGAGAGCTTTTGTTTTTTTTTTTCATTTCAGCGTCTCAGAATGGTAACGTTAAGAGTAAGCAAGAGCTTATGGGGCATGTGCAGAGGATGGAGAGATGCTAGATGCCTTGTTTAATCCAGGGGGGGCCACAGGCAACCGGTTCTGCCACAGCTCCGGATCTGACAAGGCTTCTGGCAAAAGAGTTGGGGCTTAGTACCCCATCCAGACCTGGGCCCATTTGTCTGTCTGACAGACTGTCTGGCTGCCTCTGTCTCCTCTGTGCTCTCTCCGCTTCCATCCCAGAGGAATTTGTTTTCCAGCACGCAGATGTTCAGGGCTGTCTGCTGTGCTGCACTCAGCTGTGTTTATAACAAAGAGGTGTTGGTTTGGAGAAGGAGAGAGGGCAGTGAGATGGGGAAGTGAGTGCAGATAGAGGAGGCCTGGAGGTCACTTGGCTGTCGGTGTAAATACCGAATGATGCCAGCTTTCCCTCGGGCCTTTGATTAGTCAATATGGGACAACCCCAGACCCCCCCCCGCTCCTCTTTTTCTCCTTACACATCCTTTTTTTTTATTTTCCAGAGGGACAGATGCATGTGCATGTTGGCTAAAAAATTACATGGAGACCAGCAGGGAAGATGGAGACCCAACTGAGAGTAAACAGCCTGCATTTGATGTTGTATTAGAAGTTACCGGGCTCACTTACGCTTGCATTTATTTTTCTGCTGTCACCCACACCCAAAACTGCTGAATTCTTCAATGTTTAACCAAATAGCGAAGTGTCTGAGTCAGAGTTTGCAACATCATGTTCAGTGTCTGACCGGCTTTGCTACTCGAAGGCTGACTGTTACAACGGTCCTCCGCAGATTCAATTGGTTTTGCTGATACAATTAAACGTGGTGTTTCTTCAGATGGACTTGGAGCTTTTATGCTTTGGGTGTTTAGTGTTTGCATTCCTGAATGACTCGGTCCATTGTTAACCTTACTGAATGAACTTGCCGAGCAGCTGCACTGCTGAGACGGAGCAGAACGAGTTCATTTGCAGCATCACACATGTAACTGCTTTTTGAAAGTAGCAGCGCTCTGTGAATAAATCCCTGGATGTCCCATACGATCCCCTTTTTAATGGCAACTACAACAACATGAAATATCTGTAGCATTGTATAAGTTAGTCTTTGATGAATGTCATCCTATTCCCATGAATTATTTATGCGTAGACAGGTGGTCGTGCACAAAAGGACTGGGGAGGTTTTTACAGCCCACTTTTTTTGGGCTGTAAAAATGTAATGTAAAGTATGGATAGACTCCCTGAGTACTTAAAGGTTTTGGTCAGGAGTTTGTCGGCTGTCAATACCATTAGAGGTCTTTTAGTGAGACCGACTTTGACCTGTGACATTAGATAAGGCACGGATCGGAAAACAAAAGCTTACTTTTATTTCCAAAACACAAAGAGAATAGATACGAATGTTTAGACCGTATATGAAAGCGTGTACATATGACGCATGTGGCCAGATTTTTCTGAATGCATGCATTGTTCTCATACATCTAACGAACATAAAGAGGAGCTTTAAAATAGATATCAGCCATACAGCCTGCAGAAGGATCCTTGTTGTGTTTTCTTTCTCTTCTCTTGCTAAACTTCCACGTTATCTTTCACACCGCAGGTATGAAGTTCGCCTGCACTCAGACGGTTGATATGCTTTTATCTGCTTTCTTGAGGTTACCCTACAGTAATGATGCTAATTTGATATTCTGATTGAGCGAGAAGATGAATGATTTATGTCAAGCAGGTTTTTTGCAATTTTCCATCCAGCCCAAAATGAAAATCAGAATTGCTCAGTTAATTGTTTCCTAATGTATTCGCCCTCAAATTATAATCAATGAACTAGACCCAAGAACAACAAGCAGTGGCCCTCTTGTATCTTCATAATCACAATCCAAGGCTAGGTCACGTTTTTTTTTCTGAAGCACACCCAGGCGAAAAAAAATCAATGCAAATAAGAACCATATCTCGTTCTACTGAGACGGCGGTGGCAGATTGGATCTAATGCAAATTTTCAATCGTGTCAAGCTAGGATGGGTGTGTGAGTGCGGAGTGATGATGGAGAGGTGATGGGCAGCGTACAATGAATGTATATGTATGCACAGGATCAACGATCTGCAGGTCTGTGTGTGGTTTTGTCAACAGAAAGGCAGGTCAGGGCAGCAGATCGCTGACGTGGGTGAGCAGGTGCCCCATGTGCAATAGCTGCAGTTGTCGTGCAGCTGGCCTAGATTTGACTCCCAGTTTGTGACACTTTGCTGGCTGTCTGCCCCAATTTCCTTTCAGTACTTGCAATAATTTCTTTTTTTGAAGTGGTCATTACTACTGATAAAAGCCACTGAGGTTTCAAATGCTGTAAGAACATACGGAGAAGCAGGTTCCAATGTAATGTGCACAACCTGCAGACATAATATTCTTTATATTCAGTCAATATTATAATCCTGCCCAAATGTGTTAACTGTTGAGAACTTATTATTAACTTAGAAACATACATTTAGAGCAGCTGTCCTCACCGTCTAAATGTAGCAACAGCTTTCTTATGGTTTTCTTTTCTTCTTTGACTCTTTATATTGCTGTGCCTTTTATTAAAATTGGACAAGTTGACCATTTGTTAATAATCCATTTTCCTCCGCTTTCTTTCAGTTCTTCGTGACGACTTCAGACAAAACCCTGCAGATGTGATCGTGGCAGCTGGAGAGCCCGCAGTCCTGGAGTGCCAGCCTCCTCGCGGACACCCCGAACCCACCATATCCTGGAAAAAAGATGGCATCAATATTGATGACAGAGATGAAAGGATCACTGTAAGTATGCTGACATGTCTTCAGTATTATTGAACATATTATGAGGTATGAGGTAGAATGACCCAAGAACGCAGGTCAAGTCAACCACCACTTCAACTTTTCCAAGCTATCTGTTTGGCTGATTTTTCACATGTAGCAATTTCCTGACCCAGAACACCCCATTTGGATGGCTAAATCCTTTAATAGCTGAGGTTAACGTTAAAGTTTTGCACCATTAGTCAGTAGCAGCACATTGATCATGAATGGTCTGTTGATGAAATCAACCACGAGGAAGGGATCTCAGGAGAAAGAAATGAGCTGAGTCAAAATAGAGAATGTTGTGCTCAGCAGCAGCAGCTGCAGGATCTAAACGACTATCTAGTTTTGATTTAGGACCAGCTTTAATTACAACCGCATAGCTAGCACTGCCGTATCAATCAGCTCCACATACTTGCTTTGTGGAGATCTGTGTAGAATAACAGTCACTTCAGTGATCCAGCCAAAGACGGTAATTGATAATGCTGACTAAAACAATAAAATGGAAATCAATTTTAAAGATCTATAAAAGAGCGATAAGAGCTTTTTTTATTGTACTTGTACATTAATTAAATATAGTAGTTTAGCTAGACATAGGATGAATCAAATACTATATATATATATATATATATATATATATATATTTATTTATTTATAGGAGTTGGATTGGTACATCTCTACATTTGATTTCAGTCCTGTCTTAGTAACTGTGTAACTGTGTGCATTAGAGATTTAAAGGCACTAGCTTAAATTACACATGGATGGAGTTAGTGAGTAGTAGCAGCTGAAGGTTTAAGCCCTTATTTTCATATTATAACTCTCTGACTGCAAGTTAAGCGGCTTGGTTGGTTTTTCCCTCCATTGCCTGCGATGTGCTGAAACTCAGCCATTTAGTCACAGGAAATTTAGGCCCCGCCCAAGTAATAAATATGAGGCATAATTATGGTTTTCCACTCAGTTCATCTGAAAACCAGCGTTTGTTAATTGTCCAAATGTGTTTTCATTGCGTTTTATTGACGTTGCACTAGCTGGCATGAGCACATAGCTGTAAACAGTTTAGGTTTGATGTCCTGACGCCAGCACTACGTCAGAAAGTGTGGTTTCTTTGTTTTTGTGAACTGCACCACAAAAACATGAAGACAGATTTTGCGAGCTAAACAGTCTAATTTTTAAAGGATGATTGCAAAACTGAAAAGTAAAAAATGGAATTACATTATCCTGCATCCGTCCCAAAGTGAAGTCAGTGGGTATGGTTGGCGTGGAAACATTGTCACCTTGTGAGCTCTGTCACCTGAAGGAATTTCCCATCTCTCATAGTTTACCTACACAGACATCAAAGGGATTCCAGTGTGATATTTGATCCTCAAAAAGAAATGAAAGATCATCTGAAATCCATTTCATCATTTATCTTTTCAATGTTCATCACCTAAAGGCAAAATACCTCAGACTGTGACTTTAAAAAGTTAAAAGTGAAGTACTCTAAGGACGAGGCAGCCCTGTTTTAGCTTAGCGTCGCAGAGCTCAGACACACACACAGTTCCTGTCCCGTTGTGTTATATTTGCCCCTTTAAACACAAAACACACCATGGAGTTTTTGATTTTTGTGAATGTAAGACTTAAAAGTTTTTTGAGTAAACACTGCGAATGTTGTTGCTATAACAAACAAAGTGACTCAGAGTTGCAGACCAGAACCGTTTTTGGCCTTCTGTGGAGCTGAAAACAGAGCCGAGCAGCTGGTGTTGCTCATTGTGAACTTCCTGTGAAGCACAACGCTGACTGTTCCCAAAAGACTGCTTTAAAAGTTACATTTGACGTTATGTATGACCGTATAAACATGTGGAATCAACTTTGTTGACGGATGGGACTCGGGATGGTGTCCCATGGATTACCGCGTTGAGATAGTCGCGGGATGAAGTCCAGAGTTTGCTAGGGTAAATTTGGTGGGTGAATATCATACTGTAGGTATAAAGGACTAATGTGATGAACAGCTGAGCTCCCCCTCAGCCAGTATAATGTTCGGGTCAGCTCCTTCCTCCTCCCATGCGACATGCCGAAACGTGCTGTCTCCTTGGTGATCACTGGTGATCAAACCGAGGTCCAAAACCACCTGCAGGGGGGGATTTTCTCTTTGCACAGGAAGAAACTAACTAACTGTTTCAAGTGGTGTGAAGAGTGTGAACATCATACGCTTGCTTTTTTCCATGTCAAATATTCATGAGTCCATGAATATTTGTTGGAAAGGTTTCCCACAGAGCTCTGAAAATGAGGTTGTTCTCTTACGTCGCAGCACCGCTGTGCCGATCGCAGCAGCCGGCCAGGTTCTTTTTGGTTTTTGTCTAACTGGTGTTTTCGGAACAATGGCAGAAGGATAAACAGACAGGAGAAGGGAAAATGCCTGCATTTAAAGCTAAACTCAAATCGGCTTCAAGCTAAAGCTTGTCGGCCGCGTCATAAATGGCTAAAATGCAACACATTGTCCTCCTCCTTTTGTGCAGTAGTTGTGGTTAATTATCAGCTTGGAAAATGAACTGCCGCATGAATACCAACTGAGATGATGGAGAATGGGGGGTGGGAGGGGGGGTTCGCATTATCAGCAATGCCAAATGACATGAGACAAAAGGCGACAGGATAGAGCCATCTCCCTGTATTGCGGGGATAATGGTCAGATTGTTTGGGCTTTCAGCGGCCAGTGTGCCGCGCTGTGTTGTGTTAAGAGGATATGCATGCAGGGAAAAAGAGAACCACTGCTGCATTCATTTACTTTTGCCAGCTCTCTGAGTCCCTGCTGCTCTGGCACTCCAAATATGCCAGGGTAGAGTGGGAAAACTGCAACACAACACGGACATAAAGAACATGGTCAGAGTGGGCAAGGCCTTAAGTGGATCCTCATGTCAAAGCCCTGTGGAACCGGCAGTACACGCCCCTCTTTCTCTGCTCTGACCTTGGGCCTTTGTGTGTGTCAGAGTGTTTTAGCTGTTAAGCCTTTCCTCAAACAAACAGTAACATAATGATACTTCAAACCCCTCCAGCACCGCAGGGTGCCCTAAATAAGCCGGTGTCTCAAAGGCCATTCAGGTCCCTCTGCCTCCTGCTTTTACTATGAATATTAAGTAGTAGACCAAGGAACGCTTTAAAACCACCATAATGTGCCAGTCATCTAAAGAAGTCATAGATTTGATATGGTTAACTCGTAAATAGGCATGGGACCATATGAAAATTTCATATCACGATATTAGTGGACAAAAATATCACGATTACGATATTATCACGATATTAGCGTGTCGCTTATAAAATTCTTAAAATGCAAGGAAAAACACTAACCGTGGATCCACTGGTTCCTTCAGAACATTTATTCTCAAATCATTCTCAACACAGTGACACTTGATGTAGAGAACAAATAGTGTACTGTAAATGTTATGCATTACAAAGTGTAAACTATAGTACCGGTACAGGTACTTATTTGAACTTTCTTTTTTTGTTAGAAAATACTTCTCTGAGAGTCGAAAGAAATAAGTGACAAATAGAAATAAAGTGACAAAGTAGAGCCAAATGCACACTGATTGTATTACTCTCTGAAACTTTAACAGTGGCTGGCTGCCTGCTACTTAGTACGGCTCTCTGGAAAAATAATAAAATAAAGGCACTGCTCTGTAGTATACAAAACAAAAGCTGCATGGCCAACACAAAGATTGAGTGAAAATAAATGCCACAGTAGTCAAATGCACACGGATTGTACGACTCTCTGAAAAAATATTAAATAAATAATAATAATAAATAATATTAATAAAATACATAAAAAAAAATAACACTGGCTTCTACCTGGCTGGTAGCCAGGTAGAAGCCAAAAAAAAAAAAAAAAAAAAAAATTGGCGATAATTACAGTACCCCACGATAACGTTATCGCGGATGTTTTTTATTGCGATATATGATAATATCGTATATCGCCCCATGCCTACTCTTAAAAAATAAGAGCAACGTCCACTGGGCTCATCCACTGTGGTATAGATGAAGTGAGGCATCACTGCAGGTATGTATCATACTTATTAAGGAGCTTAGCATGATGGTCACGGGCTGAGCGGATTTTTCCTGTCTCGGGTTCTCTAATGAGGATATCGGTTACATTCTTGCAGGGGGTGGTGCAGGTCCCGAAGGCTGATGTGTGCATTTAAAACCGCAGAGATCACGGGTGCACCACGCTATTGTCTGCCTCTGTGCTGACTGGCGTGGCTGTCAGCTGAGAGCAGGGCCGTGAGGGGCCTGTGCCGGGGCTGAAGCTGCCTCTCTGACTGCCGGAGAACAAAGCATCTCCTCTGGCCTGTAATCAAAGCCCTGGGAAATAACAGACGTGACATTCACCTGGACAAACACGCATTTTACTGCCGGATGTATGCAGCATTCACTTCTGCTTGAGTATGTTCACTTGCTCCTACTTGTAGGTGTATGCGCACGGGGAAAAAACGAAAAAAAAAAGCTTGGAGATGTCTGTCCTATCAAACATACTCCAACTCAATAATAGCCACATCTGTCCTCGAGTTCCCTGAGATGACTGGGTGAGTGCTTTCAGTCCTGCAGTGCCTCAGGTGTTACTTCAGGGACCCGTTGTTGTGTTGCAGTCGGACAGAGTTCTGTTACTCTGAAGAGGATGAGGACGGCACAATGACTGACTCCAAACAATTCAGATCGGCTAAAAAGACTCACCAGCGCAGCTGCTTTTCCTTCAGGAAGAGCCTGTTTTCCACAGCTGTAATGTCTTTTGGGATGATCATAGACATTCTTTAGAGCAATCTAGAAATATTATGATGTGTTAGAGTAGTTCTGTAGTTTCTGTTGTCTCTGTGTCAACCACATGCTCGCAGACTTTAATAATGCTTTCCCCTCTGCATGTTTAGCCTCTCACCTCCTCTTCTGTTCTTCGCAGAGACGCGGAGGGAAGCTGATGATCACAAATGCCCGCAAAAGCGACGCTGGGAAGTACGTCTGTGTCGGCACGAATATGGTTGGAGAACGTGAAAGTGAAATAGCTGAACTGACAGTGCTGGGTAATTACCCTTTCCTTTTTCCCCTATTACACTACTTTATTCCATTGTCTGCTTTATTATTCTTTTGAACAAACTGTCAAAGATGATTTTCCATTAAAATAAGGCACACAGTAATCCAGAAGTGTTGACCGGCTCCCTCTCAGGTACTAAACCGTGTTGCTGACCTCTATCAGGCAGAGTGTGAGATGGCCGATGATCTCACGCTCCGCTCTGGTTCCAAGGCCGGCCTCTGCAGCTTCTGCTCTGTGACCAGCTGTTCCCTATTTCACCACGAGTGACCCTTTACCCTGATACTCCCGTACATCCCCAGCAGAGAGCATGTCCAGACTCCTGATTGCAGCGACGGTGTGACACTTCCTCTATCGCCGACAACAAAGCTCCTTTAGCCAAGATAAATAATTACTCTGAAAAAAATCAAGAGTAAACAAAGGGCCGCTCCACACCTCTGACTCAGTTTCATAACCCTGAAACTCTGGTTAATTATAAACTACCCCGGTGACTTGTCCGGACTAAACCCCCCGTCTGATGTTATGTGTTTAGATCAGTTAAGATGACATGAGATGAGACTTTTTTTTTATTTTTTATTTTAGCCTCGGTGTGTATGAAAGGAGTATAAGAAAAAAAAATCTTTACTGCAATCATTTGAAACGCGCTGACAAGTTAACAAGATGACGGGAGCCGGTCCGTGTCGAGTCTCGTGCTGCGTGCTGTCTTCAGGCGATTTAGTGGCTTCTCATGTGCAATAAAAGGATATAAAGTACAGCTAAGTAGTTAATGTTTGCTGGACTGAGTCTAATCGTGTGTCCCTAGTAGCCCGTCTTTTCCAAGCTGTTCTTGCGTCTTGCACTTTCTGTTAACAGTTAACCAGCAGTGAGCCATTACACTCTCGCAATGTGAAGAAAATAGCTATTTTACAGTATTTTCTTAATTTCATGTCAGTCTATCTCAGTTACTGAAAAAGTAATTTATATATACAAATAGATAAGTCCTTAGATGGCTTTTGAATCAAGTTTTGGCAGTAAAAGTGTGGTTTTGGACTGCTTTATCTCCTCAAACCTCTTGACTGGTAGAAGAAAATACTTATTATTTAGGTGTTCACTTAACTAATTTGTCAATTGGATATTTAAATAAATTAAGTTTAGATTGGATATGTGTTAAGTTATTAAACACCAATTAGATATGTAATAAGTTAACACCTCATTTGTATATTTAGATTCAATTTGCTATACAGCAAATGTCTTTATGTGAAAAATCAGCTCAGCTTTTTTTGTTTGAATTATAATATTTTATAGGGTGTGTTTCCATTCTGCTGAGCTGAGTTGTTTATCTTGGCTGAGATATTTACAAAAAAAGTTTTTCCAGGTTAAATGGAGCTTAAATAATTAGGAGAAAAATCACATTCACAATCTTTATGCATTGTCCATATTTCTTTTAATCATTTGGGCAAAAATTGGGCTTGTAAACATACCGTGCAGTTGCAATAAAAAAGATAAATAAATAAAACAATTTCACTTTAACAAAACTGTGCCTGGAACACACTTGGAAAGTTCACTTCATTATAACTTTGATGGGACTCAGCTGTTCACCTGAAGCGTGTCTGAGAATCAAGGCTGCACATTTCACGCAGGCTCTGCTTGTTATCTGTGTGCTTCCACCTTCTGTGCAGAACGTCCCAGCTTCGTGCGTCGCCCCGGCAGCCAGGTGATGTTAGTGGACCAAAGCGTGGAGTACAGATGTGAAGCCCGAGGTGACCCAGTTCCCACCGTACGCTGGAGGAAAGATGACGGTGAACTGCCCAAAGGAAGGTGGGACTCATCGTCTGTTCTCCTAAACAAAAACACAGTCCCCTGTCGTGTTTCTTCTCGCTGTGTTTCTGCGGCTTTGCCTGATGTTGCATACTTGTCAATATTCAATACATGACTCTCTGTTTAAATGAAGATATGAGATCCGCGAGGACCACACCCTGAAGATCCGTCGCCTGATCTCGGCGGACGTAGGCTCCTACACCTGCGTGGCCGAAAACATGGTGGGCAAAGCGGAGGCATCGGCCACGCTCACCGTCCACGGTAAGTAAATGTTCACACGTTTCACTTTCACATTGTTCTGCTGTTAAGTTAGATATATATAAATACCAGAGGTGGGTAGTAACGAGTTACATTTACTCTGTTACATTTACTTGAGTAAGTTTTGGGAAATGTTGTACTTTTAGGAGTAGTTTTGAATCACAATACTTTTTACTTTTACTTGAGTAGATTTGTGAAGGAGAAACTGTTACTCATACGCCGCTACATTAGGCTACGTTGAGCTGTTACTTTTCTTTTATCCCTTTTATCCACGTACGCGTCAATCTCATGACATCACTGGGTGATTCTTTGGGAAAAATGTTTGTTTTTGCATGTTTTGTCACATTTACACAGACTCAAACACACACATAGTTTCTACTAGTTCATGGGCTTGTTCTAGTTCTGCCTGGTTAAAAAAGAAAAGTACAAAGGCTTGAAATTTTGTGCTAATTGTGCTCAATTTATTTATTTATCCTGTTATTATTTTATTTATTTATTATTTATTCAAATACTTGAATTTACTTTATTATTTTAATTTAAGCTATTTTTTATTTTTTATTAATTTTAAGCTATTTTATTGATTTAATTTGCCTGAAGATGATTATTTTGTACTTTTGTCTGTTTGAATGGTTGTGTTAAAAAAATAAATCAGATGTTACTCAACAGTTACTCAGTACTTGAGTAGTTTTTTCACCAAGTACTTTTTTACTTTTACTCAAGTAATTATTTGGATGACTACTTTTTACTTTTACTTGAGTCATATTATTCTGAAGTAACAGTACTTTTACTTGAGTACAATTTTTGGCTCCTCTACCCAGCTCTGATAAATACACTGTTACATCCACTTGGACAGTTGCTGTACGTATATTCCCATTTCTGTTAGAGCAGCACGAGTCACGAGTTTTGCTACTATATGGTCATCACTTTAAAGTCTCTTCTCAATTAGCTGATTGATTTCTATTAAAAAGAAATGCAAAAATCCATATCAGCTGTGGAGCTGTGCACATGGGAGCTCAACAACAATCGATTTCTTTCGCCTTATACAAGTGGCATTTCTCAGGAGGCCTGTCTTCCTTAATGTTTTAACATATACAGTACTGTTTGTGAACCTATGGAAGATCTGCGTCTCCAGCGGCCCTCTTCGTGGGACCTCTTATTAACACAGTTGGAATATAAAGCAGCTGGTCACAGACTGTGAACATTTAGAAAGAAACCATTCAGGGAAACTGAGGGTGGGGGGGATCACCCCCAAAACCCTCCTGAGAATCAGAGGAACACAGGGGCCATTTAACGCCAAACTAATAGGAATGTTGGGAGTCGGGTGAGACAAGAGGGGAGGGAAGGAGGAGGAAGCTTAAAGCATAAAGGGTCTGGCCTGGAAGCAGGGATAGTGAGTATGCTGCTGTTGGATGTGGCTCACCATTGATGCAGAACGGGTTGGGAATTGGGGCTTGGGGCGATGATGGAGAGGGGGAGAGCGATTCTGTGACGAGGTCAGTCATATTAAAGTCACCAGCAGCAGCCTGTAAAGCATACATTTAAAGAGGCAACTCTATTCTTTCGCTAACCCCCCACATGCAAAAAAGCAGATACTTCATCTTCACAAGGATGCCCCTCTCTCTGCTCTGCAGGATAGCAATCATTGGATTGGTTTCAGGCGCAAGATTAGGCACACCTGCCAATACATCCATCAATATATATCTACTTCTCTTATTGCTTTTTTTTCCACCCTCTCCCTGATGAAAGCTTAGTTAATGAAAGGGTACAGCATTGATGCATGGCTCAATAAGCTGTTCTCCTGACTTAGAATCATATTTGAAATGCTAAAACCTCCCTGTCCTCAGTGGAAATTAAATGTCTTAACCTCAGGCCAGTTCCCTGCTGCTTGCAAGAAGAAGCAAAGCACTGGCTGCCTTCTTCATCATACCTCTCCTGCTCTGCTAGCAAATAAGAGTAAGAAAGTAAAAAAACTCTCAAACTGACGACGTTTCGGCAAATAAAATCTCTGCCACACTTTTTAAAGAAGAAAGCAGCAGCAATGCATTATTAAATGACAAGCATAATGGAATTGGTTCAAAGTTGGACCGATGCCTGAAGCTGTGAGCTTTCTTAGTTCCTAGGAGCATTTCCATCTACTCCTCAGATGCCCAGGATACGAAGGGCCAGCGAGGCTGCGGGTACTGAGTAGTCCGGCTAATTAAAGACAAGCAGTGCCACAGTCCCACGCTCGGAAATGACATGCTTCTAATTACAGATGCAGACGAGGGGACTGGAAAGAAAAGCCGGGTAATTGTAGGTCGAAATGGGCTGAAGCAGAAGAAACGCTGCATAGGTAGTGAGATGTCGCTGCAGAAGGGAAGACAACTGTGACGCGGGGGGTAGGAGTTTAATCTGTGGGTTTAGTGGGCGTTGCTGCCAGCCTGCATCAAAACCTCCAAGTTGGCCGGGATCGCTTAGCCTCTGCGTAAGAACAACTGAGACTCTAAATTAAATAATTCAGAAGTGGAGAGCTACTGGCATACAACTACACCGCAAAATGCCTAAATCGATTATGTGAGGCTGAAATGGAATTACTATACATATTCTTAGAATTCAAGTTTTGCTGTTCCTGCTGAATGTTCTGTGGTTTTTTGTGGAAAGATAAAACCATTTAAACAGACCGTTTAAAAAAGGGGTCTCGTGTGTGTAATCCCTGCAGGGTCATTATGTCATGTCTTTATTGCTGCTGTAAATTATCTTAAAGTGTTATTAGAAAAATAGAAAGTCACACATTATTTAAGATAGTTGCCTTCAGAGCAAATCTCTTACAAGAACTTGGCACTAATGGGAAGAAGCCTGCTCTCCGCAGACAGAGACACTCTCAGAACTTTCGTGGTCAGATCGTCGGCGCACAAAGGCAACATTGTGGAAGTGGTGCCTTGGGCCATTTTTCTTTCAATGCGCTCTGCTCTCATTATTAACCCGGTCAGTAAATTATTGCTTTACACGTGTGCTTGTCAGTCCGCTACACCTCCTCTGGACCCATAAATATGTCAGGGAAAATATTGAAATGATTGACGGCGTAAACACATATTTGACTAAGTCACCAGTCACATTTATGATTTACTCGTGCAATCTTTAATCTCAGCCACATGTGAGCGCAGCAGAGGGACGGATAGAACCCATAAAAAAGTATGGGTTCTGCGTGTGGCCAGTTTGATATTATTTACATGGTTTTGTTTTGTTCTTTCAGCTAGACTTGCAGATGCTGTCAACAGCTTTGTGCCAATTGCATTTAACAGAAGTTAGAAAACCCCATGTGCTATTTCTTTTTCTCAGCTGGTTAGGTTTGCTGTCCGCACTGATTTATGTGTAAAAGAATCTTGAATAGAATTATAGTCCCCAGAGCAGTGTTGCTAATAAGCCATGTAAAGGGTCTGTACGGAGGCTTGGAGCCGGTGCCAAAAAACTGTGAATGGGAGGCGTGTGCTGTTACACTGATGATAAATGCTGCAACTTGGTTGGCCGCCTTAGCAGATCACTTAAGCAGCTCTACAAAGTGCTTTTGCAATCTTTCCCTCGCACCAACGCACAGCGGAGCGTGTGGAAGGGCATTGCCGTAAATGTCGATTTCAAGGGGAAACATTGTTAGTGTCAAGAGAAGTATTTGATGTTCTCCTGTCCGTTGTACCATCATCACTCTGACTCATCCACCGCTCCCGCTGAAACTGAGCAGGGCGTCTCTTTGAACACGCTTGAAACTGGTCAGGACCACCAGCCACCCACACATCACCACACATATGATATTACAACCAATACATAATCAAGAAACCAAAGAACAAGTGTGTGTTTTTTGTATCAAATAACACAAGTTCAAGTAACCACTGCCATTCAAATACTGCTAAAATAATACTCTTAACTGCCGGAAAACAACATGAGATCACTGAATGTAGACTTACAGATACGCTTTTCTTCATATTTCTGATGGAGGGATGGAAAACACTCTTCACTCTAGAACAGAACGCTTCTAGACTAAATAAATACACCATGTCGTCATGTCATTTCTGTCGGTCGACCGCTGGTGCATTTCAGGAGCTGCAGCAGATGTAAATCTTTGTCCTAAAGAGTCTGAAGTGAAGACATTCGCTTACAATGTTATCACAGAAATATCCCCAGTGGTTGTGATTAAAAACATACGTTTATTTAAACATATGTCCAGTATAGCACATTCAAATCTACGCTCCTTGTATTCTGGTTTAAAATATATCGAGTTGTTATGATTTACGATTTAGTTTGTTGGCCTACAAGATTAAACTTTATTTAAACGGAGGAAAAACAAACAAATGTAACTGACACTTTTTTTAAGTAAGCCTTTACAATGTAGCTTACTGTACATCCAGGAGACTACAGACACCACTGAGCAAGCAGACTGAAGGCAGGTGTGTTTGTGCAGATGTGTGTGGCATCTATAATTACCTGGGGTGCTCTAGAAAGATTTTATTCAGTTATGTCAAATGGAATAATCTGAATACCCCCCAAAACTCCCCCATCACAAGCCCTACATAATTTCTGCCTCTGTGAAGAGGCTGGAGATTGAACCACCAACCCTGCAATCAACTGCCTGAGTCACATCCCTACAGCTGCATTAGTCGGTCCTAACTACCAACCTGACCCTTGCTGTGTATTACACTCACACCAAGTTGTGAGGATTATATTTTAGTTGATATACAGTAAACACAATCTCAGTGAGGGGTAAGAGTTTTCCATTAGCATTTCTACATTAGCCTTTTGTACGTAGTCTGCTTCCTGTTGGGCTTGAGCCTCAAAACTGTGATATTTTCAGTTCATTGGTAGACTCTCCTTCAAGCTGCAAGTATGCAGAAAGCTCACGACAAAGCACCCAGGCCGGAGTTAAGGCCCACGTCTTCCCTTCAAGTCACGGCAGCAGGGTGGTTGTAAAGTTACCTAATTAAAGGCTTAGACTGACATGCATGCTTGTGTGGAAGTAGGTTACGTATTTGTGGGTGCCTCATGACTGAGCGTATCTAGAGTCTCTCCGGAGCACAGTCGTGAGTGTTGAGGCGGAGGAGCGTTTGATGTTCATCTTATCTGCATTTTAAAGGCCAGCAATGGGCGGGGGGGGGGGGGGGGGGGGCTCAGTCATTATTCTGAGTGACAGCATTTATGTTTCTGAGGAAGCCATGAAGCAGACAGATTAGATAATATGAGTGATCGGCGAGGGGAGATCTATGACCACAGAGTGACAGTTAACATTCACCTTGTGTTTTTATGATCCGGGCTTAAATATGCAAATGTATTTTTTGAGGGATTGTGATCTCGCTGCTCCTTGGGGTGCTCAGAAATCTCATTACGTGTGTAGGGATGTTCACCTTCACACAACACATGAACAGAGAGGGAAAAAGATAAAGCAGGGCGGGATGTCATGAGATATAAAACATCTGTTCTGTCCTCGTGTGGGTATCATTTTGTTATTCGTGGACCTTTTTTTTCATGTTCTTTTACTTAATCTGGTATTTTCTTCTGTCCTTGAAAATGTCCCAAGACTATGACGGATTTTTTTCTTGTGTTTATGTATTTTCTTTAATGCATTCCTGATTCTCCACAGTAATTATTTTCTTGCTGCATGCATCATGTGTTCCCTAGGGGTTTGAGTCACACATAAAACATGACATGTCTTTTATTGACAGGATGATGATGACATGCTTATTTTGTACCCATGGACATCACACTGCTGTTTTCCTTATCTCTTCTCTTTTTTTTGTCATACTGTTTATAATTTATTTATTCATCCTCTGGTTCTTTGTTGTTGTGTTTTTGTTTCCTTTTTAGTCGTGTCTGGTAAGTTGAAATGTCACCCGTCATCCATTCACCGCTCTGACAGAGACAGGAAGCTGTCACAGCCCCCCTCCATCCTCTTCCCATCACCTCTCCACTCTCCAATCAGCACTCATGTTTCAGTTGTCATGGGCAACGCTGACAAAAGGACATAAAGGGGGTAAAAAATAAAAGAAAAAAAAGTATTTGCTCATCTTGGGCTTCCAAGGTAAAACTGCATCATTTCATTCTATTATTTTCACTTTTTATGCATTTAAAAAAAAAGACATCTTATTCTTTTACAAATAGTGGCTTTATTTCAAGTGACAGGTTTCAGATTGCCTTTTTCCACGTATCAACCAGCCTCTCTTTGATAAAATAACAATGTTGGCAGAGTTCTAGTATTTGCGAGCATATTCAGAGAAGTTTGAAATTGGAGGTGTAAAGTGGTCTGTTTGTCCCCTCAGACTCCTCTTAAAACCAGTGTCACCATATGGCTGACATTGCATTATATTACTCTTTATCTGAGTGGGAATTTGCCTTCGAGATATGTGGATACTGCATTCTTGTTGAGACCAGCTCTATTGCAGGTTGTCAGCATGGACAGATGGCTCATATTTATTCCCATTTCCATGTAAATGTTAATGGTCCATGCCCTTGCCATGCAAATGAGGGGGATGACTGTAACCCATGTTTTTCTAGTCATTATATCTATAATTTGCTTGCTGTTTGAATTTGATAAGTTTACTAGGTCTTAGGTATTTAGGCAAATTTTTTTGTAAACTATTCAAATAACCTTAACTGGTGGTGATTTTACTATATTTATTATCTGTTGAAACATGTATTATGTCATGTTGTTCTGTTCAGTGGCTAATTACTTCTTTTGGCTGTCCTGCAGTGCCCCCTGCGTTTGCGGTTAGACCAAGAAACCAGGTGGTTGGAGTTGGCAGGACCGTCACCTTCCAGTGCGAGGCCACTGGAAACCCACAACCAGCCATTTTCTGGCAACGGGAAGGCAGTCAGGTAAACCGAATGAAACATTCCCTCCTGTTAGGAGGAAAGATCCCTGCAGCCAGTATAAGGTTGTTTTAGGTCAATGGTTCCCAAAGTGGGGGGCACGACCCCTAGGGTGGACGCTGAGCCACAGCTGTGTCCAGTTAATCTTAAGAATCAAGCTAAGAATACTAAAATGTAGAATTCATTGTCAAGAAATTTAGAGAATGTGCCACAAAGGTGCATGAATGTAAATTATTTTCATTTGTGTGCCAGTGGTGTTTATATTTTGTTTTGAAACAATACAAATGTGCACTATTTAAAAAAATGTTTTTCTTTCACATTTTTTGTTAGTGTCAGATTATTTGCTATATAAGGTTGATTAATTAGTCGGAGAGTCCCCAGTGGAATTTTGCAGAGGGCCCCAAGAGACTCTAGAATCCCTTCTGAGCATAATGGACAGGGCTTGACAGAAAGGCATTTTTTTTTTTAAATGTGTTGATAGCAATGTTGAAAAAAAAAAGAAACCTGTTACACCATGTCCTAACTGCATGCGACGCGAGCGAGCGTCAGCGACAAAAACAATTCCATTGCTTTATTTTCTATTGGACTGTCCAAACTGGCTGCGAGCGACGAGCAAAAAAAATTTTACACAATAAATAAAAACAGTTAGACCTGAAACAATTACAGTGTAACAGTTTTTTTTTCTATTTATTTTTTATGATTCAATTGGGGGGAGAGGCGTTAGCAGAAAAAGTTTGTGAAACACTGTTCTAGGTTATGATCCCTATCCTGAGATGACACACTTGTATCCATATCCGAGTTTCCTGGGATGACAGTGCACCCAGCCATAGATTCAAAGGAGCCTTGTGAATAGTTTGATGGACTTGACAATGACATGACGACAGCCTTCGCAGTCATGAAATATTAACACAAGAGATTACCTGTGGGAGGTTTTTGGACACGTGTTAGAAAGGAGACTCCACCAGAATCATCAATGAAATGTGGGAATGTAATGGAAGATTACACAAACTCATAAAAAATTCATGGTAAAGCAGAACTTGTGATACATCTATGTGTTCTGTGTTGACCCGTCCTAGAACCTGCTGTTCTCCTCCCAACCGCCTCAACCCTCCAGCCGGTTCTCCGTGTCTCAGACCGGAGACCTGACCATCACCGATGCCGAGCGCTCAGACGTGGGATACTACAGCTGCCAGGCCCTCAACATCGCTGGAAGCGTGATCACCAAAGCTCTGCTAGAGGTCACTGACGGTGAGCAGGCTTCCTTCAGAACACGGTTTCCGCATCAAACGAAGCCTAAAGAGAGAATTAGGATCGCTGAGAGAAAAAACTGGAGTGCAAGAGATAGTTGAATTGAAGTTAATCTTTTGCTCATCAGTATAATACTGTTTATCCGTAATTTAGTGGTGGGGCTGTAGAGGATATTAATATCCATTTTGAGGTTTGTGAGGTTTGGTCTGGCCTGGTCGATATGTTCCTGTCAGGGGTAGAGACTCGCTGGTGCCTGTGCACCCAGACCGTGGCTCACTGTTTGGCTTCTCCGGCTTCACACTGGCTAATGTCTCCTTCAGTATTCCATGGCTGGCTTGCTGCTGTCGGCTGCTGGAAGACTGTTGCCATGTGGTGAGGTCTGGACCCGGTCCTCTAATTACCCTGCTAGCCAATCTCTGTCAGCCTCGTGGACTAACCGTGCCTCACTTCCACTATTCCCACAGTTATCTGGGCAGCTATTACTTTGTCCATGACACACCTAGATTCATCCCTTCATTTACCAAATGTCCTTCTTCATTTAAGGCCTACACTGGTATGCTCCTTCGCTCCCCTGCTCATCTCTCTCTCATTCTGTCATGCTCTCTGGATAATAATAACAGTTATTAAAGTGAGCAGGCTGCTCTGAGGCCACCACTTCTCCGCAGGCAGATCTGGTAATAACAGGTCATGCTGACAATGTTTTAGTAATTGCACCATCCCTGCCACAAAAGCAGAGACAAAGCAGCCCACAGATTACACTGCAGCGTGGTTCTAAAGATCTATGTACACATACGTACATCATTATATGTTGCCTTTGCAGCGTGTTGGATATTAATTTGTGTTCTCCTGACTGAAAATAATTTGCTAGTAAATCAGCCGGGCTGACCACAGTGGTCATCAATAGTGCTATGAATAATAAAAATGATCAGAGAGAGGGACGCAGCCTAGATTAGAGCTATAATGAATCACACACAGTAGAGATGGAATAAGGTGGGACAAAAAAAAGCATTGGTTCATGTAATTAAAGTGCATGTTATATCATCGCTGTTTCACTTGTTTCCAGTATATCTCAACCTTTGTGTCAGATTCAAGCTTTCTCTCTGCGCCTTTGTTTGGCTTTGTGCCTCCTGGTTGAACAGCCATGTTTCACTCAGGCGGAGACGGGGAGGAGTTTCAGCATCTTCATGCTTACATTTTCTGCCCAGTCCACATGCTTTTTAAGCCTTTTTTTCCCCCTTGTTTGGTGTTTTATTACTGGGGGAAGGGCCCTGAATCGTTGGCTGCCAACCTTCTAATGCATACCGCAAGGCTTCTGGTAGATGTGCAGCGAGAGAACCGAGGCTGTTTCATTTTAATTGTTCTGTTTTTATTTGGCTTAGATCGACTCCCGCTGCTGAATGATTAGAAAATTGCTTCCAGTTCTTTAAAATTGGATTTAATTCCTCTCCTACTGCCCTTGCAGTTTCCCCCTTTCGTGCATTGTTGCGCACTGCTTGTGCATTTCTCACCATTCTATACCTTTTTGTGTGCTTTCTCCCAGCTGCCTGTAATTGCCTGTTCCCTGGTTCCCCGTCGTCCCTCCACACCACATTTGCAGCTTCCAACCCTTCCCATAATCGCCCACTTTGCTTCCTTTTTCCACAGTCGTTTCGGACCGCCCGCCACCGGTAATACGACAGGGTCCGACCAATCAGACGGTGGCTGTGGACGGTACTGTGGTGCTGAACTGTGTGACATCTGGTAACCCCACCCCCACCATCCTGTGGAGGAAGGACGGTGTGTTGGTCTCCACACACGACTCCAGGGTCAAACTGTTGGACACAGGTGCACTGCAGATACGCTACGCAAAGGTAAGACACCTGATCACTTTGTTTATTAACAGGCAGGGCCGCCGCAAGGGGTGTGCGAACCGTGCGACCGCACGGGGCCTCGCGCCCCAAGGGGCCTCGCGCTATGGGCCGTTTTTTTTTTTTTTGTTTTTTCCCTTATAAATATCAACAGTCACGTTCCATTACAGATCTAAATGTGTACTAGTCTGTGCATATCAATAAATATGTGCAATGATGCGCATGTCTGTTGTTCAATACAACTGCGTCAGACCAAGCGCAGACACAAGCTTGCTCTGATCCAGACGGGTGGAGTTGGAACAAACTGTCACACAATGTCGAGAGAACGAGACAGATTCAGGAAATTTCCATCAGGGGATGAAAAAAGAAAAAAACTAAAGAAAATGGAAGAGTTTAATGCCTCTCTGAAAGGCTCGTTTGATAAATTTGTTACAAAAATCACCAATCCGACCGGGTCTCAAGCAGCCGTGGGGCCCCGCGTCGAGGCAAGAGATGATGATGAGGCAGGGGAAGGTATCCAGTATTTTGCTAATTGGAGAGGTAAGATTGCGCATATAGACACTCAATCCGACCCGAAAAACCCAAAAAACGCTCACGCGCGAGGGCCCCACCCAGCCATTTCGCACCAGGCCTCGCAAATCTCCCAGGCGGCTCTGTTAACAGGTGTCACTTTGCAGGGCCTTGTGTTGCTCTGAGGCTTTTTTGATTACTTTGTAATTTAACTGTGAACGTGTAAACTCACCTCACACAGTATACATTGTAATTTATAATTAGGATTTTCCATTTAACCACATTTAACGTCTAAATCCATTCAAATAAGCCTCAAAGTTGTCCACATCAGACCCATAATGGGCTTGGCTCTCCCCTGCTGGTTGGTATATCGAGCGCGTGTTCCTGCCAACAGCCAGCGCTCGGCGGGCTGTCAGTCATCCGCTGCGGGTTTCAAACGGAGTCTGTGAAGTTGAACAGTCTGCAGTTCCTGTCAGTCAGCGAGCACGAGCACACCGGGTTTTTGCGTGTCGTCCCCCGTGTTTGGAGCCGTGACGTGATGCTCCACGCTCCTAGGTGGAGTCAAGCAGGGGGTGCCGACGCGTCCCCCAGACGGAGGCGTCGCGGGGTCACGGGTCACGTCAGCTCGCAGTGTTCAGATGAATGCTGGGATGTCTTACGGTGACAAAATAGCAGTGTGATTGGGCTGCTAGTGTGAGGGAGGCACGACGGGATGTGTCTGACCCCCCCCCCCCCCCCCCCATCTCCTCCACCCCCCGCGTGTTGGAGCAGCTAGACTCCGCAGGTGATTTACATTAATGAACTCGTCATTCCACCCAGACAGCGCTGTAATGAAGATGTTTGAATGCGAAGGGTCATTTATTTTCTTAATATGGTTTTCAAGGGCTGTTGTTATGAAATTTAAATAGATTTCCTTTTTAACAGACCGAAAAATAGATATACTCATGCGTTTGTGTTCCATCGTTTAAATGATTAATGTATGTTTATTTTGTTCACACCTCAGGACGGTAACCCTTCGCATGCGACGCAACAGAATTCTTTGTCTTTCAAACTTTTTTTTTTTAATTCAGCCGTGTGAAAACCATGTTGACAGCTTTTATAACTGATTAAAACTTTGTGAAGAATGATCAATCCACAACCTGATAATTATTTACGCTAGTAAATGATTCACACTCATTTGATGCCTTTTTAAGCTCGTATACGCTCAAATGTTAAGTGTTTTCCCCTCGAGTCTGGCGATCGAACCACCAGTACATCAGTTTGATCAGACTTGTCTGCTCATTGACTCATTGCCTCTCCTGTGGTCACCACACACGTCCCCCAGTGTAGTCATTTTCCTGTTTGTTCTCAGGAGGGTGGCAGAGTGGGAAATGGTCTCCAATTAGAGTTCGGTGCCATGAATATATTTTCCATTTGGCTGGGAATGGTATTCCACTCACCCTCTGCAGCAGCTATCCTCTGTTTTCTGTTATACAAGACAAGATATTGAGATGATCAGGCAGACACAGCTGCCTGTGACAGACCCCATCCAAATATCAATAAGCAGACTACTTTTTTAATTTTTTTTATATTTTTTATATTTTTATTATATATTATATAATATTATATATATATATTATATTATATAAAATAATTAAAAAAAATAATAATAAAAAAATAAATAAAAAAATAAGCAGACTACTGATGGGAAGCAAGAGTGGACAGAGGGAAAGTTCAGGAAACACAGGTACATATTTAAATAACATTGATTTGACCAAACTTCCTCCTTCCTTCTCCTCCAGCTTAGTGATACGGGCATATACACCTGCATAGCCTCCACACCGAGTGGAGAGGCCTCGTGGAAAGCCTTTCTGGAAGTCCAAGGTAAGACTGAGCCGATATTGTGTCCAGTGGTGATTCTTTTTTTTTGTGCATTGGTGGGAGTTTCTTTGCTACATTTTCACTCTTTCTGCTCTACACAGAATTTGGAAACCCAGTTCAACCAAACAGGCCTACCGACCCAAACCTGATCCCCAGTGCTCCCTCCAAGCCCGAGGTTACGGACGTCACCCGCACCGCCGTCACTCTCTCATGGAAGCCCAACCTCAACGCTGGAGCCACACCCACCTCCTACATCATCGAGGCCTTCAGGTAAAGCTTAAGCATGACTGGAACATTTTTCAGCATGGACATTTTCAAACCTTGAACCTTAATTGTATGTGTTGTGTGTTCACAGTCACGCATCGGGGAGCAGCTGGCAGACCTTGGCAGAGCATGTGAAAACAGAGTCATTCGTGCTGAAGGGCCTGAGGCCCAGTGCAGTCTACCTCTTCCTGGTGCGAGCAGCTAATGCCTACGGGCTGAGTGATCCCAGTCCCATCACTGATGCTGTGAAAATACAAGGTGATAAATGCTTTCTTAACTTGCATTAATTCGACATACAGTACAGGCTCAGCCATCTTATTTTGTTTTATCGGACCCCTGCACACAGATGTCCCTCCCACCAGTCAGGGTGTGGACCATCGTCAGATCCAAAGGGAGTTGGGAGACGTGGTCGTCCACCTGCATAACCCCACCATCCTTTCCTCCTCGTCTGTTCGGGTGCAGTGGACGGTGAGCATGATCATATCCTGTATTACAACCTTAAAACATTTGTAATGTCAAGTACCAACGTCCTAGCACCCTGCAAACAGTACTCGAGTTGAAGGGGTATGAGGGGGGATGGCATTCCCCCTGAATCATCCCCCCTGTAAAACTGCCATCCCCCCTTTCCATCCCTTATGTCATTTCATCAATGAATGTGGTTTTACTGCTATTTCAACATTTAGAGTCATCACCAGAAAAATAACACCAGAAAAATAACTTATTTGACAATTTTCACCTGTTTCAAGTAAATTTTCACTTTAAATAAGTAGGAAAATCTGCCAGTGGGACAAGATTTATCTTCTTATTACAAGCAAAAAAATCTTGTTCCACTGGCAGATTTTTCTACTTATTTTAAGTGAAAATCTACTTGAAACAGGTGAAAGTTGTTGTTTTTTCCAGTGATGAGTCTTGTTTTAACTGTAATGAGATTTTCTTTACTAAAATTAGACATTTTTAACTAGAAATAAGACAAATATTCTTGTTAAGATTTTGAGTTTTTGCAGTGATCCATTTTACTTATCCTGTGAAGGACAGAGTCATATTGATAAGTTCAGAAAACTGTTTTTTATTGTTGTGTTTTGATGTATTTGATGTAAGCCCAGTGGATATTTAAAGCTTACAGAAGGCTGCATTTAACTGCTGCTATGTCATTCCTGCAGTATTTTCTGCAGGTGTTTTGGTCAGTGCTATTATTTGTAATATATTATATTATTTGTAATCAGCACAAATTATCTGTCCCCATATGATGAAATCCACCTTGAATTCTTTTTACAACTCGAGTACTGCCTGCAAAGGATGGACACCCAAAACGCTGCCCCAAATGGTGTCAACGCCCTTCTGGCACGAGCTTTAACTGGCCTTCAGGACTGAGAGCACAAATCTGAAGTTCTTTTCCAAAGTAACTAGACTATAGTGTCCAACCCACTGCAAGGTTCCACGTAGTCCTGTAAAGCAGTGTGTGGCGTGCCAGTCTGTGTCCTTAGATTGAAAACACTTGACAAATGTTAAAGCAATACTAGTGAGAAGGAGGAGGCGGCCAACTCGTGCTCTTAAGTGGAAATGGCTAACAGATGTTAAAACGGATCAGTTGTTGCAGAAGAAGTCAAACAAGGAGCTCACAGTGGTGTTTCTGTGCTGCTACAAGCTGAATATGAGGTACTAACGTCTTCCTGTAACTGATCTAGTTAGAGTATCTGTTGGAGAACAATACACGCCGTAGCCCCTAAACCTCCCAGAATCATTATTAGTCTGCAGAATGAGTCACTGAAGGGTAAAAACAATCTCATTGTTCTACTTTGACCTGGGGCCACCCCCCTACTTTTTCAAATATTATGAAGTGCTACTGCAAGTGATAAACGGTGGAGAGGAAACGTGAAAAGGATACTGACATGTCAAGAGCGATTTAAAGCGTTACTGGCCAGTTACTGTCTCTCCCTGGAATGTCCCAGTAAAGCACATGACATGAGGCAGGCGGACACAGTCGTTAAGCAACATTTCCTTCTTCTTGTGACGTTAAATTTATTCCCAATGTGGAGTTTCTTGGTTATACATTTTCCTTTGTGTTGTGGTAGAGGCTTGGACAGTTTTTCCGGCTAATGAAGACCACCTGAGCTGGCAGCATGTTTTATGGAGGAGGGATAAAGAAATCACTAAAATATTTTACAAGCCAGTGCCGCTCGCCTTCTACAGTACTCACAGGGATGTTAGCACGCTGGTTGGCACTTATTCTTATCCTGAGCGAACCTGAAATGTTGGTTATCCTTTGAAGAAGCCAACAGAAGAACCCCTTCTAATGTCATTTATGATCCTAATTTGCTACATTGGATGTAATATGACTTGTTATGGTGTCAGCATCATGTTACTGTGTGCAAGGATCCTCATCCCCCCCCCCTCTGACTGCAGCCGTCAGTCGAGAGCAGGACAGGATGAGATGGGCTGTGCTGGGAGTCTGGGGCTTATTTAACCAGCTCCAGACTTGGAGGAACCTTTGGCCAATGACCTCATAGTGCGGTTTGCACAAATCACTGCAACTCCAAATGATGCATAGACACTCAGAAGGAGAGCTGTAGATGGGGAGGGATTTAAAAAAAAAAAAAGAGTGATGTGATGAGTTAGCACGCCATTCCATCCAATGCCAGCTGTTTTATTCTCACAAATCTATACAGTACATGTTCAGTGATGCTGCAACATTTCACACTGCTGTTTTTATTTTTCCAATGTAAATTACGAAGCCAACTCCATGTCTGTGTTTTCCCCCGGCGCCTCGCTAGGCGGAGCAGCAGTCCCCGTACATCCAGGGCTACAAGGTGATGTACAGGCCCTCCCCAGAGGGACACCAGAGGAGCGAGTGGGCTGTGTTTGAGGTGCGGACCCCCGGGGAGGACAGCGCCCTCGTCACGCAGCTTCGGAAGGGCGTCACCTACGAATTCAAAGTCCGCCCCTTCTTCAACGAGTTCCAGGGAGCAGACAGCGACGTCAAAATCGGAAAGACGCTGGAGGAAGGTGGGGGCTGTGAGCGCGGCTGACGGGGCGTGAATGTTGCGCTGGTGTTTGTGCGTGTGTCCATGCGTGTTTTCGTGTAGATTCCCAATTTCAAGCATGTGCGAGAGAGCGCACAACAGCTGTTCACAGCAGGGAGCCAGGGCAGGATGGTGGCAGGATTATGTTCAAATGTGGCGTATTGGAGCACGTCTGCGTATTGAAACTCATATCCAACACCCCAGTGCACGTGTTAAACTAATTTTTCATAGGGTGTGGTTGTGGCAGGCTCTTGAGGTTTGTTCAGAACCCAACTGTGACTGTTAATTTGTAGCAAACGGGTAAGAGAATGTACTGCAGTGTGTTTACTGGAGTGTGTGTGTTTTTGTGTGGGAGGGTTTTGATCTTTTTCTCCTTTACAATCATTTTGTATTCTTCTATTCTTTTAATAATTCTTTTTAGAGTTTGAAACATACTGTTTCTTCTTTTCAGAAACAGAATAGAGGTTTTGTTTATGCTGAGTCTGTGATTATGTCAGATTGCTGTTTGACCACAGGTTGCCAATCACACACCACCATGGACCCCACCACCATTACTCCCTTCCTGTTTTGAGTCAACCATTATTTGCCTTTATTTACTTCAAAAGGCACTTATTTGAGGCGAACTCCGTTTTCCGATAAAAGCCTTGTAATTTTCATGATTAGTCATTTGTTTTGTCATCAGTCTCAGTCTCACGCAGAGAAAAAGGATGAATCCTGACGGCTAAATTGAATGTGGGAGGCAGATTTAGATGGCAGCAGTAATTAGAAAAAATAAATAAATAAAAAAAAACGATATCACGTCTGAACATATGTTTTTTTTTTTTACTTTTCCTTTGTGCATCTTTTTGTGTAGCCCCCAGTGCCCCTCCTCGGAAGGTCTCAGTGACAGAGAGTGGAGACAATGGGACTGCCATCGTCGTCTCCTGGCAACCCCCTCCAGAGGAGCAGCAGAACGGGGTGGTCCAAGAGTACAAGGTAACAATAAATAAATACATACACTGGCAGCTTCCAGTCACTTCAGTTTTAAACAAGCAGCACTTGTTCTGTACAAACACGGAAAGAAACACGAACATGGCTACAGACTGCACAGACCAAAGGGGGAGAGACGTTTCACAGACATGGAAAGGTAGTGAATTCCCGGGTGAGGTGTACCTTTGTGCGCCCACCAGCGCTCCTCTTCTCTGCGCCTGCAGGGGTTCAGAAGACGGGAAAGAGAGGGAGTCAGGAGCTCGGGATAACAGTTATGAAACAGTGCCATCTGTTGGAAACCATTTATTCACACAGCCGGGAGTCTCAAAGGTGAACAATAGTCAGGAGCAGCTTCTATCGTTTCTTTTAACACTTGTATGTGGCAGAAAAAACATTTCCCCATTAGTCCATTACAGATTACCGATACTAATATAAAAAAAAAGCTTTTAAAAGAGCCACACTTACATACAGCTACATATGAGGGTGAGGGTTGAGAGAATATCAAATGATTCATAACAGACAGAAAGATGATTATGTAGCGTTCGGTGGAGGACAGTGTTTAA
This sequence comes from Cololabis saira, assembly GCF_033807715.1. Lineage (NCBI taxonomy): Eukaryota > Metazoa > Chordata > Actinopteri > Beloniformes > Belonidae > Cololabis > Cololabis saira. The sequence goes on from NC_084590.1 coordinate 37,294,594, forward strand.
ATGAAACTGTGTTGAAGGTGAAGGAAAAAAAACATAATTTCTTTAGTCTGAGCATCTTTTCCTCTAAAATGCGTCTCAAAAGCTGCTCCTCCGCCCACGGACTGAATACTGTAATGTAAGCCCTTTTTAATCGCCTACCTTTGGTCAACGCTGTCCTCTCATACAGTATGCTGCGGAAACTCTGTGTTTTAATTGCAAAGCCCTCCTGAGAGTTGGGAAATTGGTGATGGGTGGAATGGGAGATGAGGCCTGTGAAATAGTTAGGGCTGTTAATTTTCAAGGTAGATGTTTTCTGGTTGTATACTTTAGAGTAATTTCATGGTTTTTAAGTCCAGTTTGAGGGCTTATTACTAAGCCCGGTTCCCAGCAGCACCGCCCCTCACCACGATTCCTAAGACACACACACACACACACACTCACACACAGGTAAAAGAGAAAAAAAAAGATGCCAAGCCTTTGTGGTTTCATCACACATACAGAAGCACACGACTCACACCGAAGTATGTGAGCTTATTAACGGAGATAAGTGGTAGGAGGGGTTGAGGGGGGTGAAAGCAGGACGCCACACAATCTGGATGTTGGAGGCCTCATGCTGGGTTGAATGCACACTTATGTTCGGGACCTCGCCCTGAGTGAGGCCTCTTCTCCCCTTCTGAGTGACAGCTCCCGACTTCTGTCGAGGCTGGGTTTTGTTGCGGTGATTGCAACACTGAAAATCCAAATCTCTTTTTTGTCTTTTTTCCTTTCACTCCAGTGTACAGTTTCATCAGAATAAAAAAGGTCCTTGAAACAATCATCAAAATTCTCAGACAAATCCTTCCTTTGATCCGCCTGGAAACAAAATTAAAACTCAATCTTGTTATTCGATGGTTTGAGGCGACTCCAAGACACGTTTCATCTCCCTCAGCTAAACCTGTCCCCGTGTCGAGGGCGGCTTGTAAAACCTAAAGCCGTGCCGTTGTATGTTTTCTTACCTTAGAGATGTAACAGAATATCTCTGACTGTTGCCTCATAAGGTTACTCTCCACGTTTGTGTGTGTTGTGGCAGGTTTGGTGCCTGGGTAATGAGAGCAGGTACCACATCAACCGAACAGTTGATGGCTCGACCCTATCCGTGCTGATTCCCAGCCTGGCCCCCGGGATCCGCTACAGCGTGGAGGTAGCAGCCAGCACAGGAGCAGGGCCCGGAGTCAAGAGCGACATCACCTTCTTCCAGCTTGGTGAGTAGAGACTAGGGATGGGCGGTATGGACTAAAAAATGTATCACGATAATTTCTGGCAATTAGCCCGATAACGATAAAAATGAGGATAAAAAAAATACCAATTCAACTCCACCTTTTCAAATATAAATCTATCTCGCTCTCAGATCCACCATGTTACACAAAAACGTATCAATGGGAATTTATCCTGTTTTCTTTTTCTTTCTTTCTTTCTTTCTTTCTTTCTTTCTTTCTTTCTTTCTTTCTTTCTTTCTTTATTCCTTCCTTCCTTCTTTTTTCCCTTCCTTCCTTCTTCCCTTCCTCTTTTCTCCCTTCCTTCCTCCTTTCATTGTTTTCTCCCTTCCTTCCTTCCTTCCTTCCTTCCTTCCTTCCTTCCTTCCTTCCTTCCTTCCTTCCTTCCTTCCTTCCTTCCTTCCTTCCTTCCTTCCTTCCTTCCTCCCTTCCTTCCTTCCTTCCTTCCTTCCTTCCTTCCTTTCTTCCCTTCCTTCCTTCCTTCCTTCCTTCCTTCCTTCCTTCCTTCCTTCCTTCCTTCCCTTCCTTCCTTCTTTCCTCCTGCTCTCTCCTTCCTTCTTCCCTTCCTCTTTTCTACCTTCCTTCCTTCCTTCCTTCCTTCCTTCCTTCCTTCCTTCCTTCCTCCCTTCCTTCCTTCCTTCCTTCCTTCCTTCCTTCCTTCCTTCCTTCCTTTCTTCCCTTCCTTCCTTCCTTCCTTCCTTCCTTCCTTCCTTCCTTCCTTCCTTCCTTCCTTCCTTCCCTTCCTTCCTTCTTTCCTCCTGCTCTCTCCTTCCTTCTTCCCTTCCTCTTTTCTACCTTCCTTCCTTCCTTCCTTCCTTCCTTCCTTCCTTCCTTCCTTCCTCCCTTCCTTCCTTCCTTCCTTCCTTCCTTCCTTCCTTCCTTTCTTCCCTTCCTTCCTTCCTTCCTTCCTTCCTTCCTTCCTTCCTTCCTTCCTTCCTTCCTTCCTTCCTTCCTTCCTTCCTTCCCTTCCTTCCTTCTTTCCTCCTGCTCTCTCCTTCCTTCTTCCCTTCCTCTTTTCTACCTTCCTTCCTTCCTTCCTTCCTTCCATAAATCAGCTTTACACAAAAACGTCATCAACGGGAATTTATCGTTTTTACCGCGAGATGACAAATTCTTATCTTGAGGAATTTTTTTGACGGTTTATCGTGAACGGTAAAATATCACCCATTCCTAGTAGAGACAACCATTTGTTCCGTCTCCCCAGTCCCCCTCTCCTTAATAAACGCATTACCTCAGTGCCTTTGTCTTCTGTCAAAGCCACGACCCTGACACTTGACAAATAATTACAGCATTTAGCCATCAATCTCAAATAAAGACCTTTTCATTAATGCGACCCTCTGCCAAGTAAACATAAATTCATATAATTCCCTTCTTTGTAGCAACAGACATGTTCAAGCTTCTACCTGTTTTCCCTTTCATCATCAACAGCGATGCTTCAAAACTATAATTTGGGTGATTGCTGGTACACAGACATCATCAAACTCGCCACAGAGGACTATGACGCATTTGAGTGACAGTGGGTTTTACAGTTTTATTTGTGTTGTCTGGATTGGTTCGACTTTGCGGGAGCTGGCAGTGTGATTAGCGAAGGCACATTAAATGTGCGTGTGGTGTAGCTTTTGAGCCGACTGCCGCGCCCTTCTCCATTCTCTGTTTTCAAGGATGCAGCGTTTTCATAAAGCCTGCGTCGTTAATGCAGAGAAAACGCGGCGTGGGCCAGCTGTTGTGATGTAGCTCTGGTGTCCTTCCCCTTCCCCTGCAAAGTGACACGTGTTTTTTTAAGATACGCTATGTGTTTTTTGTTGTTCAAAAACCTCTTAGCTGGCTTGCTAATGAATGAAATGGAAAACACAAACACAAGCAGGATGAGACAGCGGAGGAAACGGCTCCATCTGGTTTTAAATGTGCGATTGAGTGGGCTGGGATAGGCATGAAGAAGCGTTCACTGTGACCGATGCAATTTATCTCACTTGAAGGGTTCCTGTGGTGGCTGTTGACATGTTCCAACAGCATACCGGAACTGTGTGCCTCGGGGACCAGCACTTCACCCAAATGCATTTGTCACACTCTCAGCTTGCATGCGTCATCCCAGCCTCCATACCTGTGCTGTCCCTCGTGGGCTGCTCGCCTCCCTATGGCCAGGGGGGAGTCACAAATTGAGAAGACATACGTGAGAAGTAAGACAGCCAAATGGAGACACTGAGTGAGTGAGTGAGTGAAACGGAGAGATGTTGAAGGGTACAGGCAGGAAGATGGTGTCTTCGGAAGAAGTGTTTTTGCCTCTAGCTCAGAGAGACGCTGGAGAAGAATGGCTTCGACATGAAAGGTTGGAGAAAACAGATATGAAGACGAAGTAACAGGAGCGTCAAGACGTTTCAGAATGGCAGAGGGTGGGGCACGTCAGACGAGTCTTTCATGTATCAGGCGTGAGGGAGAAGAGCAGACGGAGAGCAGGTTGCTATTAGCGGCTGCACAGAGAGCCTCTGCACAGTTACACCTCACACCAGAAACAGCTTCAAGGCATTGACACCTCTGCCTTTGACAGTCGCGCCTCACTTTACTAATTATTGTGGTGTTTGGTATTTGACGATGAGCTCTGGGGATTTATTTACACGATTAGGAATCCCACTATTGTTTTGTGTAAATGTGTTTTTTTTTCCTCTAAAATCAGTCCCATCAAACCATTTTGGTGCACAGGATCTTTTTGGCTGCTTTTGTCTGAATCCGTTGTTGACTGGGATTCGTGATGAAAGGCTTTGGAATTATAGACAAACAACTCAATTTTCACAACTAAGCTTCATGCTCACCTGCTGTGATGAGATATCTTTTTAAGCATCAGAGAAAGCAACGTTATTTATGTACCGTGCAGGCTCCATTTATTTAAAAATACATTTCTGTGCTTCAGGGCGCCTCTCAGTTTAAATCTCAGAGATTTAAATTCACGTCCTTGTCTTCTTGCTGTTTTCACAATCATAACTCCCTTCAGTTCAGAAGTACCTTCATTTTGTTTTGTTTTTTTGTTTTTTTTCAGTAATCTTTAATCGTCTCTTCATTTCTCCTGAAAACGCTTCACATCCGTAGATTCGTCTGGACGAATGACAGACTCCCCGGACGGAGAAAACCCACTGTCCCAGCAGATCTCCGACGTAGTAAAGCAGCCGGCCTTCATCGCCGGCATCGGCGCTGCTTGCTGGATCATCCTCATGGTCTTCAGTATCTGGTTGTATCGGCACCGGAAGAAAAGGAACGGCCTGTCCAGCAGCTATGCAGGTATACGCAAAGGTAGGCACTCGAGTAGCACAGAAACAAGCATTCACTCTCAAACCCGTGAGGGTGCAAACAGTGATTCATTTTTTCAAATTAGAACAGGCATTTCAATACATACAGGTGGTAATGCACCTGTCATCTGTTTCTTTTTGTATCAACTGTTCCCTGCGTGCCTCGCATCCTCCCCGTCCTCCCCGTTGCTTCATTCTGTTGCAGAGCGCTCAACGTAACATCCAACTCATAAACTCTCCGACAAAATCCTTTATGACTCCGTATGAGCTCCCGCTGAGACATTTCTGTGCTCCTTTCCGTGCTTTCTTTTATTTATTTGTCATAATTCTGTCTAGCTAGCTCGTTGTGCAAGGGTGTGAAGAGTGTTTTCAGAAAGCACATTTTAATTCCAGCTACTCCCTTTTAGCCGATCCCTCTGACTGCGCTGGGAAACGAAGTCTCTCGCCGTAATCTTGCTTTATCAAGGACACATTGACATTTTCACACACGAGAAGAACTCCTGTTCTTTAGGAGAAAGGCCTTGAGATACGGAGGAGTCGAGCATTTAGCAATCTTATGAATCGACACGGTTTATCTCAATGTTTTGAAAATCTAAGACACCCGTGTGTGTTTGGCTGCATGTGGAATTTCAGCGAGGAAACACGCCGTGACCTAGTGGACTCTTGACCTGATTTAAGTTAGAGTGACAGAGTTCATGACATGCCCAGCATCTGCCCACAGTGGCAGGGGTGTAAAGACAGCTATTATCCCTTCTTTCTGAGTCATTTTTTACGTGGGAGCTGGCTTAATGTGTGGCCTTGGGCTGTGCAGCTGCTGCTGGGAGCGCTACCTGCTCCCGGGCTCAGGTTTACCGCTGACTGCCAGGGTTAGAGGAGATCCACCTTTCAACCTCGGTGCACAAACAATAGACTGGTTTGGCTGCTAATCCGTGGCTGCCACACAGAAAACACAGGCCGAGCCTTGAATCTGCTATCAGCCAGGGTTCACAGACAATATCAGGTGAGAGAGACCTCGGTAAAGGCTTCCTGAAGGTCCACGCACCTTTTACAAATGCTTTTGTGTTCTGTGATGTTTAGCGCTATTGTGTTTTTTTGCCTATGCCTCAGATCAGAGAATGCAGTAATGCCCTGAGGGGAAAATGGCATGTAGAATGAGGTTACCCTTTGTCCTTCTGTGATTCTATATGTTGATGTTTACTCAGATAAGAAAGAAAGAGCCCTTCAGGGGAACAGTAAGCAAGCGCTCCTCCTCCCCCTCGTCATCCCCCGCCTTCAGAGCACCCAGACCACAAAGGCCAGGGTCTTTGGTGGAACTGGTAATCGAGAATGTTTTCAAAGAGTATAATTGCAACCACATGAATCAACAAGCTGCACTTGGGGTGAAATAGTTTGAATTGGGGCTCGTGCATTTGCTACAGTGGGTGCTGGTTTTGTCTGTAACAAATTACACATTATGATACGCTTATTGGCGTGTGATTGTCGAGACAAAAGCACCGTACCCTGTAAACAGAGTCCAAATGATTCACGCATAGATTAATAATAATAACAATTATCAAATGTTCCTGAAAAAATCCTCTTAAAGCTTAAAACTTATTAAACAGTGTCTAAATCCAGTTATGGCTCTGATACGGGTCCATCCAGACTAGAAACAAACAGGATGGATTGAGGAGTTGGTTAATGCATCTTAGTCACATTTACGTTCCTGTCAGGCTCTGATGTCTCCTCTTCAAAGGCAATCATCAAAAAAGCTAAGAACATCGAGAGGAGAGATTCAAACCTGATAAAACGGTGCAGTTTAGGTTGATGGTGCAGGTCCTGCACAGAAGTGAAATTCTTTTGCGTTTCTCTTACAGAACGATTCTACGGAGCATTTTAAAGGCGGTGTGCTGGATGCAGTGTAGCGTCATCAGCAGTGCTTATTGTAGCCCTCTTCCCTCCTTTAAAGTGTGAAATGGAAAACAAAACATACTATTAAACAATATACAGAATCTACATCTGCTGACGGTTATTCAGTATTTTACCAAAATAGTGCCTTACACATCCAAGTGGAAGTCATTAAACTGTGAAGGTGATGTGCGTGTCAAACACTGGAGCGTACAAGCATGTCTCCCATATGTGTGACCCAAACACGAGGCCTCCGACAGTCTGGGCCGGCAACAGAACCAGCAGCTGGCCAAACATTATTTTATCCCCCCAGGGGATCAGATGAGGGGGCTGCGAGCTAGTGTGTGAATACAAGTTTGAGCATCTCTGTACTGACTGTACTGGATGTACTATCTGTTAGCTGAACAGCATGTCACAGTTTAATGCTCCAAATCTCTTTCTCTGTCTTTTTTTTCCCAACAGTGCCATCTTTCACTTTCACCCCAACAGGTAAGCACTTTTTTTTTTCTCACCTTTTTCTTTGGTATCTCAGCACCGGCCACTTTGCCAGGTTTGTGACACACAAACATGACATGTTAGTAAGCATCTAAGCCTAAACCGACTCATCGATTTGCAGTGAAGCCAGTGACTTAAAGAACTTAAACTTAAACTTAAAGAACAACGACCAGAGATTATTAAAACTGCTAGTTACTTGAACAAAGGGCTGCTGTCACCATCAGATGGGATTAGATGAGATTGACACACCAGCATCTGCAGTCTTGTCCCCCTTTTCCTTTCACTCATGGACTTTCATCCTCCTAAAAATATTTTTCCAGCGGAGGTGTCATGGCTGTGGAGATGAGAGGGAGTAACAGTGAGAGCTGGAAAGAGAAAGAGGGAGTGAAAGAGTGTTTTTGTGGCTACAGGAGCTGATCTTGTCTGTGCAGAGTTTATATCAGGGACTACAGTAGCGTAGCTGTCTCTGTCTGCCTCCAGGAGAGCAATCAGGTAGAAAAAGCTTAAAGTCTCAGGCTTGTTTCATTATCAGCTGGATATCTTCCAGATGAAATGCCTTACTCCTTTGGTTATGTTTGTCACCATAGGAAGAAATTTCCCACCGCGTTACCTCGTGAAAACAGGACTTTAATAGTGCATTATTATGATTTTTATCTCGAACCAGACTGTGATTTCTCCTCCGGATGCAGAAATGCTGAGGCCAAAATACACCTCCGGTTTGAGAAAAATAAACTAGAAAACAACACAGCTAAGACGTAGCCCGCTCCTCTCCCACCTACCCCTCTCTCAGGGTAGAGATTGTAATTAAAGTTGGAAGTTTATCTCCCTTTCACACACCAGAAGCTTAAAGCTTCTTGAAAGAGTCCAACTTGCAGCTTCAAGCACACAGAAGCCGAGCCAGAAAACCAAAGAGCTCTGCATCTTTGTTCTTCATAAGCCACTTATGAATCCTCCAGCTCCTGCATGTGCTGCTTTGTGTCTGTGACTCAGCTGAAATGATGCACATGTATTCATTCACTCATTCACCTAAACTCATACCACACCTCCACCTTCCATGTTGGTTGGCCCACGAAACCAACATTATACAATCAAATGTGCTTTTGATCAGATATGGCCCTTGTGAAATGCTGATGTGATGACGTGATCGTTTTTTTGTTTTTGTTTTTCTTTTCAGTTGCTTATCAGAGAGGTGGGGAAGGCGTCAGCAGTGCTGGAAGGTAAGAGTTTATGTATTTTTAAGCTCCTCTTGCATGACAGTATTTAAAATCTTGAGCACGGTTTGCAAAACTGAAACATTATGAAAAAAACCACATCCCAATCTGATGAAAAGGGTTGGGCATGTGCACTTTTCTCTGGCAAACACTAGGGGGAGAGCTGTGCCTTTTGAAAAAGTAGCACAGGGCAGAGGAGGAGTAAGGAGGTGCATTAACTATGTAATAACAGCTACAGGAACAAAGACCCATGTCTGCCAGGAGCCCATCCTTATCCCATATGGTGGAGCGCCACATCCAACCACAAGGCTGTGCCATCGCATCACCATAAAACACTAATGGAGACGCATGCATGCCCACAGCAGCACTCCCCTTTATGCTGTGGTGTGGTGCTTTGTCCATAAACAGTGAGAATATGAAGTATTATGCTTGCCATAACTCATTTCTATATCCACTGGATGGCCTTTAGTGTGTTGTCATATAGTTTGTAAATGGAATATGCAAACCATGGGAAAAAAAGAGAATATGCATTTAGTTATTCCCGGCTTTGTGCTTTGGCGTACAGGACGTAGTTGAAGCTGCACTGTAAGTGTGTTTGAGTGTTGTTCGTGTGCTAATGAATAGCTAGCTTGAAGCCATCAACAGTAAATCCATATTCATTATATTACCCGGTTGTGTGATTGAATTGAGCCTAGGCTGTGTTAGCTCGGCACAAAAACAATGGATGTTAAATATCAACATACAACTGCCAGCGTGATTGAGGAGCCGCTGTGAGATTGTATTTGGCTGTAAAAGACAAATGCGTTCATTACCCAAAATGAATCCAAGAAATGAGTCATTTAGGAGGGAATGAGGGAAATGTAATTTAATGGTAATTCAGTGCTGGGATATGCAGACTGGGAGTCATTCGGTGCAGATTTGAATACCAAAACAATATATGGCCTTGCTGGAGATTACTGGCCTCTCTTTGTACGTCAGATTTATTCACTTCATCAGCAATAGCTACGGGAATTTATCCTGCTGCCTGTTTTACACTCCGTATTTGGCCTAAGGTCAGGTTGTGTGGTACAGTCTTTATAAACAAGTGATCTTTTTTTAATTATATTTGATTAAATCAGAAGAAATAGATGAATTATCAGACTAAAGTGCAAAAGTGGTGTGCATGAGCTTCTGTTGTGATGCACGTGCTTGCCTTCTTTTGTGCAGCTAAATAAATTTCCGATGAAAGAGATGGTGTGTGACACCGTGGAGTCTGCTCAGGCGGCGCTTGTGCCTCCCTGAATGCTCAGGATGTGCATTTCACAACATTGGGACTGAATTTTATCTGGCTGTCTAATCCAGGCGGATCGCTAATGCTCACGCGGCGGGCTCAGAGAAAGTGTCAAAGGCTCTGAGCAAGTCAAGCACACACAATCTATTTAGCTGGGCTCTTTTTTCCTTCTTCTTCTTTTTTTTTCCCCCTAATGTGTTCCCTTGGTTTGTGTTTGGCCAAAAGGGAAACAGTACTAAAGCCGGATTTTCAGTTTTCCTCTTCTCAGCTGGATAAATAACTCCACATAATCTTCTCTTTCAAAACACTATGTTGCTGCGGGTGTTTCAGTTTATTCACAGAAATGTGATTGTGGTGTTGGCTTAGTCTTTTACTATTGTCAAACATCTTGGTCTCATCTTTTACAGGCCCGGTTTGCTAAACATCGGAGAATCTGCCACTCAGCCCTGGCTCGCCGACACGTGGCCCAACTCCTGCTCCAACCACAACGACTGCAGCATCAACTGCTGCACTGCAGGCAACGGAAACAGCGACAGCAACTTGGCAACGTACAGCCGCCCAGGTATGTGCATGTCATGGCATCCTTTTCACATGGAGGCGGCAACCAAAATAAACACTCCTCTCAAAGGCAGTGTTGCCGCTCCTGACAAAATAACTTGAGATAAGAAATGTGGGAGATGGTGGGGGGGGGGGGGGTGAAAAAGGAAGTAAAATCTGATATCTAGGTTAGCTCCCTGGGGAGTTGATATGTGTGTCTCTCCCTCCTGTAGGACTCGGCAGGAAAACCTGGAGAAATATTAGGATTAAGAGAGGCTGTGTGCTTGTGTGCTTGATTTATCTGAGGTTAAAGTAGAGCTGTTTTAGGCAGGAAATAACAGGAGCACGCTGAGCAGGGCTTATAGCTGTACTCTGTTGCTAATCAAATTGCTCTGCTGATTTCCATACAGTTGTTATAGCCGGTAATGTAATTTCCCCTAAGTGCTCAGTTGTTTAAGAAATGTGCAGCGGGCGAAGAGGTCAAAGCCGGACTGCAGACGGTGGCCAGAAGCAGGGAAAGAGAGAATGATGGAGGGAGAAGGGGTGCACCTGAAAGGGGCAGACAGAAGACGGGAGAAAAGAGCTAAATGGTAAAATGCTGAGATGGACTGGGATGTATGTGCAGGGTGTGAATGAAGCAAAGAGAGAAGGGTGGGTGAGGTGGGTGCTTTCAGTCTATTCACTTCATTCAGAGGCTAATTTGTCCTTCGATTCTTTTCTCCTTTTCTGCTGTTTCATATAAACTATTCGAAACATAGTGACCTGCCTAAAACGTGTCGCCAAAATGCTAGCTTGGATGAAAGGGGAGCAACCCCGCTCTTGGAGACTTGAACTTCAATGAAATGCTTTATGTTGTAAATTATGCTCTTTGGCTATGCCTTTAATAGCAGCTCATAATTCCTGTCCAGCTGTTGGAGCTAATATCCATCCGGCCACTCAATAGTTTCTCCTGACTTCAAACCTCTGCCAGTGAGGATTAATAATTCATTTTGCAGACTTTTATAGTCAAGTTTAGTTTTTCTTTGTGCTAATCACCCCTCTGAGGTTGAACACGGTGTGAGATGTTTCACAGGGAATAACAGGTTAAAGGCAGCCCTTACTGCTTGCATGACACCTTGCTGTATGCCACTAAGGAGCTTGCCAGATGCATGCTTTGTGTGTGTGCCAGAACTAAACTTGGTGAACATTAAGAGGATCACTGACTTAAGTGACAGAGCAAAGGAATAGGAGTTAATGTCCCCTTTATCTCAGCCATAGGGGCACTTTCACACATCGCCCTTTGAAGTGTTGAGTTGTTCCCGCGCAGCTGAAATGTGAGCACGCGTGGCACGAGCGGCGTGCACCTATGGCCGTCTTCGGTATTTACCGCAAGGCTGGCTCTCAGATCTGCCGGAGGATTTGAATATTTTATGAGCCAGGGAAAATTGGATCTGTCAGCGAGGCTGTGCTTTTACTGCATGCCTCGTTCCATGTCTTTGATACAGACATGTCTTTCCGTCCCTCTCAATGAGCGAAGATGCTCCCGCCGTCAGATGAAAAAGAACTGAGATGACACCCACACTGAGTCATTGGTGAGACTGAGAAGAGACTAAGTGGGGAAGGTGTAACTCAACCTTTATCACTCTCCTAAAAATAGATCCTTATTTGGCAAACAAAACTGAGACTTCAAAGAGGAGCAGAAGTATCTCACCGGGGCGCTGTGATGGTTAGAAAGGCTTGAAATAAAAATGTTTTGTTTAAAATCCTCTAACTGGCTTTACTGCTGTTTAGCTGATCAGCAGTAGTAAAAAGACTGACCAAATCCCCTCCTCATGTTCTCCAGCCGACTGTATCGCCAATTATAACAACCAGATGGAAAACAAACAGACCAACCTCATGGTTCCCGAGTCGGGAGTTTATGGAGATGTAGACCTGTCCAACAAGATCAATGAGATGAAGACCTTCAACAGCCCGAACCTTAAAGACGGCCGCTTTGTAGGTCCGGGGGGCCAGCCCACGCCTTACGCCACCACCCAGCTCATCCAGTCCTCCATCATGGGCAACAACATAAACTCAGAGCGAGGGACCGGAGGGAGTGGCGGCGGACTTGGGGGTGGAGGGGAAGTGAATGAGAAACACTGCTGGAAGCCCACCTCGGTGCAGCAGCAGAAACAAGAACTGAGCTCCCAGCTGCAGTACAACATCATGGAGCAAAACAAGCTAAACAAGGGTGAGTGTGTGGAACCCGAGACCCGGCAGCCGTGGCTGCAGAGGTCAACTCCGAACCGTTATCTTCCTCCACTTGATTTTCCTTCTCTTCTCTCCTCTCCTGGCTCTTTCAGCCTCGCTGTGGATGCCTGTAGAAGAGTTTCATGCTCATTCACCCCCTTGGCTCTGTGTCAGTCCCTTTCAGTCAACATACTGTAGACATCATCATTTCTCTCTGCTCTGTCTGTTTGACATTCATGTAACCCTTCATCATCTTCCATGAAAAAATTCCTGCTAAATGCGGCCCCTGCTTGAGTAACTGTCATCTCATGGTATCTTGGATGTCATATTGTGATGATGGCAGGTGTGACGGTTATCTGCGGTGTCACTTTTCTAAAAGAAAAAAAAGAAGACAAAGACAAGTCTTTGTGTGAAGCTATAATTACCTGGTTGTACCTGAAATGAACCGCATATGGCGTGGTAGTTTCTAGATTTCTCTGTGGCTGTTGCATGTTATAACATACTCACCTAGCAATTAACACACGCATGCCTTCCTTCCATGTGTAAATGCTTTAATGCTGGGTTCAGTGTCATGACATTCCACTTTCAGTAAAATTTCACATTTGAAAAATGAGGTGTTGATATTTTGTCCTTCAGTTATATGACGATAAACTGGATGTTTTAGCTTGAAACCTCTCTGAGTAAAGAGAGGACTGGGGTGGTTCTAACAGCAACCCTGCCCTCTCCCCACCACCAGACCGCTACAGAGGAGGGGACAGTCCCATGCCGGCCACCATCCCCTACAACCAGACTCACGACAGCCACACCGGGGGCTCGTACAACAGCTCTGACCGAGGCAGCAGCAGCACCTCTGGTAAGGTGGTCGAGGGATCCCAGACACGGTCGCAGAGGTCACACACATCAGCATATCCAACAGCACGTTCTTAAAAGTTGCTCTTTCTTTGGTGCCAGATAGGGATGGGCGGTATGGACTAAAAAATGTATCACGATAATTTCTGGCATTTATCCCGATAACGATAAAAATGACGATACAGAAAATACAAATTCAACTGCATCTTTTTAACTATAAATCTATCTCGCTCTCAGATCCGCCATGATTGTTACACAAAAACGTCAGCAATGGGAATTTATCTATCTATCTATCTATCTATCTATCTATCTATCTATCTATCTATCTATCTATCTATCTATCTATCTATCTATCTATCTATCTATCTATCTATCTATCTATCTATCTATCTATCTATCTATCTATCTTTCTTTCTTTCTTTCTTTCTGGCTCATTTCCTTCCTTCCTTCTTCCCTTCCTCTTTTCTCCCTTCCTTCCTCCTTTCCTTGTTTTCTCCCTTCCTTCCTTCCTTTCTTCCTTCTTTTTTCCCTTCCTTCCTTCTTTCCTCCTGCTCTCTCCTTCCTTCCTTCCTTCCTTCCTTCCTTCCTTCCTTCCTTCCTTCCTTCCTTCCTTCCTTCCTTCCTTTCTTCCTTCTTTTTTCCCTTCCTTCCTTCTTTCCTCCTGCTCTCCCCTTCCTTCCTTCCTTCCTTCCTTCCTTCCTTCCTTCCTTCCTTCCTTCCTTCCTTCCTTCCTTCCTTCCTTCCTTCCTTCCTTCCTTCCTTCCTTCCTTCCTTCCTTCCTTCCTTCCTTCCTTCCTTCCTTCCTTCCTTCCTTCCCGTACGTTGTGTGTTGATTTAATGCAGAACTATGAATCAGTTTTACACAAAAACGTCATCAACGGGAATTTATCGTTTTTACCGTGAGATGAGAAATTCTTATCGTGAGGAATTTTTTTGACGGTTTATCGTGAACGGTAAAATATCGCCCATTCCTAGTGCCAGAGTATTTTCCCAGCTAATTATTAGTATGAACAACATAGCAACACGCACACTAAACTTTGAAATCCTTGTTCACCTTGAAGGCAATGAGTCATAGTTGAGGCAGCAATAAAATATGTTTATATGCACAAATTGCATATTAAAAAAACCAAAAGAAGATACAGCGGTAACAACACTTCCAAGTGGAGGAAGCTGCACAATGCCAGCCCCGTTTGTTTTCTGGGGTGCACTTTCGCCCAAGCAGTTGGAGGCAAATTAGATGAAAGTATTTTCTTTTTTTTAATTATCAAACTTTTTAATGTGTGTACTCTTTTTTAAATCTATTTTATTTGTTTTGCCCTTGCTTATTTTGCATTATTCAGTTAAATGTCTATACTTAAAAACCAGTGTGGATCGGCTTAATTTCATCAGGGCCTCCATGTCTGTCTGTGGACAAGGACAAACGATTACACATCACAGCCGGCATGCTACACTGCCACCTTAATGCCATGTATCCATTCTGATATTGCATTTGAAATTCAAGCCATTAAGGAGAGGCCTTTAGTGCTCGCTGCACATCACAGCTCATTGGTTCTCAATTTTAATAGCAGGGCATTAATTGGACCTTTCTCTCCAGTTTTTTTTTCTTACTTTTTCTTGCTCATACCCCTGCAGGGAAACGGCTGTTATACAGCATTTCCCACCATTTATTAACTGTAGAGGTATGTACATACTGAACAAGTGGAGTTGCAATAGCTCCTGCGTACACGAATGTAAAATAATTTCCCTCTCAGCCAGCCTTGTTAATAGCAATTATATCTGCTGTCAATTTCTCTCATCACCTTGCGGTTTCTTCAGCATTAATAATTTATGTGTTTTTCATTTACAGAATTCAAGTATATGCACCTGAAGGTATCATGTAACAGTTTCCTTTCTCCTCTTTTTTTCTCTCTTTTTTGAGCAGGTAGTCAGGGTCATAAGAAAGGAACACGCACCCCCAAATTACCCAAACAAAGCACAATGAATTGGGCTGACCTTCTGCCCCCTCCTCCGGCAAACCCACCCCCAAGTCGAAGCACAGAGGAGTACTCTCTATCGATGGAAGACAGGTACACACAGAGAGTCTGACCAGCATGCATACTTTATATACCCGGGCCTTTTTTCTCCCATTTCTTGCATTCATCCCAAGAATTTGCCCCAAGGGCTTTCCATCTATTAGAACTTAGCTCTTGTCAAGCCTTGATAGGAGGATGTCATAAATATTGAGTGTGCGCTTTTCCACCTGCAAAACATGGATGATTTTTTTGTAATGTAATGTAGCTAACGAGGCTTGTTTTTATCTGCCACCAGCTGTGATCCAGACATGCAGTGCTCCATGCCTCCCTCTCACATGTACCTGCAGCCTGATGAGCTGGAGGAGGAAGAGGAGATGGAGAGGGGGCCCACTCCTCCTGTCCGCGGGGCAGCCTCTTCCCCTGCTGCAGTATCCTACAGTCACCAGTCCACAGCTACACTTACCCCTTCACCCCAGGAGGAGATGCAGCCGATGCTGCAGGATCCATCAAACAGCCATGAACGGAGGTACATCTGATTTTTTTTTTTCTTCATCATAATCAGAATCAGAATCAGAATCATCTTTATTGGCCAGGTTTGAACATTGTCCAACAAGGAATTTGAATTTGAATTTGACTCCGGTAGTTTCGTTCTCTATGGTAAAGGTAACAATAAACAAATGAACAATAGACAAATAGACAATAGACAAATGTGGAATTTCTATGTACAAAATTATAAACATTTTAAGGTGCAGCAGTTTGAGGTAGTGAGAATAAGAAAAAATATGACCTATTTACAATTCCTACAGACAAGAATTATGCAAAAATACAAGATAAAAAATTTAAAATTGTACAAAATAAATAAAAAAAGTGAGAGGTGCAGTGTGTTTGGTTACTCTGAGACTTTGTTATTTGTGAGAGTTCATCAGAGCAACCGCTTGCGGGAAGAAACTGTCTCTGTGTCTGGAGGTTCTGTGTCTTATCAAAAACAATCCATATTTTATAGGTAACTTGTACAAATTGTTTCTAAATTCCTGCAGACGCCATCCTATGAGCCCCCCACCCCCTCCAAGACCCATCTCCCCCTCACACACATATGGGTACATCAGCAGCCCACTAGCCTTGGACACTGACGGTATGGAGGAGGAGGATATACTAGAGGAGGAGGAGGACGGTGATGACACAGATGCAGAAGTGGCCAAGATGCACTACCACCACACCCATCCCCACACACACCCTCACCACCCCCAGATGCATGCACGAAGGCTGCTGCTACGAGGGCTTGAACAGACGCCTGCCTCCAGCATGGGGGACTTGGAGAGCTCAGTTACTGGCTCCATGATCAACGGATGGGGCTCGGCCTCCGAGGAGGACAATGTTTCTTCAGGGAGGTCCAGCGCAGTCAGCTCATCGGATGGATCCTTCTTCACAGATGCCGACTTTGCCCAAGCCGTCGCCGCCGCTGCAGAGTATTCAGGCCTCAGAGTGGCAAAATACCCCAACTCACAGGGCCAGGAAGTGGGAGGAGCTTCAGGTAAGACACTGCCAAGAAGATGCTGCTGCAAGGATTTGGATAAATTGATAAAACGATTGTTATTTCGTCTCTTATTCAGCACGAAAATACCAAATAAACCAGTCGGGTCACCGTCCAAGCAGCCCGGTGTCTACAGACAGTAATATGAGTATGGCAGCTATACACAGGAGGCCTCCGAAAAAGCTAAAACAGCACCCTGCAGCAGCTCACCCGGGAAACCAGCGACGTGAAGCCTTCAGCGAAGGTAAACTCCATTATCACCTCAGTTCATTTTAAACATGGATTCCTATCCAAAATAACCACAAAGTAAGCAAAATTAAAGTTATCACAGCAACTGTAGCAATTACAAACTGAAGATTTATTTAGCTCTTATCCGGCAGGGCTGAATCCCGACGGGGAACTACTGTCACAGCTACAACCCAACCCTCATAAAAGTCTATTTGCTGTGCCACTATTTTCTCATCCAGAGATCATCCCTTTGCTCACTACCATCGCCAAAATGTAAAGAAAATGTTGTACAATTTGTCAAAGTGTCTCCCTTAAAATCCACAGATAAAAATTTAGGGTACAAAAAGTGGTGATGTGACTCAGAAAGGGGCTTTTAGTTTAAAAGGAAAGGAAACACGCTGACAAGCTGCATTTCAAAAGTGCACTGATGGCCGGTTTGAGTCAACAGTAGGGTTGCCACCTTTCAGAAATAGAAATAAGGGACACCCTGATTTCAGCAGCGCAGGAGCCAAAAAAAAAGCCCCAAAACTTCTAAACTGAATAAAAATGTGTTTATTTTATATGAAAAAACAAAATGCTTTGATTTAAAGTTTAAAGTGCTTTAATAGCATTGAACTTGCATGACTGTAGAGACAGACAACCATACTAGCAACTGAAATAGCCTCCTATGCTACGTATGTCCACATCAGCCCAGATGTATAATATAGGTGTAAAAGTTAATTTATTTCAATAATTCAACTAGAATATGGTGTAAAAGTTAATTTATTTCAATAATTCAACTAGAATATGGTGTAAAAGTTATTTTATTTCAATAATTCAACTAGAATATGGTGTAAAAGTTAACTTATTTCAATAATTCAACTAGAATATGGTGTAAAAGTTAATTTATTTCAATAATTCAACTAGAATATGGTGTAAAAGTTAATTTATTTCAATAATTCAAATAGAATATGGTGTAAAGGTTAATTTATTTCAATAATTCAACTAGAATATGGTGTAAAAGTTAATTTATTTCAATAATTCAACTAGAATATGGTGTAAAAGTTAATGAAAATACGGTAAAAATCGTGTCCCGTATTAGTTCAATACGGGACGCAACATTTTTTTCTCAAATAAAGGGCAATTCCGTACGGGACGGGTGGCAACCCTAGTCAACAGCCCCCCCCCCCTGTTACCCCCCCACCTTGTCACATTTCAGCAAGCAGATATAGGCTGCTGTGACAGTGGAAACCTCTGAGTTTAAAACCTTTTTTCTCCTTGGTGTTTATGCTCTTGTGTACATAAGATCACTCCTGCTCACTCCGACAACGTGACGAGTCTCCTTCCGCTCTGATCTTCAGTGCAACCGATGCAGGTGCTCTGAGGAGCCATGTTTTAGTCAACAGGGCCCAAACATAAACCAAACGGGCCAAATACCAGAGCAGCTGCACGTGGAAGGGAAAGCGTTAACCTTGTTAGATAAAAGAGCAACTCACTTTTTACGGCTTAATTTAAACACTGAAGTGCGCCGGTGGAAAGCCGCTTGTTTCCTGTTTCATTCCCGCTTTGATCTTGCGGGAAGATCATTTTTTTAAAGATGTATCTGTGAGCGTGTGTGGGGACGCTGCTCTCGCTGGTGTGTGTGCTGTGTGATGTCCCAGGGCTGGCTCTCCTCTCAGTGTCAGGTGTCCTTGAGTGTTGGAAGCACTTGACAGGGAGATTTAATATCCAGCTCACCGGGAGCCAGACCAGCTATATCACTGCAGAATATCCATCCCCCCCCCCCTACCCCACCCACCCCACCTCCTCCCCTCGTGCTTATATCCTGGATTCCTCCTCGTCTTCTGCCCCTCCCTTTGCGCTGATCTCTCCATCTCATTCCTGTCTCGTGCTCTCCTCAGTCTTTGTTTGAGTGGGGAGGGAGCAGACTGACAGCTCCTCACTTCTGTCTATCAGTCCTCCTGCTGATTGCATTTGATCTGAATGGATTGTTTTTCATTTGGAGGTTATTGCCTCCCCTGCCCCCCAGCCACCCACCCCTCAGACTCTGTCTGTGGTCTGGAATACAGCAGCCGAGGTGATAGGTGAGAAAAGGTGATTTAATCATATTTAGAAACAAAGAGACACGCGGCCGGCGTCACTTAGACGGATATGTCGCAATGTTGCGATATCTCTCTCTTTAATTTGTTTCGTGCTCTTGTACTTTTCCAATTACTTGAAAATGAGACTGCTCAGAAACATCACTCGACATGCACATTAATAGTCGCAGTCAAGGAGGCAATAAAACAAAAAAAGAACCAGCGAGGGAGACAACGCGGCTACCTCGGCACGCCAACGGCCCCACGTCTCCACTGCTTACCCCTCTTTGACCTAGTCATATTGCTCGTTTGCACAGTGGATGTGGAAATAACCAAGTTATATTCCCCCAATGATTCATATTGTGTTTGACTCTAATGCCTTTGTCTACTCCCTCCGCTGAGCGTAACCCTTTCCTGTCTCTTCTGATCTGTCCCAGCCTCGTCTGCCTAATTAACCACCGGGCCCTCAGATTCATCCTCCTTGGCAAGCTCAGAGACACTTTTTCAGACCTGGGCTCTGTCCTCGCCAATATTTACTCGTAAATCTAACAGGCACGCTGCTCCTCCCTCGGAATGAGCCATAGCTCACAGACTGTGGCATTGATCCGACTCTGACGGAGGCAGAACTCAGGAGGCAAGGCAGATATTAAAAAAAAAAATGTATGATATTGACCGTCCCCCTTTTGTATTCAGGAGGAGTGTGTGGAGGAGAATCAGAAAAGTCTAGGGAAGCTGCCCACTTCTGCCATAGACACCCAGCAAAGACATCACCTGCCCCGCGTGTGTGTACGCGTGTGTGTGTGTGTGTGTGTGTAGAAAGGAAAGTAAAGGCTTTGATTCCTCATAATGTCAACTTTTGCCCAATCTCTGAAGTTTATTAGAAAGCGATTAAGGGCAAAGATAAAGAGCGGACACACCATGTTTATTAGATTTCAAACCCTATGTGGCTTATAGGTTTGACTGCCAACAAAACCACCCTTCAGCTTGGAAGCTGATGAAAAGATGAAAAGCCATCGATCGAAGGACGACAAGGCTTTTTGCTCGTGTTTTGTTTAGATGGCTTTGTGATGTGTGAGAGGCCAGCAGCCCAGTGGCTGGTCTCATATGAATAATGGCTCAAGGACAAGTAGCATTGATTCATCGACTGGGGAAGTCAAGCAGGCCAGAGAGCCAGCTGCTGACCGTCACACTCCTCCTCCTCTCCTCCTCCTCCTCCTCCTCCTCCCTTGCTTCGTCCTTAAATATTGAGGCTCTGGCCTGCTTTGGCTTCTCTCATGTCATGTGTTGTGTTTACTCCGTTCGGAGGAGTTTCTGGTCAGCACGCTCAGAGTTCAGTGTATGTGTACACACACAGCAGCTGTGTTTGCAGGTGTGAGAGAACTGAGTCACCCATGTTGGAAGTAGGAATGGGCGATATTTTACCGTTCACGATAAACCGTCAAAAAAATTCCTCACGATAAGAATTTGTCATGTCGCAGTAAAAACGATAAATTCCCGTTGATGATGTTTTTGTGTAAAGCTGATTTATGGATGGAAGGAAGGAAGGAAGGAAGGAAGGAAGGAAGGAAGGAAGGAAGGAAGGAAGGAAGGAAGGAAGGAAGGAAGGAAGGAAGGAAGGAAGGAAGGAAGGAAGGAAGGAAGGAAGGAAGGAAGGAAGGAAGGAAGGAAGAAAAGAGGAAGGAAGGAAGGAAGGAAGGAAGGAAGGAAGGAAGGAAGGAAGGAAGGAAGGAAGGAAGGAAGGAAGGAAGGGAGAAAAGAGGAAGGGAAGAAGGAAGGAGAGAGCAGGAGGAAAGAAGGAAGGAAGGAAGGAAGGAAGGAAGGAAGGAAGGAAGGAAGGAAGGAAGGAAGGAAGGAAGGAAGGAAGGAAGGGAGAAAAGAGGAAGGGAAGAAGGAAGGAAAGAGCAGGAGGAAGGGAAAAAAGAAGGAAGGAAGGAAGGAAGGAAGGAAGGAAGGAAGGAAGGAAGGAAGGAAGGAAAGAAAGAAAGAAAGAAAGAAAGAAAGAAAGAAAGAAAGAAAGAAAGAAAGAAAGAAAGAAAGAAAGAAAGAAAGAAAGAAAGAAAGAAAGAAAGAAAGATAAATTCCCGTTGATGACAAACATGGTGGATCTGAGAGTGAGATAGATTCATAGTTAAAAAGGTGGAGTTGAATTGGTATTTTTTTTTATCGTCATTTTTATTGTTATCGGGATAAATGCCAGAAATAATCGTGATACATTTTTTAGTCCATACCGCCCATCCCTAGTTGGAAGCTACAAGAGTGCACAGATGTATTGTTTAGTGTTGCGCAACTTCCAAAATGCACCTAATTTCTGTTGCATGCGACTAATGTGCTCTTACTTTCTGTTTTTACGCCTTAGATCTCCCTCCACCACCCATTCCACCCCCAGCAGTGCTCAAGTCTCCCACACATCCCTCCAAGACAGCTTTAGAGGGTCGGGGAGTCATTTCTCCCAAGGCAGCGGAAGGTCGAGACAAGCGAGGAGGAGGAATGGGCGGCTATCGGCCCCAGGAGGCCTCAGATGCCAGAACCAGCTCATCTGAACGCAGAGACGCCCAGGAGAGACAAAAGACTGCCCCGGCAGTGAAAGGGAGTAAACATGAGAATAGCAGTGCCAACAAGCCACGTCAGCACCCAGGTACGACCACGCTCTGATAATGTGACGGGGATGCTCGTTGCGATAGGAAACATTTTGAGTCCCTTCAATCCTTGATTTCTTTTAGGCTCAGAGGACATTCTGCCCTACAGCCGACCACAGTTCCCCACAGTCAACAGCACCCGCGACCCAAGCTCCTCCAGTTCCATGTCCTCCAAGGGTTCAGGGGGCCGGCGGAGAGGGGAAGGAGGCCGCAGGAACCCTGCAGACATGGGCCTTAACAGCTCTGCAGCCTTCCAACCAGAAGATGACGAACTAGAGGTACGAGTTAATGTCAGCTTCCCAGGCTAGCCGCCAGCAGATCTGACTGCAGTGGCTTAGAGATGTGCACTCTTGTCTCGTGAATTAGACTCAAATAACACGTTTGATGACTTTAGACTCAACCAAGTCAAAAATGAACCTGCACCCCGATCTGAATTTAAACACCCACCACGATGCAAGGGTAGACTTGGACTGTAAGCCTTTAAATCTTGACACCTTACACTAAGATTTGAAATGTTTGAGACAAATCGCTTCTTTTCCGAGCAAGTCATGGCTTTATCCTGACAGCCGTGAAATCCTTTAATCGGTATCCATACAGTACAAACACGTACCCGAGTATCAAGTACAAAGTTTAAAATGAAAACAAACATGTTGGGGATCCCTTGCAGATCTCAGTGACAAGCTCATTCATTTTAACAAGATGTGTCAGAAGAAAAAAAAAAACAGAAAAAAAAATGTGTTGGAGGAAACAAACATCTACTGTAAAACCTGCCGGACTGATTTTATTTACCACATTAAATCCGAACACAATGAGGACCTGATCTTTGCAGCTCTCACTCTAGGCGGTTGGTCCTGCAGCTTGAATTGAACTTGAATCAACCCTCCCGGCCAGAAATCAATGTCGAATTAAAAACCTTCGATGTAAATTTTTAGCTGAAGGAAAATGTCAAATATTCAAACCCACTGAACTGTACAGCACGGCTCCACAGAAGCTTTCCAGTTGTGCTTGACAAACTCCAGGCTATGTGCCGTGTTACTATGGAAACCATGAAAGCAGAATAGGATTGTTCTAATTTATCTGCTGAGAAGTCTGTTGTACATTGATGTTAAATAAATCAATGCAAGATGAGAAAATAAATCAGAATAGTCATTCCTCTGATGAACTGACTCACACCTCGGCCGGGTCACCAGTCCACCGCAGCATCAGAGTTTATTTGATGAATTATGAGACTGTCAGGGGAAGAAAAACTGATCTTTTTAAGAAACAGTTGAAAGTGTTAGAGCTACCTATACAGCTGCATCACATAAATGACAGCGCTAAACGTTTTACTTTTCACAGCTAATGATTTTCTGCCTGAATAAAGGCAACCGGACTTGCTTTTATTAGTTCTTGGAGACGTTTCACCTTCCATCCAGGAAGCGTCCTCCGTTCAAACTGACAGGTGAGGAGTTTCTAGCTTATGAGCTGTTGGAGTCGCCCACAGGAGCGTCTGTGATTTTTATTCACCTCCCGCAGCTAATGGCTTGAAACCAGACAGTTTGAACTAAGGAAGCCTTCTGGATGGAAAATAAAGTGTCTTCAAAAATCCAGAAAAAGGAAGTCAAATTGCCTCGATTCAAGCCTTTGAGAAATACGCTGACCTGGATGGCTGAGTCTACACCAGCGTAATGATTTCCAGGCCGTTTCTGTTGTCTGAAGTGCTGCAGCAGCATTATTATTATTTTCTGCTCTTCTTTTGAAGTGTCAGGAAAATGCTGCATTTTGTGTGAAAGAAGCATTAACCGGCGCGCCACACCTTTTTTTTTTCACGTGGGCTTTATTGAGCCTAAAGCAGGAATACCAGTTCGTTGTTGTTTTACTGAACTAAGATGATTCACTCATTTACATACTTATCTATTTTAAACCTTTAAATGTCTGAAATGATCAGACAAGAGAAACAAATAGCCATGTAAGCCCTTTAGATTGAATACAATCAAGAGCTTCACCAACTGAAGAAAAAGATATGTAGTTGTGTCATAATAATCTCTTTTCTGCATATATTTTCCGGTTGCCAGTATGAGCAAAAAATGCTGATCTATTTGCACTAATCCAGCAGAAGCCTCGGGGGATGCTAACCACAATGTTTTGCTGTTTCACTCAGATGGCAGAAAGCTGAAGAAGAAGGGAAGAAAACGAGGAACTGTTTAGATTTTTTCAAGAGTGGAGCACCACCTCTTACAATTTAAAAAAAAAAAAAGAACAAAAAAAAAGAAATCTCAGTATTTCTCTATGTTGGCTGCCATCATACTGTACATCAGTAATGTTTCTTTCCATCTGGAAAACAGACCAATGTTGTTTTTTTTCTTATCATTTTATATGTCCGGTTAAAAAGAAAAAAAAAGTGGAACGAGTGAAGACAAAAGAACGATGCATTCAAAAACAAAGTGGTATATTTATGTTAAATTCCAATGCAATATGGAGTGACATCTTGCTCCAGACATTGACATGACTCAGCTTGCCTTGACAGGAACTTTGGAGAGCCCGAGCAGTAAGATGTTACTGTAACAAACACCTGCAAGCAGAGAGGGGTGAACTGTCTGTAAATATACGTGTCTACATGATGTCTTCTTGTTTTACCCATTGTGGTACCTCAAAATTGTCTTCCTTGTTTTGTTTTGCAGATTATAATTTTATTATGCCAGTAAATATAATTATTTTATCATTTCCATCCATGTTGTAAATTGCTATATAATTTAGCTGCCCAATAAAGTGCCACTTTGGGTCTTTTTTTTTTTTTCTTTGTTTTTGTAATGCACTGTTGTTATGTTCTGTGTTGTCATTGATGTTTTTGTTTTACTTTGGTTTTAAAAGCACAATCACTAAACTTTATTTTAAACCATTCTATCTATTAACCTTTTTGTCTTACTGGAGGAAAAAAGGTTTGGCAAAAGAGCCTAGTTAATCCTGATGATGATGTAGGGGAAGGTTGCTTCTTAACAAAAAGGCTGTGCTTGAAAGGAGACTCCTTACCTTGTGATTGTCTCCCTCTCCAGTTCTGACGCGAGCTCAAGTGATGACAAAGACAGTTAATGTGAGTCATAGCTGCAATGTAAATATACTTTTCACAATAACCACAAAAATCAGCTATTGCACATTAATCAAAATAGTCGTGTTGCCTACGAATGCACTTAAATGAATGTCAAATACAGGAAATACGTCACTTTGAGAATCTGGAGAGGTTGTAACTGGACAAGAAGAGTCTCTTTTCTTGGGGAAAGGGCTGCTGGAGCCCCGTTTTAAGAAGAAAGGGTGCTGTTGTTTAATAGGACATCTGCAAACATTTGTTTCGTAAAGCAAAAAAAGTAAAAAGAACTGAAAAAAAAGACAAATAAAAAAGTTGAAACTATAAACTATGTTCTTGTCGTTTGTCAACATTTTCTGAAAGTACACACGCACGCACACAATTATATATATATATATATATATATATATATATATATATTTTTTTTTCCATAAAGATGTTCAAATGGAAGTGTTTCTTTCTTTTACAAGTTTCCTATCCTTTATAGTTAAACACCCTACTCGTTAAACAATCCATTCCTACTAATAGCAAGTCTTTTCATCCATTTACCACCACTTCAGTCCAGTTGCCCCGGCAACAGAAGAAGCAGGTTAATCCACATGTTTTTTCTCCTTTTTTTTCTTTTTTGGGTATCCCCAGGCCAAATGTAACATGTATTCTCTGAAATGAGAGAGAAGAATGAGATATCTACATTTTCGAAAGCGATTGATTTTTGCCCTTTTTAAGTAAATTAGTTTAGCCCTTTTTATGTAAATTAGTTGTGTTAGTACCATCTGATATCTTTGGGAAAATGTACTACTTTGAAAACTATTTAGCTTTATCCATCCCAATTGTGAGTAAACAAAAATAACATGTAAATATATTTATAAAGTAAAACATTTATTTAATGGATCTGTGATCATGAGTATTTTAATAGTCTCTTAATAAAATGATTTTAACAGGAAATAATACGTTGACCAAAAGGACACAATGTACTTAAACAACTGTCCAAGAGAAAAGCATCAGTGTCCTTTGGTCAGTGGCTAAACAGCATGTTTCTGTTCTCCACTGTAGCTTTCAAATATATAACCTAATGCCAGTTCCATTAGCATTCTCCATTACTCACAATATCAGCATGCAATGGCATTCAGTAAAGGCGTTTGGAGCCATAGAGGGAGGCTAAAACCAACAGCAAAGGGATTATATTCAATTTGACAGGGCTAGATTGCTGCCAATTAGGCGTAAGGAGGCTTCAATGAGGTTACATAAGCAGGGGACTACGGTACACATCCTATTCATCATCGCACATGTAGTGGCGGCGTGGCTGCCGACGTGACATAACAAAATGTCCATAAAATCGGAGGATGACACCATCACCACAGACTGACTCCAGACAGGGACTTATCCTAATTGGAGACTGAAATACATTTGTTCCAGTTTATTACATCTAACCTGCCTACTGCTTGCTCTCAGAGAGCCAATAACCTGGCCTATGGGAGCCTTTAATGTCACGTTCTCTCTGACTGGCTTATTCAAACATCATAGATGAAGAAAGAAGAGGTAGTTTCTCTGACTATTCCCAGCAAATCTGAAAAGAACCGGAGTTTAGGTCCTATTCATGCAAGTATTGGTATTCATATCAACATGTACGGGTGTTACGACTGAGATTGCTGAGGCCTCTTCTGAAGACAAAAGACTCAACATATACCAATGCACGTCGCACACCGCCAATAGCTATGGATTTTATATATTTTATATATGTTGGCTGCAATTTTTATGATGCAAACAGTCTCATCTCCAGCAGAGAAATGATATTTTTCTAGAATTAGAAAAATATCTGCACCATTTACCAAAATCTTTATGATTAGAGACGTAGCCTTTGAACCCCCCCCCCCCCCCCCCACCACCACCTTCCTCTTCCAGCTGTTCCTCCTCCACCACCATCCTTCTTAGAGCTCCCTTCCCCCTCCATTCCCTCAGGTGTTCTCTAATAAGTACCTTTCTAAACAAGAACAAATTTGAAACAGGGGGGAGCGTTTCCTTATGTCTCCATCCATCATTTTAATGAGCGGAGGTGTGTCCTGGCCCTTCAATGAGATGCTGGTGATTAGGGATATTAAGCGGATACACTTGCAGCCAGGGTTATTCACCTCCTTAATGGCATGAATATTCACAGGAAGTCCGGGCTGTCTGTGCTTGGATCTGGTTCTCTACCTGGGAGCTCAGAAATGTTCAGTGGTGCAGTGACGTGTCGTCATATTACAGCTGAAGGAAGTGAAATGAAGCCGTATCTGTGTGCATGTAGGTATATTTTTTTTTTTCTATGGTCACTATATTTATAGATTCTGGTGCATATTCAATCAATCAATCAAATTTTATTTATATAGCACCTTTCATCCAGGTACATGAAATACAAGGTGCATTGACATTTTGATTGAAAAATAAGCATAATTAAAGCTGCAAGCAGCGATGAACGGGCCCTCGCACTCACGGCCACCGCCCCCATAAGCATATCAGAAATGACACCACCCACGACTTCCTATGTCAAACCATTCAAAAGTTATAGCAGAAAATCGGGACAACCAATCCGAAGAAGGGGCGGGGCTAATTTTCACCAATTATGGTCAAGGACTCAATACAGAGTCTTATGACACCACCCACGACTCTTTATGTCAAACCTTTCAAAAGTTATGGCAGAGAAAAGTATTCTAGGGGGCGCTGTTGAGCCGTTAGGCCACGCCCATTAATGCAAACCATGAAATATCAAATTTATCGCCAGGCCTGGCTTGCATGCAAAATTTGGTGACTTTTGGAGAACTATCAAATATGGACCAATCAGATGAAGGGGGGCACGCTTTTTGGTGTCTAGCGTCGCCACGGTAACACTTTTGAAAGAGAAAAGTAATGCACGTAGTCGCAAGATGAAGACGCACATTTTGATGTATAACACACCTGGTTGCACGTTACGGTTCGGGCCGTATTAATTGCCGAAAGAATGGCATAAATTGCACCAAAATTACACAATTAATTCAAAATGGCCGACTTCCTGTTCGGTTTTGGCCATGGCGCCAAGAGACTTTTCTTTAAGTTGCGACATGATGCAGGTGTGTACCGATTTTCGTGCATGTACGTCAAACCGTATTGTGGGGCTTGAGGCACAAAGTTTTCCGGGGGGCGCTGTTGAGCCATTTTGCCACGCCCATTAATACAAACCATGAAATATCAAATATATCGCCAGGCCTGCCTTGCATGCAAAATTTGGTGCCTTTTGGGGAACTATCAAATATGGACCAATCAGATGAAGGGGGGCGCGCTTTTTGGCATCTAGTGTCGCCACGGTAACACTTTTGAAAGAGAAAAGTAATGCGCGTAGTCGCAGGATGGAGACGCACATTTTGATGTATAACACACCTGGGTGCACGTTACGGTTCGGGCCGTATTCATTCTTGAAGGAATGGCTCATATTGCTCCAAAATTACGCGATTAATTCAGAATGTTCAAAATGGCCGATTTCCTGTTCGGTTTCGGCCATGGCGCCAAGAGACTTTTCTTTAAGTTGCGACATGATACAGGTGTGTACCGATTTTCGTTCATGTACGTCAAACCGTATTATGGGGCTTGAGGCACAAAGTTTTTTCTGTCTGAACCAACCAGATGAAGGGTGGGCGCGCTTTTTGGCGTCTAGCGTCGCCACGGTAACGCTTTTGAAAGAGAAAAGTAATGCGTGTTGTCGCAGGATGGAGATGCACGTTTTGATGTATAACACACTTGGGGGCACGTTACGGTTCGGGCCGTATTAACTGCCGAAGGAATGGCATAAATTGCGCCAAAGTGACACGATTAATTCAAAATGGCTGACTTCCTGTTCGGTTTCGGCCATGTCGCCAAGAGACTTTTCTTTAAGTTGTGTACTGATACAGGTGTGTAGCGATTTTCGTGCATGTACGTCAAACCGTATTGTGGGGCTTGAGGCACAAAGTTTTCCGGGGGGCGCTGTTGAGCCATTTTGCCACGCCCATTAATGTAAACCATTAAATATCAAATTTTTCGCCAGGCCTGACTTGCATGCAAAATTTGGTGACTTTTTGGGCACGTTTAGGGGGGCAAAAAGGCCCTCCTTTCGTCAGAAGAAAAAAGAAAAAAGAAAGAAAAAAGAAAGAAAAATTCCTACAGATACAATAGGGCCTTCGCACTGAAGGTGCTCGGGCCCTAATAAACAAATAAATAAAAACTGGGAGACCGAAAAATAAAAACTGGGAGACCAATGCACCCTGACATACAATATAGAATATATAAAATTTATAAAAAGATAAAAGTTTAAGGATTAAGGCTAAAAAATAATCAGTCCACAACAATAAAAAAATAATAATAACTTTATAAGAGATAGATAAATAAATAAAACAGATACCTTTAAAAAATGTTAAAAAGAATAAAACTATTATATTGACTTGTGTATCCTTAACCTCAACACATTTCCTTGTTTCTTGAGCTCTCTGAAGCATGAATAGTTATAAAATTATAAAAAAAACAATCAATGAGTCTAAAATATACAAATTGTGTCAATACCAACACCCTTCTGCCAACAAAACAGCATATTCAAGCAGTGAAATGATGGTTTTCCATAGTTCCTAACTTATCTACAGGGCTGTTATGATTATCATCTTAGACATGTCCATAAGCTCAATTTAAAAGTAGAAAAGGGTAAACTTGTGTAGTAATTCCTATGCTCCAATTACGTTTTCCGGATTCTTTTTTTATCTCAAGGAACAGTTTTTCAGGCAGTCATGGACCGAATTCTTCCTCACTTGGTCATTCTCTAGGTAGTGCACTTCCAGAAGAGGCAGAACTTCAGTTGTAGCTTTTAAAATTGGAAGCTTGTGACATCCCACTGCTGCTAGTACGTCCAACCAAGCATTTGCTTTTCATTCCAAAATTAATCCAAAGAAATGTGTTTTTGGTTGGAAGGAAAAGGGTGGCCAACTACAGCTCAGTGGATGCAGTTGGGTTTCCTGGGTCTAAGACTTTTCACAATGCTTCACAGAGGACTGCTTTATGAACAAAGGCTGGGAGGCTGCTGGATTCACAATGAAACTAATAGGAAAAGTCTGTGCTTTCCCAAGGCTAAATGCTCACTAGGCTGAGTTGCAAACAATAAGTAAACTGCTGATGCTGCCAACGCAATGTTGCTGTTGGTGAATACAGTATTAGTGCAAACATCTCAGGTGAAGTGACCATGGTTGCCAGTTCCACAGTTTTACGCTCTGTCTCATTGTTAGCATCTTTGAAGTCAAAACTAGTCAACAGCATCATCATAGCTTCTCTCATTTCTTAGCTGCAGACTTTTTCTGACTCTAGATTTTTTTTACCTCACTTACCTATTCATACAAGTATATACAGGAAAAAAACAAATATATGCAAAAAGGTGAGTAAAGGGATGACAGTCTGTGATGTTACACAATAGCCAGTAATGAGCATATTTACTGAATAGAGACAGACGGCTGTGATCTTTGTTGTTGTGGTTCATCGTGCTGACTACCTCTATAATATGAATCCTTTTTTTTAGTTCAAACCTGAAAGAAATATTTGAAGTGTTGAGGTCAAATGTTGAACACATGATGACACGTGATTTCCATCACATGTCAAAACATGCGTGACTGGCTGCAGGAGTTGTATTCATGAGCAATTAACAGCTCATCAGCAAGCTTCCAGCAGTTCCAACCAAGCAAAAAAACCTCAACAACCACTGCTTGTTTTCATGTGGAGCGTCTACGTCATTCTGAAATAATTACAGGAGTTTGAAGTTAAGCTGGGTGGAATGTTACTATAGAGAGTAACATGGTTTAGAATTTAAGCATAATATGACAACTTTATTCTTAAAATTATCAATAATTATCATTAAGTGTGACTCAGATTTTATTTCTTAAGATAACAGAGACATTTCTATATTAAAAGTACAATTTCCATAAGTTTTAGAGCTGCACTTGGGTCAGAAAAATCAAAAAGTCACTAGGTCTAAATTCTTAATCTATGTTACTCTCAGGATGTACACCACAAGAACGTTTTCCTGCCATCATTGTGGTCCTCCATCAATCCCAAAATATTCTGGACTCTGGCAATGTCAAAAACATATTGTTTCCTTAAGCTTTTCTTGACCTCATTTCCAGCACATTTTCTTTATTATCATCCCAATGCCTGAGGGCCAGTGCTGGCTACCATCAAGCTTTTATTTATTTATTGTTTTCTTCTAAACTATACTGATATTGGCATCCCAACACAAACACTTCAGCTGACAAAGCACAGGTCTCCATGGACACCGAGGAAGGAGGACTGCTCAACTGTTTGGAAAATGCACAAACCTTCAGTTAAAATGATATGGGTGGATGAGGAAATAAAGGCACAGAGAAACAGGGGTGTGGCCTTTTTTTGATGAAAGAAAGGAGTAGTCAGAGTAAATGGTTATTACGATGGGAAGGAATGACCCTCCATAATCATCTCTAGGGACTTCAGATTAGTCCACAGACAGCCGTCTTTATTGGTTATTCTGATGTGGATGCCTCAACATACAACTCAAAAAAAGGACTGCATACAAAATCAATCTTTGTCAACACTGCAGAAGCTGAGACAGTCCGGGTTTAAATTCCACCCAGGATCTGCAGACAGAAAGGCCAGCGTGATGGCAAGGAAGCCTTTCTGCCTCAAAGATGTGGATATACCGTCATTACATAAGAGTAAAAACTGTTTATATGCATTTGATTACAGTAATTGCAAATATAGGTGTTGCCATTGATCTCATTCCCATGATATGACATATTTTGAAAATACTTTTTTTACCTACTTTGAGGCCTGATATACTCTTGTCTTTTATCAGAAGCTTGTGCCATGTTTAACCTGAAGGAAACGCTCTGGTTCTGACGGTCTGCCCTCTGCCTCCTGCCGGGTAAGATTTTTTTTGTGGTAGTAGCCTAAGGGGGTCATCAAAATTTCCAACACATTGGATGTGGGAATGGTTATAGCCACGGCAGCTTCTGACAGGGTCCGGAGGACTTCCTCTAGGCAGCTTCTTGTCTACAAAATGGCTTTCACAGTTTGTATTTTATCCTTTAACCAGCATTTTTGCAGAAATTTTGAAAAATCCTTTCTCGACACTAACATAGATAATTAACATTTTCACACTCAGCTTTTGTTTCATTTCCTAATTAAACTTCAGTGGGGAATATAATTGCAGTTTTGAGTGGACTCCTTTTTGTTGATAACTAAAACCAATTTTTTTACAATAAACAGTATATCAAAATGTTGTTTTGGGATTAATTGCATCTACAGCAGCCATCTTTCAAATAATGTGGATTTTAGACAGAAGTGGTAAAGAAAACGAAAAGTGACAGCAGGGCCGGCCAGGAACCCAGTGACCATCCACCGCCAAGGCACGCCACTGGTAACAGACCAAATGGGAAGCGATCCTGGCCATGATATAACCAAACTATATGTCCAAACTGTTTGCCTATATCGGTACTTCAACATTCATTACCTGCAGAGTGAAAAGACAGAGGGGGGGGGGATTTGCTTTTAATGCAACAGCATCCAGTCAATCTTTTGAGTCAGTAATCACAATTTGGTAATTTAGAAAAAATGGCAACAGATTGCCATGAGACCACCAACTACTCAGAAAATGCTACTATAAGGGAAATACTATTATTTTGTTGCATTTAAAATAGCATCCATCAAGTTTGCCATTTTTCTTTTTCATACAAATAACAGTTTTAAATGAATAAAGTCATTTTTCAAAATGAATAAAGTATAATATAATAATGTACTACTACCAACTATAATTTAGTAATTTACTAATATGCCTAATTACTTTGCAAAAGAAAATGCGAGCCATTGAAAAATCTGCAAAGCAGCTTCTCCTCCATCAACTTCCTGCAGTGTTTTAGCATTTTGCAATCAATAATTTACACTGCTGTTGCTCTCAGCTCTGTCCCAGCAGCCAAAAACTAATTTCTTTTGTGCACAATCAGGCTGTCTCTCATTCCTGATCACCAAACTGCTTCATTAACCTCCTTCCTATACTAGGAGGTAATTAAGTGAACAGCTGTGCACTGTCTGACAACTCATCTTACCGTTGCAGCCCTCCGCGGGAACGCCAGCGAGGAGCCCATCATGGCAGGTGCACAGTGTTTAGACAGCTTACCAGCACCTCTCCACAGCCATTTACACTACAGCTGCAGGTCAAGCGCCACCTCTTCAGACAGTCAGTCAAAACTTGTTTAGGTTTACAAGCCGGCTCATAACAATTTTACATCATAACAAAGAGCTTTTTTTTCCTTCTCCTTTTTCTTCTCTTTAACATCAGTGTTAAACACACACACAAAACTGAGCTGAAACATGTACTTACAAAAGATGAGCATCAATGAACGACTACCAGATGTTCTGCGTGAGGAAGGGTGGAAGCCAAATATATATATATATATATATATATATATATATATATATATATATATATATATATATATATATATATATATATACTGTATATATATATATATATATATATATATATATATATATATATATATATATATATATGTATATGTATATATATATATATACTGTATATATATATATATACTGTATATATATATATATATATATATATATATATATACTGTATATATATATACAGTATACATACATACATACATACATACATACATACATACATACATACATACATACATACATACATACATACATACATACATACATACATACATATAAATAAATGTGTGTGGGTGTTCTTATTAACAACTCACAAGTAACCTGGATGATTTGTACATCCATTTGTCACCCAGCCAGTCATTTGAACCATCCGTATTTAGTGCCTGTGGGGTCGGCAAAATTAACTTGTGGTACTATGGCTTCATCATACCGTCCGTCAAAATCTTCCCTGCCTCAGCTTTTTCTCCACTGCCTCTGATTAGCATCACCATCTAAACTGAATCATTACTGATAAATCATGGTCGTTATCATAGTGCTTATGATAATACTGTTATAAGCCAAGAGATTAGTTTGATAAATGCAACTTCATTAGTTGCATAGAGAGATTCTGGTGAAGGATGAAACTGAGACAAAAATAAAAAGGATGCCAAACACTATCTTCATGACACCATGAAAACCATGGGTTATGTTAGATTTAAGACCAGTTGGCAGCATTTCACAGCCAAAAGATGAGCCTGAGAGCTCACACTGACACTCATATTTAAACTGTAACAGGCAACTAATTGTATATACATTAGTCAGAAAACAAGGTACACCTTTCCGTGAGGGGAAACGTTAAAATGAAAATGTTCATCCTTGACAGTTAATCATTGTTTCCATGGACAGAAAAGGAAAAATCCAGCCACCCATTTACTTCCTTCCCAAGGCAATCCATAGCCAACGGAGAGATATAATCCCTTAAGGATGTCCTGTTTCTACCATGCAGCCTGTCCCCTTTCGGACAGAGGAGAAAAAAGCAGATTATTATGTGGTGAATGAATCCATGACTGGCTATTACATTCTTGTAATCTATGTTGACAGTACAAAAGGAAAGAACTCAGAAGAGTAAAGCATTGATTACGTTTACATGCAGTCAAAATTCGGGTTATTGCTAATATTCCGGTTACTGAAACATTCGGAATATTTCCGTTTACATGCGTGAGCAAACAGGGTTATCCCTGTATACATGATAATTAATCATTTGGGATATCTCGATCAAACCAGCGACGTGAGGAGAACATCATGACGCAATTCCAATCATTTCCGCTTCTTCTTCCTGTATCAAAATGCTGCTTCACTCACCTTTTTGTAAATCTCGCTATCCCGGTACTTTCTACCATCTACAAATGCCAAAATGTTCATATCCTTCATTACATTTATAAAATGATTAGTCTTCTCCTCACTCCAAAAGTGTGGCGTGGTCTTGCGTTTCTCCATGTTTAGAAGTACGTCCTGGACTCAAAAGAGCAAGATTCCTTGTGAACAGAGCATGCACAGAAAACAAATTCATGTTCCGTTTGATGGGGATATTCTGTTAGGCGTTTACATGACCGAATATTCAGGTTTTAAAAGGAGTAACCCAGGGGTCATATTCGGGTTTTTAAAACCGGAATATGAGCAAATTTGGGTTATTCAAAGGGGTTATTGGTGTTTACATGACCGTGCAAATTCGGGTTATTGCCAATATTCCGGTTTTAAAAGGGTTATTGACTGCATGTAAACGCAATCATTGTTACCTAGACTCTCTCGACATAACACACTGGTGGTGTGTGGAAATACTCCACCAAAGCTCTCGCTACTAAACTCTGAACAGAACATCAGTGAAAAGCTGTCAAACTCCAAATTCAGTTTGATGTACAATAGTGCATTACATGTTGCTGTCTGTCATGTGTTGACTAAGTGGACAAAGAAAACAGAAATCTTATTTTTTCTGCAACATGCATGAGAAGATGGATCTGGAAAGCCATTTCCAGGTTTTACTGCTCCGCCCAGTTTGAAAATGTAGTCAAATGGCCTCAAGATGCAAATGAATGGTCACAGTCTGTAGGTTTTATGTATCAAGGCAGTTCTTTATCACACTGATGCAAAATGTGCCTTTTTGCCATAAAACACTCCAAGTCATTGGTTTGCAACTTTTGCTTTTAATGGCCAAATACAACCTGAGACATTAAAATGATGGAAGCGCCATCAGACAGCACAGAAATACTCCAATCTCTTACAGAATATATATTAAGCTTTTACATCCAAACCTTTAGAGTCCTTTTCTATTAAGACTTTGTTGTTGTGTTGATTCCCGGAGGATTCTTAATTAGTCTCCTGCACAATACCATACTTTTTCTATTGCACATATGATGCAATTAGAAGCTCTCGCCCATCCAAAAGCATATCAAGTGTGTAAAATGCCACCCACTCATTCCCCCGTGAACGAGGAGAATTGCCTTGTCTTGTCGAGGTGTTCGTTCGGCCGGTAATGATAATATAACTCTCGAACGTACGTGGCTCGTTGCCAAGTTTAGGTATGCCCCATGCAGACATGCAATCACAGCAGTCAGAAAGTAACAAGTCCTCCCGCTAGCGTCACTGCAAATGTTCAACAAAACACTGACATGATGTATGATGGAGCGTAGATGTAAGCGATGATGGGCAAAAGGCGTGGCAGTGTTTGATGTTAAACTAAGGAACATAATGGGAATAAATTACAGCGTTTTTTTCTGTAGTCAAATGACAGTCAAATGACCTGCATGGCGCTGGTGATTTGAATGGAGGATGTTTCTTCAGGCATTGATAGATGGAAGGTGACGACAAGGGTGAGCGGGCTGCAAGGGTGGAAAAGGGAGGGGAAGAACATGTCGGAGGTGTTTGGGCACCTTTGGGTTTAGCCTTCACTTTACTCCCTCCCTCCATCCTTCTATCACTGACAGGGTGAGTGGTGAAGATGAGACATGGGTTCATCACGCTTTGTGTGGCCTTGGGGCTTTTTTTTTTTTCCTCTTCACGTAACATGGTTGATGTGCCTGTGTTGCCATCTTAAGCATGTTGTTTTACAGCCGGGCCATTTTTCTCTTTTATGACAATGACCTATTTGAGAGTGTGCCCTTTTGCCTCCATTTATTTCTCTGTGTATTTTAAACCAAATAATTTAAAGTAGATAATGTTGAGAGCTAAAGACGGGCAACATCTTGTGACTGGCTTGTGGTTATATGTTATTTGACAGCACTGTATTTCTAGATCGTGTTCAGAGCTTGTTCCATTGATTATTATTTTTCTCCCTCTCAAAAAAGACTAATGAGCCCACAGAATTCCAGTAGAAAGGTTAATACAATATTGAAATGTCAGGAGATTAATGATATTGTTCTTTCTTCCTATAGTCCTGTAGGAGAGGGTGACAAATGTCTTGCCCTTTTCACTCCGTTCCTCCCTATTTGTGATCTCCCTCTCATTGCCCTCCCGTTTCTCTCTTTTATTCGTCTGCCTTGTTTTTTTCACTCCATCCTTTCGTCTCCTCCTCGTTCTCCTCCAGTGACCATGGTCTCCAGATGCCGAGGACCCATCTCCGCTGCTCCTCATAACTGCTGCGGCTATAGCTTCACAATGCAGAAGACAGGCTGTGCTGTACAGTGCGCATGAGTGTCAGTAAATGAATAGCATTGATCCATCTTCATTAGGATGCACCGAGACTCCAACACAAGGCGTTTCCCTTCTGTCAAGAGCAGCGACTCTTGTGCTTTTGCACCAGACCATCAAACTGCATGTTGTTTTTGCTTTAAGCTTGGCGGCAGAGAGTAAAGCCCTTCTTTCTTCTATCTTCTATGTGCAAGACGTGAAAAAAAAAAACTTGCTCTCGATATGATCATTGGTCTTATGTGCTCAGTTTTTCTTTCTAGGCATCTTGACTCCCCCCCTTGGTCCTAGAGAACCCTGGCAAGGGGTCCAAGTTTTAATCAACTCTGCATAATTGGAGTGATTCCCTGTCTTGCTGTATATTCCAATCCATCTGTATAATTACTGTGAATTAAAGCCTTTGTCAGAAGGAAGAGGGGGGCGCTCACAGAGAGACCCTTTCCTACAATACCCCCCCCAACCATCCCCAGTACTGTAGCTCACACAATTACCCACAATCTTGAAAGAAAGGGGAAATTACCTCCTTTGTCATCTCATTTTTTCACTGGTAGGGGCTAAACCTGCATGTGAGTATCAGCAAAACGTAATCCTTGCTGATGACTTCTGTGAAAAAACAGAGCATATTTTACAGTTACAGATTTACCAATTAGCGCTGCAGTTTTACAGTCAGTCTTTGGTTTCAGGGCAGGTGAAAGAGCAGGGAATTTTTGATGGTCCTCTTTGCTGTGGGGCTTTAGGCCGGTCATGTCTCAGTGTGGTAATTGCATCGATGAGAAGAAAGGCAGTGGCTTGCAGGCAAACATGGGTCATCATTACTCTGCGTGAAGCTGCCAGCCTTAAGATAGGCCATTACTGTGCTGTGTCAATACCTGATGTTGTCTATAATAGAGACCAAAGCCTGGACCTCCCAGGGTCACATGATCACCTTCCGTTTTCAGTATAAAGCTTCAAGCAATTACAAGGATGACACATGATATTGTGACTATATAATGTGATTTCCCAAGAAGTTGAAGAAGAATCTTGTGCTTCCAGCATTTGGAAGAGAAATGAAGGCACAATCACAAAATCTTTCTTCTTATCAATATTCTTGGCTTCAGTCTTTTGATATTGTCACCAGCATCTTAGTCACTGTCCAAACCGTTGTCTAGTTCCCCCTCATTTCCTCATCTCATCCATCCTGCAGCAGACAGACACTATCTTTTTCTCTACCTGTATATGGCAGACATCTGCAGTGTATGGCCAAATCACTTTATGATCCCTCAGGGAAAACAATTCTCCAATAATGTCCACCTCCATCCAGGAAGTCCTGCATTAACCATGAAGCTGCTTTGCCAAGCCATAAGGTTTCTTTCGTTTTTATCAGACCTGCCAGATTGTTTGAATAATTGCCATTTTACAGTGTGGCTCTCTCCTTTATTACTGGAAATTTAATCCAGTCACGGTTCATCTATGAGGTTGCAGTAGTGTTTATGTTTAATACTCAGATGATTTGCTGTATGGCTCCGAGAACAATAACACAGTCATTATGAGTATAATGATGACAGTTCAGTGTTGACTGTGCCGCAGTTTTCTTCTCAATAGAAATTTGGCGACGTCTTTGTCCATAATTAAATCTATCCAATCTTTCTGTTCATTTATTGCTCTAGCTCCCCTGGTCTTTTATTCTGAAACAGCGATTTCCTCAGTCTACTAATATTTGGTGATGCATTTAACAACAACCTTGGGCCTCTTCCAATTTTGACCACACCACATCTTCCCTTTGACCCGCTTCACTTTTTCATCTCTCCATCATTGTCACCACACCTCTAACTTCCCAGCAATTGTTGTTTTTCCTGATAAAATGTTTCCGACAGCCAATTTATACGGTGGAAGAAGGCATTTATCTCCTTGAAGGCTGAGAAGAGCTGCTCTCTCTATTTCTCCTCCCAACATCTGCTCACGCTATTCCTGCAGGTCTCAGCTCTATCCTGCTTTGTCTGAACATTTTTACCACATAAGAGAACATTTAACTGTGGAATACTTTGTGCAAAAATCAAATCAACATGAGCTATTCAGAGATGGCTTTGTGACAGGGATCCACAAATATATTGGTTCAAACTAAATAAAGTTAAAACATATTGTTATCTTAGATTTGGAATAGGTGGATATTAATGGGGACCTATTATGGCATTTAATGTCTATTTTAAACAGGCCTTGAATGTCTTAAAAACAAGCTTTTGATTGTTTTTTCTATATAAATTAGAAATTCAGCCTCTGGGCCATGTCTTTATCTGTACCGTTTCTAACCTTATTATCTATGCTGGATTCTGAGTGGGCGGGGAGGCTATGATAATGAGGCACTGTGCTGATCGGCTTCCTGAATGACACGATACACCGCTACGGAAAAATGGCTGAAGCTCCAGCCAGCAGAGTTAAGCCTGAATTATGGTTCTGCGTTAAATCGACGCAGACCCTACGGCGTAGGGTACGGTGTACCCTACGCCGTAGGCTCTGCGTTGGTGTAACGCGGAACCATAAATCAGCCTTTACACCGTGTCATGCATGCGATGCATGCGATGCGAGCGAGCGTCAGCGACAAAATCAATTCCATTGCTTTATTTTCTATTGGACTGTCCTAACTGGCCGCGAGCGTCGCGGCGCGGCGCGCCATTTTGAGCTGAACATTTGTCGGATGCAGGCTTCTATTTTCTTCCTGTCGCTGGCGTTGAAAGTCGGTTGAAAGCGCTGTAGGAAACGGTCACGGATGGGGAACGGCTGATCCATTTAGTTGAAATGAGAAGTTATCTCTATGATACCTCCTCATTTCACTACAAAAACCTCAATAAAGTGGCAGCTGGCTGGAGGGAGATGGACAGAGAGCGTCCGATGTCACGCAGTGCTACACGATAGTGGGATGCTCGCATGCAGTTACACGGTTTTATAGTTGTGGGCGTGGGTTTGCATTTTGGTTACGTAACGAAAATGCCCCGAATCTGAACGGCTCGTAGAAGTCACATCACACTGGACGGCTCATCCGGGCGGCTGTACAGACACTGCAGAATTTGGTTGCTTTCCTACTTCTCTGAGTTGGCAGGCTGAGGGGAAACCACTTTATATATGTTAAAGCAAGAAAAAACTTGTTTTTCATAATTACTGATAGAGTAAAGGGACGTAAAGGGATGTTAATACAGCTATTTCTGATATAACAACCCCTTCCCCCTAACGGACCCAGTACCGGGTCCAGCAGGTGTATGCACCAGTTCATGTGTGAAAAAGTTACTCAAGAACTGTCAGGGTATTTTTCTTTAAACTGTTTCTCAAACAAGAAGCCCTAAAGCCAATATTTTGAAAACTCCAAGTATGTTTTGTCAACAAAGTATTTGATTTATAACAATATGGAGCCAAATCAAGGCCCAATGTTTTGCTAATTTGAAAATAAAATTTGAACCTGAAAATTCTTTTTTACAGTTTAAATTTTTTTTTTTCGGTATCAGATTTTTTTTTCAATTTCAGAACTTTTTATTTCAGTTTCAAATCTTTTTTTTTCGGTTTCACTTCTTTTTTTTCAGTTTACATTTTTTTTTTCAGTTTCAGACTTTTGGCCCCGATGTGGCGTGGGGGGCGTGGCATCAACTGAGAGGGCCGTGGCATCATGAGTGACAGCCAGCCCCCGAATCTCGCGCTCAGAAGGCACGCCGATTTTTTCCAGTGGTCAGCCGCGGTACTGCAACAAAAAATCCCATGGGGCCCAGAAAGCTTTTTTCCCATAGACCGCAATAGTAAAAGAGAAGCCTCTAAAACTGTTCACAGGACACCTCCAGCTGTAATCACCGGCTATTACTAATCTTTGTATTCTATATTTTTAAGTCATGGACTTTATATCCGTCAAAAATGTTTTATAACGGCCAGAAAAGTCAAAGAAAAGTCTCTTTCTGGGCGTGACGTCACGGCTGACGTCACAGCCGTGTCCGTGCATTCCACGGATGTATTATATTAATATATATTATGTAACTATATTATATTAATACATTAATAATATATGTAATACTATACATGTAATAATATACATTAATTAATATATTATATTAATACATATTATATTAATATTCGCGTCATTGCCCCGGGGCATGATGGGAGGCCCCAGAGCATCATGGGAGGTGACTCAACTGCGCATGCTCTATGGGCCCGTATACGCGGAAGTAAACCCGGAAGTCAGGAATTTTTTCGGCGTATGCGCTGGCTGAGCAAAGTGCATTGAAATGAATGGGCGGCCATTTTCAATGTACCATCCAGTTCTATAATACATCCATGGTGACAGCATAACAGAGAAGGCGGGGGACGTTCCTCAGTCATGTTGCCTTCAGGAAACATAGGTTGCAGAAGTTATCAGTAGAAGTATGATTCAACAATACACCATATTCACGTGATTGGCAGTGGAAAAAACGGATACTAGTGACACATTTCTGTTTAAAAAGCTGTTTTAGACCGTAGGTGGCACCAATCGCAGTATAAAAGCAATAAACTATGCCAGACTGTACAGTTCAACAGCCACACTTTAAAGTTTGACATTTCCCACTTCCACATACTACCAAGTACGGTCTAAAACAGCTAACTAATATCAGTTTTTTCCACTACCAATCACGTGAATATGGTGTATATACAGTGTTGAATCATACTTTTACTGATAACTTCTGCAACCTAAGTTTCCTGAAGGCAACATGACTGAGGAACGTCCCCCGCCTTCTCTGTTCTGCTGTCACTCATGATGCAACGCCCCCCACGCCACATCGGGGCCAAAAGTCTGAAACTGAAAAAAAAAATTTAAACTGAAAAAAAAAGATTTGAAACTGAAAAAAAGAAGTGAAACTGAAAAAAAAAGATGTGAAACAGAAAAAAAAGATCTGAAACTGAAAAAAAGATTTGAAACTGAAATAAAAAGTTCTCAAACTGAAAAAAAGATCTGATACCGAAAAAAAAAAATTTAAACTGTAAAAAATAATTTTTAGGTTCAAATTTTATTTTCAAGTTAGCAAAACTTTTGGCCTTGATTTGGCTCCATAAACTTAAAGATATATATGCAACAAGAATGGCGCCCCCAACACGAGCAACACAAGCAACAAAACGTAACAGAACGCAAGATCAATTTTCTCCACCCAACGTAGTGGGTATCATATGAAACTAGAAAAGCTACACTTTCAGATGATACCGACCAGTGGTGTAAAGTAACGAAGTACAAGTACTTCGTTATTGTACTTAAGTAAGATTTTTGAGAATTTGTACTTTTATTGATACTTTCATTTTTCTGTACTTTTACTTTTACTTCGTTACATTTTCAAGGAAAAAATCGTACTTTTAATCCGCTATATTTAAAATTGGACACGTCGTTACTCGCTACAAATTAAAGAACAGCACAGCAGGGGCTGATTTATGGTTCCGCGTTATACCGGCGCAGAACTACGGCGTAGGGTACGCAGCGACGCACACCCTACGGCGTAAGGTGTGCGTCGATTTAACGCGGAACCATGAGGCGGACGGGAAGGAAGGGGGGCGCGTGAATATACCGAGAAGGAGCCGCAGCTCCCGGGAGAGTTGCGCCGCAGAGGCGGGCCGGAAGGCCGGAGGAACCGCCGTCGCGTCGAGTACCGATGAGGACTGAAGCTTGAATTATGGTTCTGCGTTAAATCGACGCAGAGCCTCGTCGTAGGGTACGGGCCCTGCGTTGGTGTAATGCGGAACCATAAATCAGCCTTGAGCGGCAGCCAACGCGTGTCCATGCGCACCATTCTTTGATTCCACCCCTTCTAAGGTGGTTTTGGCATTTAAAAGTTCAAAAGTCTCATCCTTTATCAGCTGGGGTTGCTTAATGTTGTCACTGCATACTACAGGCTGGGGGTGGACCTGTCAGCGGGGCCAACGGGGTACAGCAGCAGTGATGAGCAAAGGGAGAAATTAAAATGGGGTAATGGAAACAAACGCTAAAGGGGTCAGAATAATATCACCATTATTTAGAGTTGTAAGCAAATTCTTGCATTCTTCATTTCTTTGCAATCCTTTTGAAAATAATTTTGTACTTTGAATTTTGTACTTTGTACTTTTTACTTTTTACTTTTGTACTTAAGTACATTTTACACCATGTACTTTTGGTACTTTATTATATTTAAGTTGAGGTACTTTTATACTTTTACTTAAGTAATGTTCTTAATGGGTACTTTTTACTTTTACTTAAGTAATTTTCAAGCAGAAAATTTGTACTTTTACTTAAGTACAATATTTTTGTACTTTTTCCACCTCTGATACCGACCATCATCTTTTCTGGGCTGACCACTTCATGCCAATCTCAAAACAAACAAAAAGCCAAAATTCACATTTCACAGACAGCACATCAGATTGCATGTTCATCACAAACTACATGTACGTCAGAAAATCCCCAAACTATTCCCACCAAAAGCAGTATATTTTATTTCCTTACCGTTTCGTCGTCATTTTCAGTCTATCCACACCATTCTTTGACCGAAATTCGAACTTAAAGGGAAAGTTCGGTTTTTTACAACCTGGACCTTATTTCTGGCATTTTTTATGATTGTATACTCACCCAGAGGTGTTTGGTGTCATTTGGAGTCCTTCGGAAGATATTAGGAGTTTTTTGCGAGCCGCTTCTCCATATAACGGTAGCGCATGAGGGCACCGCGGGACACAGACGATGCAGCGTCTAAATAACACATGATTGCCGCGAAACTCTTCATTTCTTTTATGAATCACTAGATCTGCTTCCAGGACCTGTTGTCTTCATCCGGGGCTGTCTGTGTATTAAATAAATCAGTTTGTAAACAAGACCTCTGAACTCATGACGTCATCTCTGTGCGCGCATCCCAGACACAGCTCTGTGTACAGAAACCTCACGCTACTGTTAGTTTACTGTTAGTTATTTCAAACATGTCTGAATATTTGTCAAATTCTGAGGTTGTGGACGACGACTTTGAATATGATGGACGTCCTTACCGTTTTGAGCCAGAGTATACGGCTGAAGAGCTAACTGAACGGAGGACAGAGTGCGCGCACAGAGATGACGTCATGAGTTCAGAGGTCTTGTTTACAAACTGATTAATTTGTTACACAGACAACCCCGGATGAAGACAACAGGTCCTGGAAGCAGATCTAGTGATTCATAAAAGAAATGAAGAGTTTCGCGGCAATCATGTGTTATTTAGACGCTGCATCGTCTGTGTCCCGCGGTGCCCTCATGCGCTACCGTTATATGGAGAAGCGGCTCGCAAAAAACTCCTAATATCTTCCGAAGGACTCCAAATGACACCAAACACCTCTGGGTGAGTATACAATCATAAAAAATGCCAGAAATAAGGTCCAGGTTGTAAAAAAACGAACTTTCCCTTTAATCCTTCATTTTAGTGAAACTGCTTCATGCGCCGTCATTTCATATCCTGCCGGTCGTGGCCATTTTGTTGACTCCTCGTGGCTTTTGGGATTTTACAAACTTTGTTGACATTCTACATGTCGCAAGCTTTCAAACGAGATATTACCCTTGAACGAGACTTCATCCATCAGGCCTCTATCCTCGAGTGCAAACTCTGGACCGCGGCAGCCATCTTGGCTCCGTGACGCACAGTTGCACAGCGCAGAGAACACACCCACAGACAGACCCGCACAGAGCACAGTGATTTTTGGATTGAGATTTTACATTTACGAAATCATGTATCTTCAAAATCATCAAAGTTTTTTATAGCCATATTCCCTTCAAAAAGGGTAGAAGAACCAAATTTGGCAAATTTTGGCTCAGTATAGGTATCCAAGGGCCCAAATAGAGAGTCCCCCTGGTACTACTAAAACCTTTATAAAATATATGTGCTTTAAGCTATTCTCATGTAACTTGGTACAGTTGTAGTCAAGGAGTTGCTGAATCCAGGCAGTGGTGTATTTGTGCATATAGCCTATGCATTGCTATCATGGTGTCTTCCACTGTGCAAACTAAAAAAAAATAGACGAGGATAAAAATGTCACTGGTTTTCACTGGTTTATCACAATTTGCTCAGGCATGTGAACATTAACAATTTTTCTGACATTGGAAATGTATGCTGTGAGGTTTTAGCTATCCATTGAGACCAAGGTATTGTTGATTTAATTTCAATAGGCCTGTTTAGGCAAATTCATTTCCAAAATCCCTAGGGGTTAACAGGTTAAAAATTGCCTTT
This sequence comes from Cololabis saira, assembly GCF_033807715.1. NCBI lineage: Eukaryota > Metazoa > Chordata > Actinopteri > Beloniformes > Belonidae > Cololabis > Cololabis saira. The sequence continues at coordinate 37,339,404 of NC_084590.1, forward strand.
TTGAAGGTTTTATGTACTTAAAGGAGCTTGAGGCAGGATTGAGGCAGGATTTATGAAAAAAATTCGTAAACGTTTTAAGTTTTCTAGTAATTAGGTCAGATGAAGCGTACCAAACCAAAAAGAATGAGCCCTCTAGTGTATCTCTCCGGCTGTGTGCTGCAAAATGTGCTGCAGTGCTGGGGCCGAGTTTCCCGCGCTGTCCTGCGGATGTGACGTCAATTGACGCTGCATGCGCATTCTCCCCGTTCTCCCGTGCCGGCTTCGCTGTTGGCTGCAGTACCCCCGACGGCCGTCGTGGTGAGGGGTGGCGCTATAGAGTCTCATTTTTAAAAGGAGCCTCATGCTCCTTTAAATCAACCTGATCTCACAAAAATCCGTGTATATATCACGACAATGGATCCAATTGACTTTGCATGGTACAATATCCGTGGTGTTCACACGGAATTATACCAATTTCTGTGTTGGTACCACGGAAAATAGTGGTGAAAGGTCGTGGGCATTTCACAATTTTTGTGACATCAGGTTGTCTTAGATTCAACTCTTTCACCTCTAAGAACTTATTTCATTTAATGTCTTGGATAATTGCATGTCTTTGCATGATTTGAGGTGAAGACTGGTTGCCTTATAAACTTTTAATGTGCTCATCTTTTCTAATGAGTTCACTGTGTCACATTTGAGGCTTCTTTAGGGTGGACATGCCCCTCAGCTGTCATCAGCATTAAACACAAAGTACCCAATGAACGTGACTCAAAGTTCACATGCATTATCGTTGTAGTCAGTTCTGCTGGTTCGCTCCTCAGTTACACTACCACTGGTCATGCCTTCCCCGCTTCCCTCACGCATCCTTTGTGAGCCCAGGCATGATGTGTGCAGCCAACAGAAACAGTGAAACTGCAGTGAGCAACATAAAATAAACCAAGATTCAAGTAAAGCCTAGTAGTCAGTTAAGGCTGGGTTATAGTATTATCAATGTAGTTTTTCATGAAGCTTTTAGTCTTTTTAAAGCACTTCCACTGAATTTGATAACCTGATGTTCAGTTATTTTTTTTCCTCCCCCTCAGTAGATCCTCTTAATCAGTCATGTAATGAGCTACGCTGGTACTACAGTTTGGATTAATTATACATCAACCCAATTAGACACAGTACATCCAAGCTGCAGCTTTATCTGATTTCCAGACCAATGAAAAGATCAAAAACCCTTCACATTTTACATAAGCAAGCTTTCCCCCTCATAGACCGGTTATCTCCTTGAGGATACTGCGCTGAAGTAAATTAGTATAAATATTTTTCTTGCGAAGACGACAAATCACACGGAAGAATTTTTGTCACAAGTTGCGTTTTTCCAATTTGTGTTTGTAATTAGGGTGTGCAGCACCCAGACATCCAGCGGATAATCTGGCCTTTCTGTATTAGACGGGAAGTGGACCGTGAAAGTAATTGGTGAGTGTAGCACAAATTGGATCTAAGCGTGATGCGATTTTTATTCCTCTGAAGCAATATTTGCAAAGCGATTAAAACAATGCTCCTGCTGGCATTTTCAGAAAAGCTTTATTACATACATGCACACATGTTTATGGTTGAATGTTAACACAGGTGCAGTAATCAACCCAAAGGTGGGAAATAGTATGTGAAGCTGACAGTCTGCTGTGACCGCAGCGCTGGCTGCTTCCAATAGGTGATTAACAAAAGAAAATGAAAATGTTATCCAAATAATTTTCATCACTCAACTGTTTCAAAACTATTTCATCTGAAATTGCTGTTAGATTCTTTTGCCAAACCAACCACAAAAATCTGGATTGCATTGCTGCCTTCTGGGAAAAGAAACTCAGGTTTTTGATTCCATTTACCTAAAATCGCATGATACCAACAAACTTGATAATGTGATAAGTGCATAAGCAAGAAACACAAAGCTGTAACGAGATCTTCAGCTTGAGTAATTAACATCTGGGGGTTCAGTAAAGCAGGCAAATCCATGCTATGTGACCCAAAACAAGAAATTGGATACATCAGCAAGCTCTGGATGCCTCCTTCTGATAAATGGAGTTAATTCCCTCGTGCAGAATCCTGGCCAGTATGCTTGTTGTAATAATACTGTACAGGACTATTGTAGATGGAAAATGAGGACAGATGTGCGAAGCTTTTACTTGGAAAAACAAGTAGGTGTGTGAAAGTTGACGGCTTTAGAAACATGACATGTAGACGCGCTAATATTGAGGATCAATTTCAGCTCTGTCACAGATACAGCAGCGGCAGCGTAGGGACGTACCGCCGATCTAATTCCAGGGAAAATGAGATGCAGTTATTGTCATTGTGTATTGCTTTTCACTGATGATAAATCACATCACATCACATTTTCCACCAGCTCAAAGTGGAATGATAAAATTATTGAGCACATTTACTACAAACACATTCAATAATGAAACATGCCTTGACACCTGAAGAACCAAAAACAGCTAGGATGTATCCTCTTAGCTTGATTAATGACTTAGGCGATTAATCAATTATTCTAATGCTTAGAATTAATTTTGGACTCATTGACAAAGCATATCAACGCAACTTTAGATTAGTTGCACAAGCAGAAATTGTCATCTAAAACCAATACACATATCCATATTGAGACAATATTAGAGATGGGAGTTCCCTGATCTAAATCGATAACAGAGGCTGATACAGACATAATTCACTAATAGAATCTGAATGACCAAAACAATCAGAACCCCTTTTAGTTGGTCCACACCTCGATTTACACCCAGAGTCACTCAGGTTGCCTGCAGACTGGATTTCACGTCTAGGTTTGAGACTAGTTTACCATTCCCAACATAATGGGACCATGGCCCGATTTGAAGCTTATAGCCATGCAGTCAGTTTCCCAAATAATAGGAGTGTGTGCTGTCAGTACGATTATTTTTCTGCTACCAGTCGAAATAGAGCATCTCAAATCTAAAATCAGAAGTGAAACACGTAGGATCTTTACAATTCTTCCCTTTAACTTAATACCCCAGTAGCCAAAGAAAGTAGCCGCTGACAGACCAGGCTGTCAACTGGGTGTTGCCTTCTTGATTTTATCGATTAATTTGAACTGATCGTTTATTGAAATGTTAAAGAATGAAAATTGATTTTTTACTTTATCTGCATTTCACAGTTCTGTCACATCCCTCCCCTCTGAGATTTCTCAGCAGTAGCAAAGAATCCACAACACAGCAGTGTCTGCCGGTAAAAGTGGATCGTTTTCCCCAAACAGACGGGTGCAACATCCATCGGTGAACAAATCTCTGTCTGTTGTAAAGTTTGTCTGTGACCATGGAAGCAGAAGGAAGCCACATGGCTTATTATTCCAGCTGAAGTGGAGGCACGCAGCTGAGTGGGAAATATGTATCATGTAAAATGCAGTCGGCTGTAAAGTCTGTCGACACTCAGTGGAAGTCTGTTTTAGGTCTCATTGTGAGCAGAACACAACCTGGACCTAATGTAACTCCCTTATGAAAAAACAGAAATGTTTGTCGTCTTCTGAAGTCACATTAGATCATTCAAGTTCCTGCGAAATATGTCAGTGAAAAGGCCAAAGTGACATTTGTACGACAACATTTAGCTGTGAAGTCTGGCAGTGGGGCTGGATCATCTGGTGTGCGCGTTCAGTAGTTGTCAAATCTGCATGTAGATGTGTGTGTCTGTGTGTCAGCTACTTCCATTGGCTCGAAAAACACTTTTGATTTTTAATGACAAACTTTTATGTAACAAAGAAAAGTCAGTGAAAAGATCATAGGAAAACAATTTTAGTAAACGCATGACATAGGCAACAAAACAGCACTTCAAAAAGCATCATCCGGTCATCATGTTCTGGGTCTCTGGAAAGCGCCTAGAGACATTTTCTGTTATAATAGACACTATATAAATAAAATTGCATTAGCAGAAAAAGTAGTTTTGTTGCCTTAATCTGACTAATTTTTAATAGCCATGTATTCACCTTAGCCAGGTTTTAGTCGAACTGAAGCTTTTGAGATCGAGCTTTCAGTGCCAGATAATGTGTCCTAATTCAAGTTATTCTGGCATGTATATGCAACCCACGATTAGCCGAGCTACTGCCTGCCCAGGACTCCCCCTTCCGGAAGTGACGAGCTGCCGGAGCGGGAATAACAACAGAATAACAACACAGTGACGGAAGAAGAAGAGGGAGCCTTTGCGTGCATCTTATCTGCAACATGATCAGGCTTAGTATGTACAAAATTTACGGAGCTGCTGCATCTTTAGCGTCCATATTTTGGCATGTTGTTGTTGTCCTTTGTGCTTGTTTACTAATTGGAAGAACGCCAACGCAAAAGTGCGTGGGGCGCTACGCTACCTAGCATCGCGGATTCAAACGCACCTCACTCAATAATCAATTGTCTTCTCACGCATGTATACTCAGATTTATCTGCAACTCCAGTTCCTTAGCTAGATGGTCTGCTTATATAGTCATCCCTGTAGTGCACCAGTTAGCCATGGTGTCTGTGTCTCTCCTTTCTCTGTTTTTCATTATCTCTGTCTTATCTGTCTTCCCCTGATCTGCCCAGCTGGCCTTCAGCAGGAGGTTATGAGCCAAGTCCTGCTCAAGGTTTCTTCCATCCTAAGAGTTTTTCCTTGCCACTGTTTGGCTTAAGGTTTTTCTCCCACTAGGGGAGTTGTTTACCTGCCAGTGTTTATGTTATGATTATGTAATAATTGCTTGTGGGTCATGTTCTGGGTCTCTGGAAAGCACCTAGAGGCAATTTCTGTTGTAGTAGACGCTATATAAATAAAATTAAATTGAAAAAAAATGAATTGAAATAAAAGTTAGAAGCCAGCAACCTCTTATATTTCACTGGTTTATGAACAAAAATGTACTCTTTCGAAATACAATTAGGAAATTCATTGCACTCTATAATTAGTCATATTATGCAGTCGAGACATGAAATTTCAAAAAAGTGGTATTTAATTAATAATACACGGTACAGAAAAGGAGGCACCTCCCAAGTGGACCTGCTGTTGTATCTTTCAGCTTCATTTATATCACAACAAATCATGACAAATGCAAGGATGTCATGCTCCTATTCAAGAACCCAGAAGACTTGTTTCAGTGTTTTGGATTTCAAGAGAAATAAAGAAAGAAATAAGGCCCCGTAGCCTGATATACAGTAGTTTATGGATAAAATATAAATGTTGTTTTCAGTTTGAAACAAATGCAATTAATTATAGCTTAGTTCACAGAAAGAAAATACAGAATAAGACAGAAAGGGAATCACCAGGTCAGACCTGGGTGTACGCGTGCATATATGCGTTTGAAAGAAAGTGAATTAATTAATTTTGTTTAAAAAGTAATTATTTGTAATAGGCCAAGAAAGTTAAATGGATATATCTAAATGCCCCATAATGAATCAAAAGTGTTGTTAAAAGCCTAACTCTGTTTTTTTTATTCATAGACAGAAGTGTGTCTTTAGTAATATTTAACCCAACAAACCATGTATGGCAGCAAAGTAGAAAAGTGGTTGGTCGCATGGACAACAGTTTGATGCAGCTGAAAATAGTTTTTTCTGAGGTGCTGTATCATCACTGTCCACGTCATCCCTCCTGGTTATATGGATTTCTTTTTTTTTGTATTCTTGCAATATTATATTTGTCCCACTTTCATATAGTCCCAGATGTAGGCATTTTGTACTGTGCAAAGGTAAAATGTAATGTTTTTGGAGCTTTGAACATTGTTTGAGCACTCCTGGCAGTTAAACAATATAAACCATAAGCATACTTTTTTAAATGAGTACGAGAAAATCTAAGCTTTTTAATTTTACACCTTTTGAGCCTTTATTGTAATCTGCAACATTTTTTTTTTGTATTTTACCAACGTATCTATTGCACATATACAGAAGAAACATGAAAACGACTTTCCAAGATGTTACTTTTTGTTCTCTAAAGTGCCAAATATAAGCTTGTATCATAATTTAAGGAAGTCAGACAGCAAACTGAGTCTGCTTTTTCTCCATTCTGCCTGTAGTCAGCTAAGCTGATTTCTCCCCGCTGTCTGGATGCAAGTTCACCCACGGCAAGTCTGCACTTTGCTCAGTGCAGGCGAAGCCAGAGCATCACATTGGATATAATGATTTTCAGAGCAAAGGAGCGTTGTTATGTTGTGTCTAAAAGGGGCCATTAGACTGAATTAGTTTTAGCTCAGTGATCTTCAACAAGCCAGTGTCTCTTTTTTTTGTTGAGAATCTACTCATGATAGTTGAAAGTTCCCATCAGGAAAACCTTTCTGAGCTCACTATGGTGTGTTTGTTTAATATACACACACTGGCCATGTCATCAGGCACATCTGGTATACGTAACAAAGTGATGAGTGAATATACATTCATTCAGGTATTTGGTGAGGTTAAAAGAGAAAAAGAAAAAAAAAGGTTGGTTCTTCCCACTTTGTACCGCATGCCTGTGGCAGCAAACGCCCATCAATAACCAGCTACAATCTCACTCTGAACACAAACAAGGAACGTGTTGACACGTCAAGATAGTGCTCTGCATACACACAGGCAAGCCTGGCCATTCAAAGCAAATAAAACCCATGACAGCATAAATTACTGGGCGGTAAAAGGTGAAGGCACTGTACATGCATCAACCCTCATCTGTCAGAGACAGGAGATGGGGAAACAAAGGAATCTGCAGGAGATGAGCGAAGAGAGGCAGAAGAGAGGCACACCAAGAGAGGATGAGAAGAGAGACAAGTATAGATGCTGGACAAGAAGCTGGCCAGTAAACAGGCAGAAAAATCCTCCAGTTGTGTTTTTCAGGGGACTGTCAGCTCCCATAAGAGTAACATAGTAAACTGAAAGCAAAAAAAAAATAGCCTTCAGTCTTGTAGCGTAGCGGCAAGACTCATATCCGCCAGCACAATTCAGTGTGCTCATTGTGCAGTTTGTGGAGGGGAAGTACTTGATGAGGGATATGTCTCGGTGCTTCCGCCATTGTTGGGCTCAGTTGAGAATCATTTATCACAATAGAAGCACCTGGTGTTCGAGAAAAGCTTTAAGAGAGCAGGAGCTGGAACACCACAACCAGAGCATCTCAACTCACAAAGAGAGTGAAAATAGCAACATCTCTCTCCGCATCTATCCCCGTTCCTCTTCACATCTCCCCCTCAGCATTTCCCTCCCTTTCTCTGCTGCTTTTAACATGCCTTCATCTCTTCGTGTTAATTTGCTGCTTCAGTGACACGCATCATTGGGGGAGTCATTTCTAATAACCCCGCCAGCCCCCGTACAAGTGCCTTTGAGTCATGCACTGACATGTCATTCAAATTATTAAGCATAATGGTGACAACGATGTATTTCCAAAGGCCTGCTTCCTTCCTGACACGACTTTAGAAAAGCCGAACACAGCCAACCAATCCTCCAATAATTTCCCACCCCCTTCCTCTTACAGATGAACCCCATTTCATCTCATTGCAGAGGAGCACGTACTGAGTTGCTGGGGTGAATCATTTCATTACCCTGAACCATTTGCCACAAGAAAAACCTTTTATTTCTAAAGGATGTCAGTATGTAACTCTGCCTCAGTCTTATCACATGTTGTGATGCAGGACTTCTTTGCTGAAAAGGGTTCAAGGTAAGAGGGTTAGTTTGCTTCACATTCTTTTTCTAGCCTGAGTCAAAGAAAAGACATTATTCATTTATGCAGGGCTGTCAGGGATGATGTGAGGATGACATTTTCCCTCAGCTGCTTTGCTGTTGCAGATCCAAGACGAAGTGGTTGTCAGAGCCAAACATCTGCTGTTGTTTCCCGTAGCTTTGTCTTGGTGCAACACATCCAGGCAGCTGAAGAAAAAAAAAAGAAGACTATAATAAAATAAGTAAGTGAACAGAGCCATGGGGGATTTCTGATCCATCTCTCATTTAGGCAAAAACAAACACATGTGAGGCAGATGGCAAGATCCACAAATGCCCACGCAAAAATGTTCAACACCATTTCCTTTGTGTTTTCATATCGGGGCGTAAACATCAACACAGCACACTGTAACACGCTGATTTACAGAAGTGGCATTACTGGTCTGACAGAAAAACTGTTTCTTTGTTTTTATTCCTTTCCTAATTACACAAACATGGCCTTGACTGGCTGGATGATGCCAAGCGTTCTGGATTAAAAAAGCAGAAAGCAGATGCCTCAGTAATAAAGACAATTAAACCAGCAGCTGCACCATCTGCTATTGTCCATGACCGAAGTAATGAGAGGAAAACGGAGTCTAGGAGGTATGTTGAGGAGGTATAAAGGTGTGCAAACATCCTTAGGCAAGGACCTCGGCAACAGCTAAGACTGATCAATTGATGTTTCAGTTTAGAAGTATTCAACATGCATGAAAAGGGCATTTTAGATCAATTAAACAAAGATAATATTCAGATAAAATTCAGGTCTTGGTCTTTTCATCTTCTACACTTGTGGCTCCTTTGCTGCCGCTTGGAGGACCTGAGTCTGACCCGTGTGCGTAAAGGTGTGTGAGAGAGACCTTACCCATTTTACAGATTACGCCTCAGCTTGTGGTTACATTCATCCCGAGAGGCCTTCCTTCTCAGTGGACACATCATGACAATACAAGCATCAGGGGAAGAATAAAAGACAAGAAAGAACACGTCCTAAATGGTTTTAGAAAGAAGGCTCACAGTATAAACCCAGGGAGTCCTGTTAATATCAACTAATATAACATGACTTTTTCTAGAAGTACCACACATTTTAAAATGTATAATGCAAAAATAAATAAATAAAATCATTCATTCTTTGCTGACATTGAAGACCACCACAGCCTTGAAATATTTAAGGCATGGGCAGATATCTATTAGAAGTTTTGAGCAAACATTTTTACACGTGGACTTGCACGAGAGTTACAATTTCTTTTCTGTGTGTGGGCTTTTATGAAGGTTATGCATATTTCTGCCCAACAAACTCCCAACCAGAAACAAAAAGCTGCCCTTGACTAAGGCACTTTGTTTTTCTTTTTAAAAGAACATGAGATTTTAAATGTTACAAAGATAAAAGAAAAACCTTCTAAACTTAAATAAATGCAAACTTTAATATATATATCCCTTGACATTTTATTGTATATCCCAGCCTCAGATGCTGGCTTTAATTAACAAGAGTAAAACAAGGTTTTGGGAGACTCCCTCTGTGTTTGTTAACACACATCATTAATCAAGGGAGGGGGGGTTCCCTTAAGCGGGTCACTCAGGATCATGCTAAACAATTAGGCTCTGATTAAGAGATTGTTCATCAAACCCCCGTAGCAGCTAATAGCATATATAAAGCCAACAGGAAAAAGATGCTTGCACCTAAAGGAAACCTGGTACACTGGCTGTTTTTTGACAAATATACTTAAAGTCAAATATCCGCTGGCAATACACCTACACACACATATATGCACAAGAAACCATTCAAGATGGCAAAGTAAAATAACATTTCTTTTCAACAGCTTTTACCTTGCTCGAATGCCATTACAATTCATGACAACCAATTTCTACCGACAGTTTCTCTCTTTTCTCCTCTTTTGAATAAAATCATCATTCAGCTTTCAGGAACATCTGTGCTCTCAGCCTGTATGAATAGGCGCTTTTGAAAAGACTGCAAGGTGAAATGTAACGCCCCCCTCCCACTTCATACCTAGCTGAACCACAAATCTCAAGGAGAGCGGAGAAGTGAAGAGAAAGGAAAGTGTGGGCAGGCGAGGATGATGACAAACGTGAAAAGATGAGACTGAGACGAAAAATGAGCTGGATGATTTGTAAAGAAAGATAACCTCAGGGTTAGAACAGAAACAACAGACAGTCTGTACTTCTGTCAATGATCTACAAGCGTCATGGAAACGCTAAAGTTCTTACAATGGAAAAATCAACCCATCAGGAAATAATGGAAATACTTGGTCTAATAATGAAGGTACTAATAAGCCAGTAGAAGCGACATAAAACATGGGACTGACCCGCAAATGGGTACAAATCACTTGTCACACACGTTACAGCTGGTGTTTTATCACAGCGGGATTCGTGTGTGATGAGTGATTGCACTAAGAGCAGGGTGGAATAGCAAGTTATAATGCTGTTTTTTCAAAAAAGATATAAAAATCTGACATTTTTATATCTATATGATTTGACACTTAACGGCGCTTAAAAACATGTCACCGTGTTTATTCCTCTCCACTAGTACAAGACTCTATTGGTGTGAACTACCATTCTCAGTCATCTTACATTCAGCAGACATCAAAAGCTGTTGTACAAGATGACTTTGTTAGACAATGTTACATTTGCCACATCAGCGACTGCTGGCTACCAGGTTGTAGTAATGCATGGTACTCCTGCTAATACTTTGATGCATGGTGTCTGATGTTAGGCAATTATAAGTAAGTAAATAAAGTTTTTTGATTTAAACAAAAGAAACAAAACAGGAATAACCAACCTTGAGGGTTGTCAAAGGCTGAACCACAAAACAGCTTGAATTCCTTGAGGCATGGTCTTCGCGATGTACAGTAAAACAGTGTTGTTCATTAATCAGGTTCCAGCAGTTGACAGATCAGCTTTGCAGGAAGGAGCCTTGTCATGGGGCAGTCATCTGTAAATGTGGAACCATAGTTCTTCTGGCCGATACAAAGGCAAGGCAATTTTATTTGTGTTGCACATTTTATATGTAAAGGCAACTAAGGTGTTTTTCAGAGACATTGAGATTAAAGAAAGATGACAAAAAAATGTAAGAATGCAAACTAAATATATAATAACATTTTTAAAAAAAAGATGTAGGCAGACAAAAGAATACAAAAGAGCTTAGAATAGATAAGTAAGAACAGTGCAATAAATTAGATCAAACAAAGTCATTGGAAAGCAGCAGAGTTTTCAGTTTAACTGTTTAGAGTTGAAGCACATTTAATATCAATATGAAGCTTATTCCATCTGTTGCAGCTTAGTTGAATTGGATTTTCACCCTGTTTGGGTCTAACTCTCGGTTCCACCAGCTGACTCAGCCCCCTACTTGATCTTTATTCTACTATAGGGACAGAAATGTATTCTCGTTTTACATTGTCTATTGAGTTGTTAACACTAGGGGTGCGACGATACGAGTAACTCACGATTCAATACTGTGGCGATATGTGGCCCACGATAACAATAATATCACGATACATGATATCTACGATATTCGATAAAAAAAGGGGAGAGCAGTGGTTGTAGTGGGTGTAGCATGCCACTTGGACACAGGCCAAGACTTGATCACCTCGGCCGGGTCGCCTGGATGAGGGTCTCTGTTGCAAGACCCGGAACACCCAGTGAGTCCAGGATACAACACTGATGATGTGTCCAAGTTTGTGCATCAGCAGATGTATTGTTAACTGAAACCTCTGGGAGCACCAGTGACGACCAGGAATAGACTGGGTGACGACCACGAAAAGGGTGGTGACATCTGGAAAGACAGAGGACGGCCGTAGAGACGGTAAACCGGGGTGGGGAGGGTTGGCAGCCCAAGCCACTTCTTCTGAGAGGAAGAACCCAAAGCAAGCTACAGACACGACAATGGAAAAATACACCCAGGGGTGCCCGAGAGGGGGGGATGATGAGAACCCCAACAGGACGGATTTAAGAACGACGACCCAGGACAATGGAATAACGACAATGACAGTTCAATGCATCTGCGGTAAAACCTGCAAAAATCAGAAGGGTTTAAGAATACATCAAGGCAGAATGAAATGTTTGTCAGCGGCAATGTCGGCACAACGCACAGAAGTCACTTCTGGTCAGACGCAGGATGAGCCAGGCCCAGAGGCAACCCACAGAGCCTCCTAGTGTCGCCTGTACCCGCTGCTAACAATTCACATGCCACCCTAAGCCCCCAAGAAACAACAGCATCATCTCCCAACAACCCACAGAGCCTCCAATAACAGCAAGCTCCAACCATTACAACTGGCTCTACGCCTTCGGCCAGACCAAGGATCCAGTGGCCCCAATCCTCAAAGAGAACCAAGTGGCAGCAGTTGGATGAGGATGTAGATCGGATCCTGGAAGTGACAGCCAAAGGGGACGTGGACCGTCGGCTTGAAACGATGACCACCCTCATAGTTAACATCGCAGCTGAGCGCTTTGGAACAGAGGCACCCAAGCCCACGCCATTGGCCTATGCTCCAAACCACAGAGCGAGGGGAATCCAGAGTTTCAGGGAAGAGCTTAAGCTGCTAAAGGGGCAGTGCAAGACAGCAGGGGAAGTTGAGAGAGCTGGCCTAGCGGATCTGAGAGCAACTCTAAGGAAGCAACTCTTGACCCTGCAGAGGGCGGAGTTCCACAGGAGGAGGCAGAAAGAGAGGGCCAGGAAGAGAACCGCTTTCCTGGCCAATCCCTTCAAGTTGACCAAGCAGCTTCTTGGTCAAAAGAGGTTTGGCCGCCTTACCTGCTCCAAGGATGCCATCAATGACCACCTCAAGGCCACATACAGTGACCCTATCAGAAAACAGCTGCTGGGCCATGCGATGCACTGACAATGCCACCAGAGCCTATATTGGAGTTCAACCTCAAAGAGTCCTGCCTTAGTGAAGTGGAGGAAGTGGTGCGGAGAGCACGGTCAAGCTCAGCACCAGCTCCAGAGAAGAAGAGAACTGCCCAAAGCTACGACATCGGCTTTGGAGGGCTCTGAAGGTGATCTGGAGGAGAGGGAAGATCGCCCAGTCATGGAGGCATGCTGACGGAGTGTACATACCAAAAGACGAGAAGTCTGAGAACATCGACCAGTTTTGTGTCATCTCCTTGCTCAGTGTGGAGAGCAAAATCTTCTTCAGCATCGTAGCCAAGAGACTCTCCAACTTCCTGTTGAGCAATAAGTACATCGACACGTCAGTGCAGAAGGGAGGAATACCAGGAGTTCCTGGTTGACTGGAACACACAGGTGAAGTAACCCAACTCATCAGGGAGGTGAGAGAAGGTAGAGGGGATCTGGCGGTGCAATGGCTGGATCTCACCATCGCCTATGGCTCGATACCCCACAAGCTGGTTGAAGTGGCACTGGAGAAACACCATGTTCCCCAGAAGGTGAAACACCTCATCCTGGACTACTACAGCAAGTTCAGCTTGAGAGTCTCCTCTGGCGAGATGACATTTGACTGGCACCAGCTGGAAGTTGGCATAATCACTGGGTGCACAATCTCAGTAAGCCTCTTTGCGCTGGCAATGAATATGCCGGTCAAGGCAGCTGAACCAGAATGCAAAGGTCCCCTCTGGAGTGAGGCAACCTCCCATCAGAGCCTTCAAGGATGACCTCACGGTGACAACAACAGCTGTACCAGGAGCCAGGTGTAGCATGCCACTTGGACACAGGCCGAGACTTGATCACCTCGGCCAGGTCGCCTGGATGAGGGTGTCTGTTGCAAGACCCGAAACACCCAGTGAGTCCAGGATACAACACTGATGATGTGTCCAAGTTTGTGCATCAGCAGATGTATTGTTAACTGATATATTGTAAGAAATTTCATCAATGATATATCACGATCTATGTGACTGAAAAAGAAAAAATACTAGGGATGCCCCGATACCGATACTGGTATCGGGGCCGATACTGCTCTCATACTCGTACTTGCAAAAATTCTCTGATACCACGCACCGATACTTCATTGTTGTCGTAGCTACTGGTTAGAACTGCTAGGGGGAGATGTTGAGCCGCCCCGCGGCTCCCCAGGTGAGTGTGCAGCCTGGCTGAGCAGCAGCCACAGAGCTGCTGCTGCTCTGTGGCTGTAGCCAGCTATTCCATGTTTCAGTAAATTCTATCTTCCTTAATTATACAAACTGGACGGTTGAGTATTACCCTTACTCACAGGGAACTTTATTAAACACTCCACGTAACTCACAGTACAACATAAACAATCCCATTGTTACATTCTGGTTAGCCGCGTTAGCCGCATTAGCCGGTTAGCCTCGTTAGCCGCGCCGACAGCCCGCAGTCTGCCTTGCTTCTGTCGTCGTCCCTTATTTTGAAATATGTCCACACTGCTAACATCCCGCTGCATTAATTGTCACTATCTTGCCTAAAACGGCACTGCCAGTCTCACCCACGGGCACCACTCTCCTCCCAACACCACGCACCACGCCGGTTAGCCGCTAACCAGACTGTAAGAGTGGGATTGTTTATGTTCTTCTTCTTCTTCTCTGTTTTATTGGCGGATCGCAACCAACTGTAAGGTGCATACTGCCATGTACTGTACAAGAGTGTGTAACATCATTTCATTTAGCCTGTTTTTTAAATTATATTTGATTGTTTATGTTGTTTCACACGGACGGCTTCAGGTGAAGCACCGCACATGCTGAGTTGATGTACCTGCGATGAGACTAAAGCGCAGAGGAAAGCCCAGCCGGCTGAGTTTTGTTTAAAATTGAATTTCTCTTCCAAATAAAACCTGTCTTCTAATTCATTGCATTTTTAGCCTAGTTATTTTTGTGGTAGAAGTATCGGATCGGTACAATAAAATACTCGTACTCGTACTCAGTGTGAAAAAAATGGTATCGGGACATCCCTAAAAAATACCAATAAAAAGGAAAACATCTGTAGTTATGCATTTATTCAATGCCAAAACTTCATACAATGTACAAAGAAAGTGCATTTGTATAGTGCCTCACTGCCTCCTAGGCTTGTAAATGTAAACACTGTACAGCTGGACAACTTAAAGTGCATGAACAATAGTGCGGTGACAACCGCATAAATCCATTATGTGTGTTGTAATAAAATATCGATATTTGCCATCAGTTTATCGATTATTTTGACAGAGCGCAACAATATATTGTAATATCAATTTTTTTCCCCACCACTAGTTAACACCAACTCTTTAAAGTTTATTCTGTAGGGAACTGTTAGGCAGAATGAGGATCTCAAGACAAGAGTAATGTCTTCACTTTTCCTGGTTAGAACTCTGGTGACAGAAGAGTGTCACAGTAGTCAAGTCTGCTGGAGTTGAAGGGATGGATGAACTTCTCAAAGTCAGCTCTGGGCATCAGATCTCTGGCTCTTGATATTTGTTTGAGGTGATAAAACACTTTAGTGACAGCCTTGATGTAGCTACTGAACCTTAGGTCTGAGTCCATTAAAACTTCAAGATTTCTAAGCTGGATTTTTATCTTGAGCCATCTGGACTCAAGAAGCAACTTTTCTTTCTATCTTGTTACCAGATACAATTCACTCTCCTGTCTTGATTCAGTCGAAGGAAGTTTGATTGCATCCAGCTAGTCACATACTGCAAGCATGTTCGGGACAGAGTGAATCTAATGGACCAGAGCCCTTTGGGGAGAGAGCCACATACATTTGAGTATCATCTGCATAGGGTTGCTCATCCTCTTTCCTCTCCATCTGATGATATAAAGCACATGAAAAAGTAACAAATGATCCACAAATATTGTTAATTTAAATTTGCTCAATATTTATCAAAAACATTTTTAAGATTAAAATGTGCCTCCCTGTTAACTGGCTACTGTTACTACCAGCTTGGGGAAAAACATACCCGATAGATTTGCGTAGTTGAAAGTTATTTATTTACAAAAGTAAAGTTGTAACAAGGCAAATAAGAACAAAACAAGTAGCCTACAGCTAAACAATTAAACAATAACCAACATAATTTCCTTTGCGGAGGCAATCAATCCAATACAAGCCACTACAATGTCCATCAAGCACAGGAGCAGGTTCAGGTTCCTTAATGCTCCTCTACCTCCTGAGTTCTGGTCTGCTGGCGCTTTATAATCCAGAACTGCCTCCTCCTGATTGGTGGATTTGGCGATGACTCCTCCCCGCAGCAATCAGCCTTATCCAGTTTAGGTGGACTGCATGCAGAAATCAGGTCCAGCTGCAGGGCAACCTGCAAACTGTCACACACACATGCATACCATACACACACTCAAGGGGGGGGCAAATCCACAGCACACGGCAACAGCAGTAACAGCTACATACCCTAAGGTGCAGGCTGAAGCTAACTAAAACAGCATAATATATATAAAAAATGTATTATTGCATAAATCAATAGCAAATGGCAAACCAAAAAAAAAAATTGCAATAAATGGTGGTCCATTATTTTACGAGTGCATTTGATACAAATCTAAATGTCAGTAATATATTTGACCAGTCAGATGGAACGTTACTGCCCAAGATGCCAATCTAGATGCTAATTTACAAGGAGTGCTGCGTGCGTTATGATGTGGGAAGGAAACGAGAAAAAACTGGTGCATAAAAGAGCTGAAAGAACATCAAGCATGCACATCCAGTTCTGACAGTTCCCTCAAATTACCAAACAATACTACAAAAAAATATATACTGTATATCAAAAATAATGGTAATCATAAAATACATAAAACAATAAAAATGTAATAAATTATTATTATTTTTTTTTTTTTATCAGTCATTACCATTATGAAAATCGTTGCTGGGAGTTGTGAATTTTTCAATAAAAACGATTTGGCCATGAGGAAAATAATACATTTCTGTCTGTCTGTCTGTCTGTCTGTCTGTCTGTCTGTCTGTCTGTCTGTCTGTCTGTCTGTCTGTCTGTCTGTCTGTCTGTCTGTCTCCTTCCCTCTGATGTACACTGATGTATTTATTATTTTATGATCACATGTCATATCACCATTCCGATTTTCAACCACACTATGGCATATTATCTAAATAAAATTGGCTTACCAATTAATCGTTTGTAGCTTTAGTTATTTGTATACATTACTGCATCTAGATTTCTTAAGAATCACAAATCTAGATTTGTCAAATCCAGATGTGCAATTCATCACTGAATATCCCTTTCATCCAATTATCCAACCACTTCTTTTTAAAAGAATATCCCTTAGTTAAATTCCACAGTTAAACCCTTAGTCTATAATAGTAATTAGTGTAAACTGTCTAAAATGATGTGAATCAATGCTGTTTTAAGTTAGAAAAGAATTTAAAAAAAAATTCAGAATAAAACATTTAGGGTTAGCCCAGAGGGCAAGTATAGCCATGTTACAGTCAGAAAGTTTATATTACCTTGGTTCATCTGGAGGGACCCTTCCCCACATCATCACTTAAGTGGAATGACATTTTTTGATTTTTGTCGAATACCAATCTATTCTGACATGGCGACTTGCCCCCAGGGCTAATGCTAAATCCATTATGTTGTAGCGATATATTCAGTTCTCACACAAAAAAACTGCATCAAGCCATGACATTTATATCCCTAACAACAGTTAACACTCATTACCATCTGATGATAGACCCAAGGCTGATTTAACTCCAAAATATAGATCAATGGAAGCTTGTTTTATTCCATTTAGGTGTAAATTATGCCTCACTGTTAGAAGTTTCTTTATGCTACAGTATATCTCTTCAGCTGATTTCTTGTATTTCAGTCACAAACATTGACTACTGTTTCTGTATATTTGTTTCTCACTCCTTTAGTGGAGCGCAGTTTTCAAGACATGTTGCTTTGGCCAAACTTGTTTATTATCCATCTAAACCGACTGTGAACAACTAAAACTTTGAGTTGGAAAGATTTTTGAAATTGAAAGATTTAATTACAAACAGTGATTGCATATTTTTTCTTCATAACTGATAAACTATTTTTCATTCATCTCGGGGAAAAAAATTCCATTAGTACAACAAATTAATTTTTCTGATGTATTCTTTACTGTTTTAAAAAGCCAGAATATTAAGCAGCTAATATTTTTGTTTCATCTTTGGGATTTGTTTTGCTTTATTAAATTAAAACAGTTCCATAAACATACTCCAAAATGATGATTTTACATTTTTGCTGGGGTTTATAATTTATTTACTAATATTTTAAAAGTGATACTAAGGGCCAATCCCAATACACCCCCTACTTTCTACCACTAGCCCTACTCACTACCATTACCCCTAAAAATTAAGCCACAAATTTTAGGGCCCTTGTAATCTTCCCAGGGCCCTGTCCCAATACACCCACTACCCCTACTTTTCAGCACTATCCCTAAATTTTGCTTGCTACGTCACTGCGTGGTTTACGTTAGGGTACCTAAGCGACTGCGTAGTTACGATTGCACATACGTCACACCATATCAGGAAGCCGAGAGCCAAAAGCTGTTTTAATTTCAGCTGTAGTGCTGTTTATATGCCACTTTATTAAGTTTTAATATTTTTTCAGGCTTAAAAGTAACCGTTAAGATCCCCTACCTGGGCTCAGTTTATCCAAATAACGCCTGTTAAGAAATTTGACTCGAGAGCCGGCAGCCCCGGGGCACAGCAGCTCCTCAGCCGGCTCAACCTGTGCCGTCTTCCCGGGGGAGAAGACTGCTGCTTTGTTGAGAATTACGCTGGATGAAATAAATCATTTAGGAAGATAAATGTTGGTTTAATAGATGAAATCTGTCAGTTGTAGCTACGGCTGTTAAGAAATTACGGCGTAGGGCGTGCGTCGCCGCGTACATCGACGCAGAGCCTACGCCATAGGTAACGTAACCTACGCCGTAGGCTCTGCGTCGCCGCGTACATCGACGCAGAGCCTACGCCGTAGGCTCTGCGTCGATGTACGCGGAACCAGAACCGCTGGCTGGGAGCGGGCTGGGAGCGGGCTGGGACGCGTCCCCGCCGGCCGGGAACCCGCCGATGCAGCGGCAGCCTCGCGTCCAAGCGTCCCAAGGCTGGAACGCTCCCCCGCGGGCTCGGACGAGGCTGCCGCTCCGTGCGGGCTCCGACGTTACTGTTGATGGATTGTACCGTAGACCACTGATGCTTCTGTTTTACATCCATTATTAAATAAATGGATGTAATAATAAAAGAGTCTGCTAACTTAACCGCCGTCTTCAACGCTCTATTGTTTAAAAACGGCGCACTGGTTCTTTGAGCTGGCCCAGCAGCTCAAAGGGGGCTGGCGTAGCACCAGTTTTGAGAGCCAGGAGCCGGTGCTTAGGCTGTGTAAAACCAAAGAACTGGTGCTAAGTCTGGCTCTTATCTAGCCCAGAACCAGCCCTGGAACCAGCTTGGTGTAAAAGGGGTATCAGTGAGCTTAGACGTTAATGTTTTTGATTAATGCTAATCCTAGCATCGCATCACTGAAGGATGTGAAAGCAACATAAACAAGAAAAGTGTGAAACATGTAAACTCACTGTGCCAATCCCAATACACCCCCTACCCTACTCACTACCATTACCCCTAAAAATTAAGCCACAAATTTTAGGGCCCTTGTAATCTTCCCAGGGCCCTGTCCCAATACACCCACTAACCCTACTTTTCAGCACTACCCCTAAATTTTGCTTGCTACGTCACTGCGTGGTTTACGTTAGGGTACCTAAGCGACTGCGTAGTTACGTTTGCACATACGTCACACCATATCAGGAAGCCGAGAGCCAAAAGCTGTTTTAATTGTGTGTGTGTGTGTGTGTGTGTGTGTGTGTGTGTGTGTGTGTGTGTGTGTGTGTGTGTGTGTGTGTGTGTGTGTGTAGCCATTTCTTTGCTTTGAATATGGTAGAATAACGTAGTGATTTCTGTTCTTTTTTTTGTATGTGATTTCTGTTCTAATTTCACTTCAGATGTTTACGTGCACTTTTAGTATGGATCCTACACACTCTTTTATAAATGAGGCCCCAGGATTATATTTGGGGTTTATTTTTCCCCCCTTATATGATATGACCAAAATATTTTACAACACTAGGTTCAGGTGAGGAGTGATGCAAGCTATGCGTCGATGTCACTTTGGCCCAGTCTCAATACACTCACTACCCCTACTTTTCAGCCCTACCCCTAAATTTTACGCGTTCCCGTGAGGGTAGTGGTTTCCCAATTCCTCTTTTCACCTAGGGGGAGAGGGGAAAACGAGTGTTAGGGGGCATCAATCTAACCCTTCAGAGCGAGGGTTTTCAGATGCACCCTAGCTGAACTAGGGCCAGAAAAATTTCCCAGAATGCTTTTCGTCGTCATTTGCGGACTGAATAAAAAAAAAAAACATGGCGGACATTTCTTATTTAAAAAAAAAAACCCTGATCAGGGTGAAAACGAGGGGGAGTGGTGGTGACGTATACAGTAACGTGATGACGTGGCTCTCTGGCCAGCACCAGCTTGTGTAAAAGCAAACGGTTCTTACTTAGAACCAACCGCGAACCGGCTCTAGCACCAGCACTAGCACCAGCCCTGGAACCAGCTTGGTGTGAAAGGGGTATGAGACACATTTTGGTTTTCCCAGAGCAATGCAGCAAGAGATCTCAGCAGAGTATATGTTAATACCAGGATGTAGTTAAAACAAGATAGTCGTTTATCAAGATGAGTCACATCAACAACACTGTAGATCATGGCATTTTACTGCACAGGGTCTGCAAAGGGACAGTTCTACGTTGGTTTAAATCATATGACAGATTCCAGTTTGTTATGGTGTTCCGCAGGGTTCAGTGCTAGGGCCAATCTTGTTCAGTTTATACATGCAGCCATTGGGAATTATAATCCAGAATCACGGCATACACTTTCATTGTTATGCTGATGATACGCAGCTCTATTTGTCTATGAAGCCAGATGAAACAGAACCGTTAGCTAAACTTCAGGCATGTCTTAGGGACATCAAGGACTGGATGTCCGGAAATTTTTTGCTTCTAAATTCAGATAAAACAGAGGTTATCATTCTTGGTCCAGAGCATTTTAGGAAGGGATTAGATGGTGTTGCGATGGCTTCCAGTGCAACTGTGAGAAACCTTGGTGTTGTTTTCGATCAGGATTTGTCATTTCAACCATATATTTATCAGGTTTGTAAAATAGCATTATTCCTAATATTGCAAAGATTAGGAAAATCCTCTCGCAGAGTGATGCAGAAAAACTAGTTCATGCGTTTGTCTCTTCTAGACTAGATTACTGTAATGTGTTATTAGCAGGATGTCCAAGTAATTTGCTGAATAGGCTCCAGCTGATCCAAAATGCAGCAGCGTGAATGCTGACAGGAATCAGCAGGAGAGACCACGTCTCTCCAGTGTTAGCGTCGCTCCATTGGCTACCTGTAAAATTCAGAATCCAATTTAAAATTTTATTACTTGTGTATAAAGCCCAAAACGGCTTAGCTCCGCAATATTTGCAAGACCTGATAGTGCCTTAAGTGTGTTCATCTTATGTTCATGGCAGAGCTCTCCGTTCTCAGAGTGCAGGTTTACTCGTAGTTCCTAGAGTATCCAAATGTAGATTTGGAGGGCGGGCGTTCTGCTATCAGGCACCAGTATTATGGAACCAACTTCCAATCTGGGTTAAGGAGGCTGACACCACCTCCACCTTTAAAACCAAACTTAAAACCTTTCTGTTTAGTAAAGCCTATAGTTAGTGTTTAGTAAACCTCTAGTTGGTGTAAACTCTAGTGTGTTAGAGTCAGTAGACTCTAAGACTATAATAGTTAGTCTCAAACATAGCTTCGTGGTAGATATGCTGCTATAGGCCTATGCTGCAGGGGGGCACCGACATGATCTCTCACCCTTCTTCTCTTCTCCTCTCTTCTTCTTTTCTCCTTTTCCATTTTTATTTATTATAAGTATCTCATAGCCATCATTTTTGTCCATCGTTCCTGTAGTTTCTTGTGCTGGCCCCCTTTTTTTCTCTTTTGTGCAGGTTTGCAGGCCGGAGCTTCAGGAGCTGCGTGCTGGCCTGCGGTCACCCCCCCTCTGGTCATCCCGCTGCTGCTTCCACCTGCCTGCTGTGTGCTTGCTGACGTCCCCGACCACCCCAGTATGGCCTTCGGCAGGAGGGTCCCCCCTCCTAAAGGGGAGTTTTTCCTTGCCACTGTTTGACTTAAGGCTTTTCTCCCACTAGGGGAGTTTTTACCTGCCATTGTTTATGTAATAACTGCTCGGGGGTCATGTTCTGGGTCTCTGGAAAGCGCCTAGAGACAACTTTTGTTGTATTAGACGCTATATAAATAAAATTCGAAAATTTGAGAATTATTTCTCATGATTTAATGACAAATTGTTCAAAAATCAGTGTATGCTTTCATGAACATTTTTAAAGTTAAAATCCTAAGCAGATCAGCTAAACAAATTCCACACATCTGGCCTGGGGGTGTTCCAGGGAGCAGGTTTTATCACTTACCTGATTTTGGGATTATGTTAATCACCATGGCAACATACCCTCTAAACCCAGCGTGGTATGAGGTAAGTTTAGTTCAGTTTTTGTTGTGTCTGGACCTGAAGTGCAGGTTCACCATGGCTGCAGCTTGGTCACTGTCACACAAAAGCATTTCCTTTTGTAGATTGAAATATAGATATAGATTCACAAACAATCTCCATGCTTTACATAGTAAGAGGGGTATTAGACCACACACTGATTTTATCTTTCTCCCATATATTTAGAGAGTGCTATTCTTTCTTTGATCAAAACTGTACTACTGTATAGAAATCATTCTACAGCATGACATTTCAAATATTTCAACTCACAGAGCTGTCCTACATCTATGCAAACCTTGGCTATTGCTGTTTGTTTGTTTTTATGCCTTTAGGAGTTATTTGTACAGCTCTGAGGATGCAAAACATGTTGGAAAGGCAACTGCTGAGTCTGTCCTACACGTGGGCAACACCAAGGCCTGATACATTATTCAGAGATGTATTTATTAACAGCAATCATATTCAGCCTACATTATGTACATGCGTGCTGGTATCCTGAGAGGCTGCAGGCTCAGAGCACGTGTAATTCAATCCATAATGTTTCACCTTTTATTGATGCTGAGAGGCAGGTCCTCATGGGTCTGAAGGGTGTTGGTTCTGGTCCCCATCATTTTGGTCTTTTTCATTTTGGCTCTATAATGAATGCTGTTGAATGGGACAACGTCTGATACATTAGCTGATTAAATAGATAAAATAAAAACATTAAAAGATAATAAAAACATAACCTTTTTTGTGAGATTGACTAAAGGGGCATTATAAAAAATGATTTCCAAAAGTAAATGAACCATCTAAAATGCCTTCAGATTCATATTGTGTATTTTGTGCCACTTACATGGATGATCCTGCATTCATATGGACAGGGATTTTCTTTTTTGACAGTCCAGCTCAACTCAAGGTTAACTAACAGAGGAGACTGATACCAGATATTGGAGAACTAGCAGCTCTTGTTCATAAAGCCTTAAGTTCAGGGTTGATGGTAAAATGTCCTTTCTGGAATAACTTCCTTTCCTTTCTGCTCCAGAAGAGGTTGTGAGTTCAGATTTTCAGGCAACCTTCTAACTTTTTTTTCCTAATGATGTCCCTGACGCTTGATATTGCATCATGATGGGCACTTTCTTAGTTTCATTTGGTTCTATAAAATATGTTTATACTCAATTCTGACTTTATGTGCCGAAGCCTGATAAAAAAAACTAGCAGTGCAGATAAAACAGTAATCTGATTCGAAAATTGAGTAGTTTCTTGTTGTTTTTCTTAGGGTATTAAATCAATAAAAATGATTAACTTGAATTTAGCCAAATCTCCCTCAACATTTGGCAGCAGTCGACCTACACGCAGGAGTCTGATTAACTTGCTGATTATGTTTCATTTCGAGATAAGCAGTCAATAATTATTTCAGGAGAACAATGAAGGCAGACATGTCTGCAGACAGGCAGCGTGACCAGGTGGCTGCTCTGGAACAATTTTATTCAAGCAGAGTTTGCAAATTGTCACTTTTTCAGATCTAAACGCTGTTGTTACCTGCAGATAGTGTGAATGTTGGATGAATACTCTAATCTCAAAGGGAAATAAATAACATATATTTGCTTATGAATACTTCTTTGACAAGTTGTTGTTCAGTTCAGTTCAACACGAGACCGGCATAATAAACCCACCAGTGGCCTCTCAGCTCTTTACAGGAGATTAAATTGCACATATTGGTCAACATGTTTGAACGCTTCAGGTTTCACGTTAGAGTTAGAAATACACAACGGGATTTGAAGGTGCACTGTATATTGAGAAATAAAGACAACATTCCTTTACCAGCGTTATGATCTGTCCACCTGCTGGGTATTATCTCCTACAACACAAGTTTTCTCTTGTTTTGTACCCAAGACTCACCAAGGGGGCAAGGAAAACCTCAAGACCCATCTTTTTTTTTAAATGTATGCAAAATTGTTGATACCAAGTGTATCACTCTGAATATCTTAGATTTTATGAGGAATGTTTTGGAAGCATGGCCAAAATCTCATTTATGTCGTAAAATTAAATGTTGGGTACAATAAAAAAGTAACTGAGTGCTCTTCTTTTGAGGTTTCTTGATTAGATTGGTTTCACTCCTGCAACATTTCTCTGGTTGGCCATGGTGAAGTTCTTTTCCCACCTTATTGATTATTCCAGTATTATATTGTTAAAGGAAGGCACTTTTGAAAGTGTATTTGCACATTTGAATTTGGTGCTGCACTTTCCTTTTAGCAATGAGCTCTGTTGGCTCAAAACCTGCCAGCGTAGCTTCATCAGACATGGTTTTACACAGTTCAACAGTCTTGCTTCTGGTCAACAGTTCCTTTCACGAAGGTGAAGCTGCCATCAACATTAAAGTTTATTAGTAGGCCACCACCACCAGTTTTCTTGGCGCTATATCACTGACTACGTTTACATGCAGTCAAAATTCGGGTTATTGCTAATATTCCGGTTACTGAAACATTCGGAATATTCTGTTTACATGTTAATTAATCATTTGGGATATCTCGATCAAACCAGCGACGCGCAGAGAATATCATGACGCAATTCCCGTCATTTCCGCTTCTTCTTCCTGTATCCAAATTCAAAACAAAACTCAAAACAACTTTTCGCTCACCTTCTTTTAAATCTCGCTATTCCCATTCTTTCTACCGTCTACAAATGCCAAAATGTTCATATCCTTCATTACATTTATGAAGTGATTAGTCTCCTCCTCACTCCAATTCAATTCAATTCAATTTTATTTATATAGCGTCTAATACAACAGATGTTGTCTCTCCAAAAAGTGTGGCGTGGTCTTGCGTTTCTCCGTGTTTAGAAGTACTTCCTGGACTCAAAAGACCAGGATTCCTTGTGAACAGAGCATGCGCAGAAAACAAATTCATGTTCCGTTTGATCGGGATATTCCGTTTGGCGTTTACATGACCAAATATTTAGGTTATAAAAGGAGTAATCCAGAGCAAATTCGGGTTATTCAAAGGGGTTATTGGTGTTTACATGGCCGTGCAAATTCGGGTTATTGCCAATATTCGGGTTTTAAAAGGGTTATTGAGTGCATTTAAACGCAGTCAATGTTCATCATTGACGTTGTCGCTACCAGGTGTTAGCTGTCATACTCATGAAACTATCCTCAGGAAGTTGGTTTATTTCTTTTCAATAGTGCTGCGTTGTCTGCTCTGGTAGTTCATGCTAAGCAGGTTCTTAAGAAAGAGCAAAATATGTTGCTCTTAAGATATTTGTTTCTCGCCTAGCTCCCCACTTTTCAGAAATTGGAAAAAAAAATATTATAAGAGAGAGCAAAATAATTAGGGCCTGAGCACTGCAGTGCCAAGGCCCTATTGTATCTGTAGGAATTGTTCTCGTTTTTATTCTCGTTCTCGTTTTTATTAGGGCCAGAGCACTGACAGTGCGAAGGCCCTATTGTATTTGTAGGAATTTTTCTCGTTTTTCTCGTTTTTCTTTTCCTTCTTCTGACGAAATGAGGGCCTTTTTGCCCCCCAAAAGTCACCAAATTCTGCACGCAAGCCAGGTCTGGCGAAAAATTTGATATTTAATGGTTTGCATTAATGGGCATGGCCTAATGGCTCAACATCGCCCCCTAGAAAACTTCGTGCCTCAAGCCCCACAATACGGTTTGACGTACATGCACGAAAATCGGTACACACCTGTATCATGTCGCAACTTAAAGAAAAGTCTCTTGGTGCCATGGCCAAAACCGAACAGGAAGTCGGCCATTTTGAATTGTGTAATTTTGGCGCAATTTATGCCATTTCTTCGGCCGTTTCTTCGCCCGAACCGGTGTGTTATACATGAAAATGTGCGTCTCAATCCTGCGACGACGCGCATTACTTTTCTCAGTCAAAAGCGTTACCGTAGCGACGATAGATGCCAAAAGGTGCGCCCCCCTTCATCTGATTGGTCCATATTTGATAGTTCCTACTTTCTGCCATAACTTTTGAATGGTTTGATATAAAGAGTCGTGGGTGGTGTCATCGGACTCGGTATTGAGTACTTGACCTTCATCGGCATGAATTAGCCCCGCCCCTTCTTCTGATTGGTTGATATGTGATTGTTCCTATTTTCTGCCATAACTTTTGAATGGTGTGAAATAAAGAGTCGTGGGTGGTGTCATCGGACTCGGTTTTGAGTCCTTGAAAATAATTGGTGCAAATTAGCCCCACCGCTTCATCTGATTGGTCAATATTTATAGTCCCTATTTTCTGCTATAACTTATGAATGGTTTGACATAGAGAGTCGTGGGTGGTGTCATCAGACTCGGTTTTGAGTACTTGACCTTCATTGGCATGAATTAGCCCCGCCCCTTCTTCTGATAGGTCAATATTTGATAGTCCCTATTTTCTGGCATAACTTTTGAATGGTTTGACATACAGTCGTGGGTGGTGTCATCGGACTTGGTTTTAAGTCCTTGAACATAATTGCTGCAAATTAGCCACGCCCCTTCATCTGATTGGTCGATATATGATAGTTCCTACTTTCTGCCATAACTTTTGAATGGTTTGATATAGAGAGTCGTAGCTGGTGTCATCCGCTAAATGTCCAGGCCTGAAGAATCTACAAGAAAGTCATACAAGCGCTTCCACTGCAGCACGCCTGAACGTGCACAAGGGTGCGAGGGCCCGTTCATCGCTGCTTGCAGCTTTAATTTGCATTTGTTTTTGGAACTCACTGTGTTCATAGTACCTGCGCAGGGAAGAAAAATTAAATGACAACTTATTTCTTTGTATGCCTCAGAGTACACTACAGCAGATTTGGGAACCATCCATCTATCCATCCACCTATTATCCATACCAGCATTCTTATTTAGGGTCAGGAAGGTTCCAAAACCAATTTTGGTGTGTACACAATGCAATTGCCATTGCTCCAGTCAATGCAAGCAGCAATCTAAATAAACAAATGAATAGATGCAACTCAACTCAGACCTCCAGTGATCCTCTTATCCATATCATCAAAAAAGTTGATGGAGGTTGTTCAGATTATCCAGTCCAGTAAAAATAGATAAATAAAAAGATTTAAAAATATTATTACATCTATAAATGTCGGTGGATTGCTTTTGCATAATTTGAAGTGACCTAGCAGTGGAGCTTAATCTTCCAGAATGATCCATCACAAACCAGGTCTAGAAGGGTACGGGATCTCTGATAAAAGTGCTGAGAATGTGTTTTTACTTTTGATTGACGGATGTCTTATGCCAATTTTAAGCCTTTACTGTCATCGACAAACTTCCAAAACTAATAAAAGCCCATGTTGGTAAAAGGTCCCATCCTCTTCTGTGAGCTGAGCCACTCTTAAAGCATTAACCAGGGTGGTTAATGTACCAATGAAACAAAGGTCTTGAACTCGGGCCCTGGAGTAGTTCGATAGAGGTCGGTAGTACTCATATTTGGTACCTCAATAAAGACTTAAAATGTTCATCTGTTTGATTTTTTTTTTTTGTTTGCATTTTTTGAATGTGTGTTCTTAAACTTAACATTTGCATGAGGTTTATGAATTCAGAGTATGTAAGTTGCCATAGTGGTTAGGATAATGATTATTTAGGCACTCGGTTCTTAAAGACTTAACGATTAATGCAACACGTGAGACTTTTAGATTGGACAGGAGGAGATCCTCATGAGGTGATAAATATTTGTCAAGTAAAAGCACCATCAACCACTGGTTGTGTTGTTCCTGGAAATCCACCATATATGTAGCATTATGAACAAGCATACACATTGCCTTTTATACTGTGTACATTTTTACTACAACAAATAAACAATACTTAAAGGGGACCTATTATGAAAAATACGTTTTTTCTTGCCTCAACATATATAAAGTGGTCTCCCCTCACCCTGCCAATACAGAGAAGGAGGAAAGCAACCAAATTCTGCAATGTCTGTACAGCCGCCCGGATGAGCCATCCAATGTAATGTGGCTTCTACGAGCCGTTCAGATTCTGCTCTTGTCGTTACGTAACGACAGGAGCGATGCGTGAAACCACGCCCACAACTAACTCCGCTGGCCGGAGCTTCCGCCATTTTTTCATAGCAGTGTATCGCGTCATTCAGGCAGCCAATCAGCACATTATCATAGCCTCCCCGCCCACTCAGAATCCTGCATAGAGATGGAGGTTAGAAACTGGGAAGATAAAGACATGGCTCAGAGGCTGAATTTCTAATTTATTTAGCAAAAACAATAAAAAGACATTCAAGGCCTGTTTAGAATAGGTATTAGATGCCATAATAGGTCCCCTTTAATATGACAAGCACTGTGCCAACATCCTTTCCTCTGTGCTGCTTTTATTTTTTTGATATATATATATTTTTAATCCCCGATTTTTTTACCCATTTTATCACCCAGTGCTCTTACCTAATTGACAGTCCTGTGCATTGCTCCCCTCTGCCAACCCCAGGAGGGCCTAACTGAGCTCAGGTCTCCTCCTTAACCTGAGGGGTGAGCAGCTTCTTTTCACCAGACAGGGTGGGGTTTCTCTGGCCAGACGTAGCGCGTGGAAAGATCACGTTATTCCGGCCAGATCCTCCCCACCACATCAGGCACCCCGGCTGGCCAGATGGGGCATATATAGCCCAGGATTGAGTGCATGTTTTTGTGTGCATGTTTTTGTGAGGGTAGATCACATTAGTTACCCAAGGGAACACGGGGAGAACGTGCAAACTCCACACAGAAAGGCCCCTTTACCAACCCCACCCAGGGTGTGGGCGCTGAAGTCATGGGGGAACTTAACACGCATTTCAGCGCCCACAGCGTCCCCGGCGGGAATTGAACCCAGGACCTCCTTGCTGTGAGACGGCTACACTACCTCCGTGCTGCTTTTTAAATTGTCTACAGTTCTTTTATCTGCTGCATGCAGATGCTGCCGTGCTTTAGACGGGAACGCCAACGTATCTGAATGTTCCCTGGAGACACAGAGATGAACAAAATAAATGATTGCTGCAGTCAGCAGGGACAATCGTATTCTGACATAAACTTTACTGAAACACAACAATGTCTCTCCAGCAGTGTCCATAACTTTTAATAACCTTTAGGTTTGGACTAATACAGATAAGGAGCAGGAGAAGGCTTTGGAAGCTCTTTGAGTGAAGATGCAGACTGCAGGAGGAGGATGTTGTCACTGCTGCGCTAAAAAGACAGAAAAGGAAATGATGGACACATCTGTGTCACCCCGAATGGCAAAATGTCATGGAAGATGAAGCTGTTTTGTTTCGTTTGCTTTTGATTTTGCTTTGATGATTTAATAAAGAATCAAATGTGTCACGAGTAACTGATGTAACTTGAACTGTAAAGCTGTCTCATGCCTTGAGTTGGCTGTTACATATGTCCCGAACTGTGCATTCATACGAGCGATTGTGAGAGGAACGTTAAATCACTGGTGTCTTATTCTGACTAAGAGACAAAAGATGCATTTCTTTTAAAGATTAGCATGACATTTAATGGTCGATGATTTAGTCATGTAAAATGTCTCAGTGTTGAACATCATTCAGGTCTCTGCAAACAGGATGTCTGATAATAAAACAGAATGATATGTCAATGATTTATTTTATAAAATTAGAGTGCATGGTTAGCAAGACTTGTGAACGTTGTATGATTTGAATGATGTGCTGTTTTGTTTGTTGCCCTCAGCATCAGTTAAAAACCACCATTAGTTCAGTGACAACAACACTCCTTCACCAGAAACAGTCAAATGCATCTGCAGAATGATTTACTTGTGTTAGATCTTCATTACTTTACATGTCTAAACAATATATTTAACTGCCTCATAAAAAATACACAAGGAGCCTTTTATCTCTGGCTTTCCAAGTATTAAGATGAATCGGCAATAACAGACATTAGAAGACTAATTGCGGTTATTTTTGGCTCGTTTGCTTTACATAGTAGCCCAATCTATTTTGATGTGCAACTGTGGCAATATTTACTACTCCAGTGTGAGACAATCCATTCTAACACTATCACATCTTCATTTGATTTAAAGGGGACCTATTATGGCATCTAATACCTATTTTAAACAGGCCTTGAATGTCTTAAAAACAAGCTCTTGATTGTTTTTGCTAAATAAATTAGAAATTCAGCCTCTAAACCATGTCTTTATCTTCCTAGTGTCTAACCTCATTATCTATGCAGGATTCTGAGTGGGCGGGGCTATGATAATGAGGCTCTGTGCTGATTGGCTGCCTGAATGACGCGACACACCGCTACGAAAAAATGGCGGAAGCTCCGGCCGGTGGAGTTAGATGTGGGCGTGGTTTCACGCATCGGAGGCCAACCTATGTAAATCGCATTTTGGTTACGTAACGAAAGGGAGCAGAATCTGAACAGCTCGTAGAAGCCACATCACACTGGACGGCTCATCCGGGCGGCTGTACAGACACTGCAGAATTTGGTTGCTTTTCCTCCTTCTCTGAGTTGGCAGGCTGAGGGGAGACGACTTTATATACAACATTACTGTTTACTCAAGCGTACTCTTAAATTAAATACTTACCTGCTGTACTCTACTGCCCTTATTTTTAACAGCTTGTGATTTTTATTATTTTACTTCTTTTCTTATAATTTATTATTTTACCTCCTTTATTCATAATTTTATTTACTGTACAATTATGTCTTGCTGCTTTTAATGTTTTTCATAATAGGTCTCCTTTAAATGTACAGTCTACTTCTACAAAAAAAGGAAGATTTACCTGACTTAGGGTAGATGGAAGCAAATAAACTGCTCTATATGCTGCACTTTGGTGCAAACTATGTATTTTTGAACTTTTTAAACATCAATTGTGAAATAAAGCGATTTTAACTGTTCAAAGGAGTAAAAAAATAAAACTTTTTGTGTTAATATTGTTGCTCTATTGTTGGAATAACTTGGTTTTATATAGCACCCTTCAAGGCACCCAGAGCGCTTTACAGAGATCATTATTCATTCATACACATTCTCTGGGGCAGGCCGACGGAAGCGTGACTGCCATATCGCGCCAAACGGCCCCTCCGACCACCACCAAACATTCACACACATTCAAACACATTCACACACATTCACACGGGGCAAGGTGGGTAAGGTGTCTTGCCCAAGGACACTACGACAGCAACTGGGACGGAGCGGGATTCGAACTGCTGACCTTCCGATCATTGGACGACCCGCTCTACCACCTGAGCTACTGCCGCCCTCAACTTGCTATTATTTGTTTGATTGTGAGCGGTAGTACCCAATGAGTTCATCTTGTATAGATTAAGAGTAAAGTGTGCAACATGCCCCTTTTTAAGCCATTCAGACACGTTTTCACGTCTTTAATTTTTAGTTAACACTTCAGACTCTGGATTTGGAGGCAACTAAAAACCTGTCACAATAATTTTGGGGGGTTATTTCATCATACATCTTTCAGTAAACTGAAAACATAGCACGTATATCACATAACCATGAGGTGGGGACACAAGTCATAAAGACAAAGATTGTCCAAAGTTGTCCTGACAAGTGTACCGCTGTCGCCCCCCATTTCCCAACACCATCTCTGTGGACCACCAACGATCAGAACCAGATCCAGATGGTGGTTTCATCTAAGAACAGCTGCATTCAACCAGCAACACAAAGCCTAATATATGGAAAGTGCAGGTCAATAACAGCATGTTTTCATCCAAGCAGCTGGAAAATTGCATGTGTTCAGGAGTCATTTATCACATGTGGAGCTATGATGGAGGACAGTCAGGGGGAGCGAAAGGAATGAAATTCAAATTTTTGCCGTTTGTCCCACCCAGCTGCTCTGAGTGTTTGACATGTGTGATGAATGGTGTTGCCTTGGTATCGCTGCCCTCTCACCTCCACTCATTGTCACCGGTCCAGAGACAAAGAGGAGGAGGAAAAAACATCCTGGAGCACCAGCAGTGGATGCTTCCTTTCATCAACATACAAGCAGAGATACGTGCGAGCACATACACCACAACTCCCTCCTTCCAGCGCAAACACTCAAGAGCAGACATCAAAGCACCAGCACATTCAAATGCACACTCGGTCCTGTTATCACATCCTGATAACTTGCATTCTACCGCAGTCTGTATTTGCTGAGCAAAGCTTATTTCTTTCTGCCTGGCTGGCCGCGTTTTGCTCTCTGTAGACCATTGCAACTGACATCTGATGCAACAATTACGGAGGCATACGGCTTCAGGGAGAGTGCAAATGAACAGGTACACCTCTGCAAAGTGCATGCATGCTGCTTATTCAGGTGGAAGAGAGAAATGAGGAAGAGGCTGAGTACACACTGGTAAACAGTTGGAAATAAAAGATGAGATTGGAGGAGGAAAGTTGCTTTGTTGGCAAGGAGCAGAGCAGTCATTACTCCTATCCCCCAGGCACAAGGAGAGGAAGAGGCGAGAAGCGGCGGTGGTTGCCTCCCTGTCTGCACTGATGGGTTTGTTTAAAAGGGTCACGATAGATTGCTGAACCTTTTTCATAAATATGAGTGCAACAACCACTCAACCATTCCAAAAAAATATAATGAAAATGAAATCTTCACATATTATTCCTACACTATGTGCAGGCTAGTTTTAAATTGAATGCTCTATATGTTTCATGATGGAAACCTTCAAATTGTGTGTGGATGTTGAAAACATCACGGAAAAAACCCAGAAGAACAGAAAAAAAAACTTTGCATTTAAATATATGTATATATATATATATATATATATATATATATATATATATATATATACACACACACACACACACACACACACACACACACACACACACACACACACACACACACACACACACACACACACACACACACACACACACAGTGAGAGCCATTATCCACAAATGGCGAAAACATGGAACAGTGGTGAACCTTCCCTTGTGTTATCTTTGTCTAATATTTAAATTTGTTTGATGATCTGAAACATTTAAGTGTGACAATCATGCAAAAAATAAGAAATCAGGAAGGGGACAACTTTTCACACAACTGTATACAGGACTGTCTCAGAAAATTAGAATATTGTGATAAAGTCCTTTATTTTCTGTAATGCAAAAATGTCATACATTCTGGATTCATTACAAATCAACTGAAATATTGCAAGCCTTTTATTATTTTAATATTGCTGATCATGGCTTACAGCTTAGGAAAACTTAAATATCCTATCTCAAAAAATCAGAATATTCTGGGAATCTTAATCTTAAACTGTAAGCAATAAGCAGAGACAAAGATGACACTGAAAAAGGCAGGACTGGAAGTTGATCTTTTAGCACTCAAGCAGTACGATTCAGCAGATGAACTCCCTGCGTGAGCTCATCATCAGTTCTGGGAACCACTGTGAACAGCTCGTCACTGCTCCCACAAATGCCATCCCATGTCTAAATGAGATGCAGAAAGAACTAAAGTGGAAAAACTGGCTTTTTGTCTCCTGAATAAATCTGGCTTATCACAATATAGAATCCAACGTCACTGATGGTATCGGGGTGCATTGGTAAACATAACGAGTGACTTGCATATCTCTGAAGCCACTGTGATGCCAGTTTTGGAATAATGTGCCTTCATCCATATCATCCATACATCGCCCATGGAAGACGTCACTTACTTCAGCAAGACAATGCCAAAGCACATGCTGCATGTAAACCAACAGAAACAGAGTCCAGGTGCTAAACTGGCCCACCTGCACCTCAGTCACCCAGAGAAAATGACACAATGACACACAATTTTGGAAACACTATGGGAGCTACTAAATTATAAAATGTGCATTCTCAGTGAGGTCAGGACCTGATTCGCTGGATTACGGGATATGTTCAGTTGGATGTTTCCATGAAGGAAAAGCGTGTTCACAGTTGTATGTCAGTGCGGATACAGAAGCCGCTCCTAGTTTTACATATCCAGCTTTGCACCACTTCTCTCACAGGTTACTTCAGCGTGAGCTCTGTGTGAGAGAGCATGAAAGTGAGCTGGCTGCCTCTGTGATTTAAGAGATTTGGATTTGTGTTTGAAGTTGCTCGTCTAGAAGGATCGAGGTAAGGATTGGTTTGACATGAAACATACAGCTGAGTCAGGAACTCTTTGAAACACACAGCAGGCTAAACACATCTAGACTGCGTGTGTGTGCACAAATGCTGAGATAACGAAGCAAATGTGCCCGTTGAGTAAGATACCATCAAACTTACATTTTTAATGCTGCAGTCGCATCAGTAGCTGTATTTCCTGATAGTCTGGGTTTAATTCAAACATTATTCTTCCGCACTGCAGGGTTTTCTGTCAGTGACAAAAAACTTTAAGGCATTTTCCATTTTTAAAAAATATTTTATTTAAGAGATTGATCCAGGTACAAGGAAATAAAAGAGCATGGCTTTATCTTACAGGACATGGGAATGAGACTGTAAAAGTTTCTTTTCTTGATCCACTCTCTTCTTGAACAAGGACATGCAAGTGAATACAGGAAGTGGTGTACAGAGAAAAGAGGAGAATGAACTGTACTGCAGAAATGACATCGGATCAAGGCGTCGCTTCGCCTGACACTGTACAGAAATGACTTCAGCCAACAACTTTCTCTTTTTTGTCATTTTTAATCCTCTTTTATATCAAAAAGGCAACACACAGATAGGCTACAAAGAACCAACAATATTGAGAAAATGAACAAAAGAGGGAAAGCACTTTCATCCTTCCAAAAAAGACGTTTTCTCTGTTGTCTTCACAAGCAAATTGTGAGCGTTTTTCTTCCTTGTGTCGAAAAGTTTCTTTAGTTTTGACATGAGAAGAGCAGTGCAGTGAACATGCAAGACGAAGAGTGACTCAGACGACTACTAACCCGGCACTTCACCGCGCTGTGAGCACATCTCCTTATGGCCTCGCTGCTCGGCTCTGACACCAAACTTTACAAGGAACAAAAAACACGTTTTATATCTCACAAATCTTTATGCATATTTCACAATATACTTTTATTATCATTTTAATAAATACAAAACGACACTGTGATTTAAAAGAAAACAATGAGTATTAAAGAGACACTAAAACGCATTAGACATTAGAAATATCAATCTTAATTTGGTATGTTCTCTTACTGACATCTTGTCTTAAGGTGGATGAACCAGCACGTTTCATATTCAGAATCAAAATCAGAATCACGGCAGAAAAGAAAAGAGCGGACGACAGGATCGGACATGAGAGGGAAGTCTTTGTCAATAAAGATGGAATGGCAAAACAAGTGGAGATGCGTATGGATATATATAGATCTATATATACACATACATAAACACCACCAGAATGTAAAATAACCTGAGATACTCGCTGCACCTCATTTCCAGAACACTGGCCACTGGGCGGATGGTGAAAGGAAAGAAAAGATGAAAATAGACTATGGCATGACAACAACAGTACAACAGCATCTGATGGCCTTTAGTTCCCACCCATTTTTATCAACATTAGCAGTACAAAAAAAGACAAAACAAACAGTCATCGAACCACAAAAATCCTGAACATTACAATTAAAAACATCGTTGTAAGCAGCGTTTTTGAGTCCATAAAAGGCATACAAAGAAACAAGCTTCTCTTTAAAATAAGGATGACCCAACGGAAACATTGTTGGAAATGACAAAAATTGAAAATCGGAGACTGAAACGTCAGAAGCGGCAGATGATGAGTGTGTTTTTGTGGCAGTCGGGCTGAGAAAGTGTTCTGCTTCACGCTGTGGCGGTGGACACAGAGGCAGTGGTACCCACTTGACAAGGCCTTTTTCTGTTATCGCGCTCACTTTCAGATAAACACTGGAGGTCAAACACCGTATTTGTTTTCATCAAAGTTTCTGACCCCTGATTGTAGCATTTCGATAACGGAGGCACAAACTTTTACACCAAGACCTGCTTTAACAGATCACGTTTTTTAACGGCTCTTAGCTCCATCCAGCAGGCCGATGTGTTGTTTTCTTGTACCACAGATAGTATAACAAACTTAACATAAGTGCTTTTTAAAGCAAACAAAGGTTGTACATAATAGGTTTTTTTTTTTAAAAGAACAAAGAAAAAGATGTAAACAATGTACATGGATCCAGATATTTTATTAGGTTTTGGAGTATTATTATTATTAATCATGATGACTATTTCCGTTTTCTATTTAAGGCCTTGGAAGGATGTCAACTCTGCCTCAGAGCGCTCTGATTGGACAGATTTCACCCTTTCCTCCCGTCTTCTGTCTGTTTCATGGTAAGTTTGCTGCTTTGCTGAATAAGAAGTGTAAACTTAAGAGTCGTGAAATTATTTAGGCATTAAAACATTCGCAAAACAACCTGAAATACTTTAAGACCTTTGTTTAAAATGAGGAAACCCCACTCCCTCAAGTTTAGAGTTATTTTTGATGATTCACTCTTATTGTTGGACGCTAAATTAGGGCTTAAATAATCCACTCAGAAATGCACAGTAACACAGAATCCTTCTTCTGCTTCCCCCGATCTCATACTGTATCTGCCCCTCATACCCCCAGGACACCCTGTGTGTTTGCCACCCAATTTTAACTCAAGTGTGGAAACGGGCACCTCATTTGTGGCTGTCTGAGCAAAGCATTAGTCTTTAATATCTCTCTGTACATTAGTATATAATCTTCTCTTTACTTTACAGTACAGAAACTCCTCTTCACATATTCTTCCGGTTCTTCATGTCAGCAGGAGCTATGTTTTTGTGCTTATCACCAAAAATTGCAGTGCAAAAACAATAATTAATAATAATAATAATAATAATAATTATAATAATGATAATAATAATTAATGGTAACTATCAACAAATAATGGATTATAAAACAATTATTTTATGGCACAAGCGCCACTCAATTCACATATAATACAAATAACCAGATAAAACCCAACTGTTCTTGTATATGGAAATAAAAAGCTTGAACTCAATCAGGTTTGCATAGCAATGCAACAACAAGTAAAAAGAAAATATTTACAGGAAATAAAATTCCCTTTTCCCCAAGCGCAGTTACCAGAAAATTTGTTCTCACGGGGATGTTTTCTTTTTTTGTTTTTTACTTGCCTTTTTCTAACAAAAAGAAAATCATAGTAAGGTGGAAAATATTTTCTTGGGGACAAAAACATAGTGAGATGTACAGTATGTTTGTATTTTTACATCACATTTACAGTTCTGTGACTCTGCTTTCGTCTGCAGCGCACTTCCCTCTGAAAACACACAGATAAGGACAGTCCATCGCCCCAACGAGCAGGGCAGACTCCAGTTCACCCCGGAGGCAGATCACTCTGTGGGAGGAAGGGGAACAGAAGAACATGCGAGAGTTGTTAAATAAAGAGCACTCTCAGGATTTGGAAAGAACCTGCTCATAATTTAAGACAGTTTTTTGGCAGCTGAATATTAATCTAGTTTAGAAACAGTTGCTCAAACCCTCTCCAGGGCTGAAACAATGACCACCGGTCCATAAAGACTAGTTATTTTAGTTTTTTCAAGAGCTCAAAAGTATTTTGAACAACTGACTGAAAGTAAGTTAATTGGCCAGGTGTGGTTCATTTCCTTGCTACTTAATGACAACTGGAGCAGATAAAGCATCTTGAGTTGATATCAAGTATTGAGATGGTATTTGGCAAAAGGAGTTGTCAATGAAAGTAAAGAATATCCATCACTAAGTTGAAAAAACAACATAAATCTATAAGAGAGATGGGAAAACCCTTTGATACAGCCAAATCAATTGTTCGATACATTCCTCAAAAGAAAGAAAGAAGGCACTGGCAAGCTCGGCAGCATCATTAGACCGGGGAGACCACTGAAGGAAACTAAAGCGGAGGATCACCTTTCCTTGGTGAAGAAAAATGCCTTTACAATATCAACAGAAGTCATGATGAGTCTGGAAAAGGTACGAGTATTATCAAAATTGACAATGAAGAGAGACGTTGCCAGAGAACATCTAAAGTCACTCCATGTTCTGGACTCTTTGGACAGGTGAAACCAAGAAACGCCAGAATCAGAAAGAGGTTTAGTCCACATTGCCAGTAGTAGATTACTCCAGGTGGCAACTGAACTCTGTCAGGGCTGCCTCTTCGTCACTGATTATGTTCAGAACTACAGACTTTCTATACGCGTGGTGCAGAGGGGGTCTGGTTTGGTTTACATCTCTGCTGTTTGCACATGAAGTTTGCTTCTTCAAGCCGTGATCTTCAGCTCTCTGTGGAATGTTTGCGGCCGAGTGTGAAGGGGTGTGAAACACCACCTCTAAACCTGAGACCAAAGGTTGGATTGCCCTTTGAGGGTTGTGAGTAGGGCTGCAACTAACCATCTGATAGTCGATTAGTCAGCAACTATTGAAACAATTAGTCGACTAACTGGATTATGAAATGCATAATTATTAAATGGCTCTTATTTGCATTATTTGCTTTAGGTTGTTTAAATTATGTCCTAATTAATAATAAAAGGCATGAAAGATGGACACTTCTGCCAATAATACATTTTTTAAAGGGGACCTATTATGAAAAACATGTTTTTTCTTGCTGTAACATATATAAAGTGGTCTCCCCTCAGCCTGACGACTCAGAGAAGGAGGAAAGCAACTAAATTCTGCAGTGTCTGTACAGCCGACCGGATGATCCATCCAGTGTGATGTGACTTCTACGAGCCGTTCAGATTCTGCTCCCGTAGTTACGTAACGAAAATGCGATTTACATAGATTGGCCTCCGATGCGTGAAACCACGCCCACAACTAACTCCACCGGCCGGAGCTTCCGCCATTTTTTCGTAGCGGTGTGTCGCATCATTCAGGAACCCAATCAGCACAGTGCCTCATTATCATAGCCCCGCCCACTCAGAATCCTGCATAGATAATGAGGTTAGAGACTGGGATGCTAAAGACATGGCTCAGAGGCTGAATTTCTAATTTATTTAGCAAAAACAATCAAAAGCTTGTTTTTAAGACATTCAAGGCCTGTTTAAAATAGGTATTAGATGCCATAATAGGTCCCCTTTAAATCAAATGAAGATGTGATAGTGTTAGAATGGATTGTCTCACACTGGAGTAGTAAATATTGCCACAGTTGCACATCAAAATAGATTGGGATACTATGTAAAGCAAACGAGCCAAAAATAACCGCAATTAGTCTTCTAATGTCTGTTATTGCCGATTCATCTTAATACTTGGAAAGCCAGAGATAAAAGGCTCCTTGTGTATTTTTTATGAGGCAGTTAAATATATTGTTTGGACATGTAAAGTAATGAAGATCTAACACAAGTAAATCATTCTGCAGATGCATTTGACTGTTTCTGGTGAAGGAGTGTTGTTGTCACTGAACTAATGGTGGTTTTTAACTGATGCTGAGGCCAACAAACAAAACAGCACATCATTCAAATCATACAACGTTCACATAATAGGTCCCCTTTAATGATTTCTTGGGGGGGGGGTCTTCACTATGATGAAAAACAGGTGTATTCACAATAGTGGCTGGACACTATTGTACATAATTCTCTGCAGAGATAAAAAGGAAGAAGAAGCCTCACTCTGTTAAATGTTAGTCGACAATCACATCCTGCCTGACTCGGGTGAAGGATTATCTTTGGGTGTTGCTCACGAGTGAGAGAAGTGAGAGAAGAATGGAGTGGTAGATTGACAGGCAGGTCGCTGCAGCATCTGCAGTATTTCAGAACCTGTACCAGTCTGTTGCAGTGAAGAGGGAGCCGAGCTAAAAGGCAAGGCTGTCTGTTTACCGGTTGATCTATGTTCCTAGCCTCACCAATGGACACAAGCAGTGTGTAGTGACCGGAAGAATAAGACTGCTGACGCAAACGTCTGAAATGAGTTTTTTCCACAGGGTTGGACTCTCCCTTAGAGATAAGGTGAGAAATTCAGTCATCCGGGAGGGAGCCAGCTGATGTGGCATGGGCATCTTGTTAGGATGCCCCCTGGACCTCTCTTTCACCAAGTGATTCAGGCATGTTCAGCCTGAGGCAGACCCGGGACAAGCTGGAGAGATTATATCTCCTGGGAACGCCTGGAAAAGCTGGAGGAGGTGACCAGGAAGAGGGACGCGTGGGCCTTTCTGTTTAGGCCGCTGACCACGATACTGGAATTTTGATAAGCGGAAGCTAATGGCTGAATGGATGGGGTGTCTAAATACTTCTGAGCTCCTGAAAATCCAGGAACTTTGTTTAAAATGTAAATTTTTTGTGAAACCTCTTAAAGCTGAAAGTCAAAACTTCCATCACATCTTGATTTTGTAGAAATAAAATCCACTGTAGTAGCACATGAGGTCAAAAAACACAAACATCAAATACTTCTAGACCAGAGGTGGACAGAGTACTCGACCCCAGTACTTGAGTAAGAGTAAAATACTACTGGTCAAAATTTACTCCGTTACAAGTAAAAGTAGCTCAGTCAAAATATTACTCGAGTAAGAGTAGAAAAGTACTTGCTTTTAAAGGTACTTAAGTATCCAAAAGTAAATGCTTTTAAATTTACTTTAAGTAAAAGTAAGAGTAAATTTCTTATTTTCCACATCAGTAAATTACTATATTTTTATTTTACTATATTAATTTAAGGATCTTTTAACTCTTGTTTCTGAGAATTCGATGTTGAGTTGTTGAAAGCAGAGAGGTAGTTCTGCTTCGGCAGACACAATAAACATTTGAAAATAAATGTCTGTGGTTTGTCTGTGCCCTCGTTTTTTACTCGGTCGAACTCAAACATTGAGTTAAGATACGGCCAAGGATTTTGTGAAAGTCCCTGCTCCGAGTCCGGCTCATTATCAGACTCAGACGACTCAGCGTCAGTCTTTCTTCTCCTGACGCAGGCGTAGCCATTGTTGCGGCTATGTCTTCACTTGTTGCGGCTCTGTCTTGACAAACGCAGGCTACTTTGGCGGTATCGTTTTGAGGAGGCTTGACGTATTTCCGCTTTACGTACATCCCAGTGGAGAGCGTGCACTGTGATAGGTCTCCTCCTTTGACAAAAACAGCTTGTGTCCAATAGGATTTTAGGGAAGAAGAAAAAAGAGCAGACCTGAAAGTAACGAGTACTTTTCAGCCTTCCTAGAAATTTACTCGAGTAAAAGTAAAAATATTTGTCTTGGAAATGTATTCAAGTAAGAGTAATAAGTACCAAAGAAATCTAATACTCAAGTAAAGTACAAATCCTCTGGATATGTAATTAAGTACAGTACTCAAGTAAATTTACTCCGTTACTGTCCACCACTGTTCTAGACCTAATCACGTGGGATATACGATAAAGCAGTTCCGTCCATCACTCACATAACTCTCCAGCGTACTGTCCTTGTCCATTGGTCCCCAGAAAATCTGCATGCTCCAAAGCAGTCCACTGTTGTGGTTGTCGCGGACCCTCAGCCTTGCGTGGCCCCGTCGAGCCCTTGGAGGAGGCTGTGCCGGAGGAGCTGTGGCCCCCAGGGGAGGGGAAAGATGGTTTGCAGTACGGCAGGCACCCTTCCTCTGCAAACACGCAGAAACCAAACCATCAGATTGAGAAGTTGACATGTGACCTGTATTGCTCTGCTGTATGGTTAACATCTGATGCATGGAGAGAAAGAGCAGTCCTCCTCTTGACATCTGCAGAGTGGTGGTGCCAATAAGCTATGCCAGTGCATGCCACGAAAGAGGGCGCACACCAGCTCTACACCTGGCCTCTCAGCTAGCAGTCTTACGAGGGGGTAAATGCAACAACAGAGGGACCACAGTGGGTGCTGGCACCCCCTGCTGCAGGGCAGAATAACAATGACCCTCAGCAGCCTCCCTCATCGGGTGAAATCTCATCAAACTGCTCCCCACTGCTCTGCTAATGACTGTAATAGAGGCTGCCCTGAACTCATTGGATTCTACTGTGCATCAGTCAACAATTTGACACATATGGGAATTCACCTCCAAGGTTTTCCCTAAAAATGCTGACTGTGGCATCTGCCTTTGTCTCACAGTCTCAGACAAACTGTCTGAGAAAGTACTGTCACGTGCACGAGTTAAATGGGGCTACAGTAGGGGATGGTCACACACAAGCACACCACAACGCAGGAACACACAGATGGGGTGTAGAACGGCTGCTGTTTTTTGTGAGGAAAAAAACAGAAAGGAAGAAGCTGAAGCGATTATAGAGCATCTCTGTTGCCGAGGCCTCCTGCCTCACTTGGAGCCGATCGGGCCGATACTGGCAACAGTTACGGGGGCAACGAGGAGGCAGGGGGGTGGGGGCATTCTGGAAACCAGAGCAAGTGGCAGACGGTCCAATCTGTTCACTGGAGCCCAGTCACAGAGCTGCATGAAAGCTCACTTCAGCACCAGACGTGTAGCCAACCACCGCTACAGCACAGCTACTGTTCACTCCCGTTGACTTTGTTCAAATATGGATTTCTATCAAGAACAATGAATGTTTCACCGCTTCACAGCAGTTACTCTGAACGCACACCTGGATGATTTACTTTGAGGAATTATGTTTTCCGTTAGTAAAATAAATCTTTAGATTTTCTGCTTGATGGATAGAGCAGAGATGATATTTATGAAAGTTAGTTTTTTTCTGTCTTACATTTTTGGAAATGAACAGACTGAATGCAGATTTAAGGCCTTGAGTGCACTGTCCTAAAATGTGCTAGATCCTTCGTGCCAGCAACAATAACACAGCTGACAGATATATATATGATATAGGGCTGTTCGATTAATCGATTTTAAATCGCAATCGCGATTATGTAATTAGAACGATGTTAAAACGTGAAACTCGTAAAATCGATTTTTCACTTTTTTTTTTTTACCTTGTCTGCACACATATTAATG
Organism: Cololabis saira; assembly: GCF_033807715.1. Lineage (NCBI taxonomy): Eukaryota > Metazoa > Chordata > Actinopteri > Beloniformes > Belonidae > Cololabis > Cololabis saira. Next base: position 37,382,232 of record NC_084590.1, read on the forward strand.
ATTGATGGAAATACCTCTCAATACCTAGAAAATGTCTTGTTTTATTCAATTGGAAATATAACTTACTGTATGTTTGCAAGTGCTGATTTGCTGATTTTTTTTTTCAGAGATAAAACTTTATATTTTATTATATTTTTTAAAACTTTTTTTCAATTTATTTTACAGAGTTTTGCACTTTATTCATTCATTTTTGGTTTAATAAGAGCAAAGTTTGCACTTAAAGCCCAATGGGGCAAATGTTCAATAAAAAAACTGCATATTTGAAATAATTTCTTTGCCTTTTGTCAATTCACAAAATAATCGTAATCGTAATCGAAAATCGGATTTTGAGAGAGAAAAATCGAAAAAAATCAAAATTATTTTTGGGCAAAATCGAACAGCCCTAATATGATATATATATACCTGTTTCTGTTAAGCAACAGCTACAGGCTGAAGAGACTACACCATCTTTTTTTTGTATTGATTTCCAATTTCAGAAATAAGAATAGAAATGTCTTATCTTTCATCACACGCATTTACAGATTTCCAGTTGTATTTTCACATGTGATAATGAAAACATTACGGAACAAGTAAAAACAATTGCAGACTACGTTGCATTTCCATTTTAATGCTTAAACAGCGCAAATGCTAAAGCTGACGTGTATTTACTGTGTTTAATGTGTAAAGACTACAACTGTAAGTGCCATAACATACACGGTCACATTGTGGGAATAACGAGAGTCATTGTTTCCTTTGTACCTGTTTTGTGTCCCCTGCGTCCATCGTCAGCTCGGTCCATGGAGCCCAGCCTGTCTTGAGCCTGGCGATGATGTTCCAGAGAGGTTCGCATGTGCCTGTCAATGGAGCTCTTCATGTCCTCCGGCCCACACAGGGGTCCTGACATAGGCGTGCGCTCCAGAGAAGACGCCTTCCTGTCTGTAGGTGGTGCCATGCTGCTTGCGCTGCGGGCCCCCTGGATTCGTCCCTGCCCCTGACAGGGAGGAGGCTCAGGGGGAGGAGGTAGGTCTGTGTTGAGGGAAAACCGCAGTAAATGAGTCACATGCACATATTATACTGTATCTATTCTACTTTATTGTAACTGATTTTTTTGTCGGGGGAGTCAGGAATCAGTCTATGAACTATTTTGAATGTGCTTTACGGCTGCTGCCTCACCGTCTGCACCAGCATCTCTCCGGTGGGGTGTTGTGCCCTGACTTCGTGGTTTGCGTGAGGGCCTCGTGGCCCTTTGGTGGCCCAAGCTGTGTGTGCCGACTGTGCTGCCATCTGTTGAAAATGGACTGCTGGGCCGAGGCCTGTGGGATAAACCTTTACCTGCAAGAGAAATACAAGAGCAAAGGCCAGCTGCTTAATAAAGACATTAGAGAGCTACCACACAGACGGCCGGGGCTCAGAATGTCAACGCTAAGGATGACATATAAATCAAGATGTGCAAACCTTTTTGCAAACGAAAAAGGTTTACCTCAGAAGAGAAAGAGGGCCATGATACAGGCTGTAAAGCTCGCAAGTACCACCTTGTTATTACATATTTGACCCAAGAAACCCAAAAGGTACAGCCAGATGAGATGCAGAGGAGTTGAATTCATCTAAGGAGAAGGAGATACCCGCGGTATAGCCGTATAGAGCAGGTATCATGCACAACCCTGTGTGCTGCATCCACAAGCAGTAGGGAGAGCGGGACAAGATTACGGAGGGGAAACATAAGCAAGTGGACGACAGCGAGAGAAATCAGAGCAGAAATTGACAAAATGTCAATGCTACTGGAAAACGTTGCAGTCCAGCAGTGGGTCTCTGTCTCCACACACCAACCTCTCTTGCTGAGGCTAGTGCCCTCAAGGCGGTAGCCTGCCTTGTCTGCAGCAGCCACCAGGGCCTGGGCAAAGCTGCAGTGGGTAAAGATGGAGCCATCAGAAGAGCTGCCCAGACTGGACCTATGGCTGGAGAAATTACGGTCATCTTCCGAGGCAGAGCCCCACCCATTCACCATGGACCCTGTGGGATACCACAGGTTTCAGCAAAGATGTGTGTGTGTGTGTGTGTGTGTGTGTGTGTGTCTGTGTGTGTGTGTGTGTGTGTGTGTGTGTGTGTGTGTGTGTGTGTGTGTGTGTGAGAGAGTATGTTAAACTGCATGTGTGTGAACAATTTCATTTTCCCTGCACAGCTCAGTGGCCGTAACGTTAATGGATATGTGATCTGACAGTCTGAACACCTGGGCTGTGTGATCCTACACACAGGCAGATGAAGGTATCGAGTGATCTTTTAAAAAACAGAGATAATATTAATATACACTTAGATGATGTTGTATTTGCTGCAGGCCATTCCTGTTCTGGAAGCTGAGTTGTGTTGAGTGCTGATTCTGTCCTGGCCTGCCCTCTTTCATCTATTACACACACAAAAGTTGAATGCACCCACACCGGGGTGCACACAAACACACACAGGAATGCAGGCAGTGGAACAGCGGGACTGTCATCAACTTTTCTAGCACTTCTTTTGATAAAGAACAATGAGCGCACCTGCGCAGAGCTGCAGGACTGCCTCAGGTGACGTCTCACTTAACGGCGCTGAATGAAACACCTGGTGGTATGAAGTTTCTCTCAATCCGGTTTAAAAAAATGCACCGTCATGACTGTCTAAAATGTTACAATCATTTTAGGGAAGGGATCAGAAAACAAACCTAGCTCTGTTCTTTTTTTAATACTTATAACTCAGTGCAAGTGAACTGTGTTTTATTGCACTGAATTGCATAAAGTGGATAAAATTGAACTATAATTTAATAGGACTTGAATTGAAAATGCCTACATACTGTCAGACATAGGTCTGTTGAATTATATGCCACTTTATTTCTCTATGCTTTGATTTTCCTACACATGAAAAGCTCTGCCAGCACTTTAAATATAAAGGATCAGTCTGCCAATAAAAATATGCCACTTTGGCAAGCAAAAACACAGAGAACAGTCGGCTAATGTGACAGATTTCAGTGGGACTGGTTTGGCAGACTTTCCTTAAGTGGCACGAACCCAAGTGCTCAGCTCAAACACTCTCCGACACACAGAGTGATGTGATTGAACAGACTGGTGTAACAGAGAAGTCAGGAGGTGTGAGGGTAAAGGTTGTTTAGACAGTGAGAAGGACAATAGTTAACAGCAGGATTTATTAAAAGGTCAAGATGGGACAAAAGGTGGCACAGTCCTGGGCAGAGTGGCTGCATTTTGATTTTCAATTAACATTAAAAACCTATGAAATAAACGATCACGTAAAGACTGGTCTCTGAGATGGCACTGCCCTTTGAAATGTAATGTGACACATTTAATTTGGACCGTAAAATTATGACAGTTGTGCGTGCTCCCAGACATATTGGGAAATCCCCGTCATAATTTTCCAACTTCCACATCTGAGTTTCTCCATCTCAAAGACAGTTTAAAGCCACAGGCTAGGACTTCAGGGAATTGCACCCTCAACAGCAGAAGTTGCAACAGCTTTTCGGCTCCTAGTGAAGGAAAAGTCTCAGATTAATGGAGACTTGTGCAAAATATAAGCTTTCATAAGGTTGTGCTTGCACTTACACAACCCGGATATACGTCTCCAACTGAAATCTGAGTCAGTAACTACTTTCAGTCCTCCATTTTCTTTTTTACATTTTTTTTTAAAGAGTTTTTCTCTAAGAAAGAAAGACAGCAATTCCACTGGGCCCAATCCTCCCACAAAGAATAGAGAAGATAATGAAGTAGAGGTAGTGCCAGCCAAAGCACAGAAGCTTCCAAGTCCTCTGGCTCCGCAGAGGAGCACTGCCTCAGCAAATCACATCATAGGACTTTTTTAGTAACACTAACCACCACTTTCTACTGCACAACCTCTGGAGCACTTCTATTCTCTAAAACATCAGTCCAATCAAAGTGTGATTATTGCAATATTTGATAAAATGTCAAAGTAGTTTTCCTTTCACCCTTGAAATATAACTCTTAAGCACCAATGTTTGTGCTACGAGCCTGTCATTTTATCACGTCTTGAACCAGACTGTGGTGCAGCTGTGTTCTCTTAAAAACATTACCTGACACCTCCTACAGTGTGCCGTGCACTGATAGAGCAAAGCCAGTAAACATTAGATTGTAGCGGCCAGTAAAACTCATACTGGGTTCCTCCTGCCACTAAAACTGATTTACACCGAAGGAAACCGTAATCTGCATGTCGTTAAGTGTGAAAATCATTCTCCCTGACGAGCAGGCATCTTTACCTGCGGTCAGGAGATGCAACCTTGCTCCTCGCGAAGCAAAGCTTTTTGGGAGCATAATCGTCCAAAACAGCCTTAACAATTTAACATCTCTACATGACATGACCTACACAAAGCCAAGTAATACCAAATACTATATTTCTGGCAGAAGCAAAAATGTCTGACCCCCCCCCCAAAAAAAACAAAAAACAAAAGCCTTACCTGATTATTAGTTTAGTGTTGGAAACATGTGCAGACAAAGTGCTGGTGAAAACTGGCTTTTTTTTTTCTTTTTCTGGGGCATATGTAAAATTGTTTGATTAAGTGGCCTTTGGTGTAACAATAAAAAAGCAGACCTATTTCCATGTTATTAAAATAATGATATATTTATCAAGAGGCACGTGACAGGACTTTTGCTCCTTTCCTCTGCTCTTTGTAAAGCTTCAAAAATGGTGGCCACAATAAATCTCAGCAGATCCCCCCCCTATCTTCCTCTCCTACTCCGCGAGCCCTGGAGCTGGGGCCGTGCCTGTGCTGTCAAAAGATGGGGTGAGAAGCAGACTTGAAGGGAGATAAAAAGAAATAGGGCTGTCTTAATAGCAATACAGTGGAGGAGAGATGCTGCAGATTAAGGCCCGGTTGCTGCTTTATATTCCTGTAAATACATCAGCAGCAGCTTGTGTCAGCGCTACCAAAACCACTGTTCCATCATCCCACAGAAAACTACAATTTAGTGCTGCCTCTGGCAAGGCAGACCATCTAGCAGGACTGTCAGCCCCAATTCTGATGTTTTCTCTTTGAAAACAGATCAGCTCCTCATTTTTTCTGCAATTTGTTTTTATTATTCCGTTGGATAACCTGGGAAAAAACGCAGTGTCACAAAGGCACACGACACCAGCTTTTTTTCACCTTCCCCCACACAAATGTCACGCATTTTTCAGAAATGATTCCTCTCAGTTTCATCCTACAGATATCTGATGGATAGCAGCTCCTGGTCCGCGCGTGAGAGCAGCAGTCCAGAACCCAGATCTGCCGCTGCAATGTCATGCCCTTCATATGTCTCTCCAACAGACGGCCATAAAAGTTTTCAGTGAGTTGTAAAAATGGAAATGGTGCCTCTGGTCTGGAATAGAATATGCTGCACGTGAAATTTATTTCAAATCTCCTTGGGAAGATACGGGTCCAGAGCTGTGCACCAGTTAAATCACAGTCATTCTGCCCTACTCGTCCTGCCTCTCCCTCCTTTTTATTTCCCTCTCACTATCCTGTTTAAAATTCATGGACTTTCTTATCTCTTTTTTTTTTAGAAATTATAATTATAATTCCCCAGAGTCTGCCAAAAGTGCTTAAAAACTTGACAGAGAGACACTCTGTAAGCAAATTCACTTACAAATGATCACATAGGAACATGAAGAACATGCCATGTACAGTAATCCATTTACTATAAAACAAATTGGAACAGCTGACGACATACATTTTAGTCATCATTGGAGATTAGTACTAAAATAAAATACAATTTAAGTTAAAAAAAATATGTTTAACAGAAATAGGTGAGGTTAGATAAGCCTTCAACCACCTCACCTGTTAAAGAGCTGTCCAAGTTGTCCATGCTAGACCCTGGTGTGTGCTCAATACCACGGGGATGCCTGGCTCCGTAACCTTCATCCTCCTCCTCGTCTTCCTCCTCCTCATCCTCATCATCATCAGCCAGGTCAGTCTCCAGGTCGGAAACCATTGTGCTCGACACATAACCCACTGGAGGAGCTGGGGCCTGGGGAGGTAGAGAACCCCCCTGCATGTGCCTGGCGAGAGCAAAGAAAGACATGAGGAAATGCAGAAGCAAGAGAAAAGTGATGGGAATATTCATAAATGGTGAAATAACAAGCACGTCTGTTAAAATGTTAATTTTTGAGACCTTCGGCATGTAAAAGGATGAATAAATTGGGACAATTCCAGTAATTTCCTAAGTCCTGCTTGTTTGCTAACACAATGACCTGCTAACTGCTGCCGGATTCGGTAAAAGGGCACACAGACCAGTGTCACCTCACTGGAAGAATGCTTTGCTGACGGTTGCATTTGATGCAAAGTCTTTGACACAGTTTGCAGTGGGAATTGGTTGTAATAACTGGCCCTCTGGTATTGTCAGAGTTGCTCTCTAACCAACACAGTCATTACTGGGAAACATCTCCTCCCTGACAAGGAATCTCCACAATACAAAGGTGTAGACAACCCCCCCTCTGCACACACACACACGCACACACACACAGCCTGCTTCACTATTGTGAATGAATGGCAGTCTCTCCTTCTCCCTGCGTTGCTGACAGAATGAAGCATGGCCTTCATCTGACTTGCATGAGCACAACAACAATGGAATGTAAAATGTACAGGTGTAGGGGGGAGTAAACAGCCATGGGTACGAAATTGTGTCTCTTAGAGTGAGCAAAATACAGTAGTTTCCTAAGTCGTGGCATGGGCCCATTAAAATGGAATGATTAATGGGTTTATCTCCACTGCACACACAGTTGATATGAGGAATACTGCAGGACCAAAACAAATCATGGCAGCAACAGACAGAAACAGAATGTACAAGAATAATAATATGACAACAGTGCATATATTATCTATGATACTATCATATATTCTTACCAACATACAGATGTATATTTACCATGTCTGTTTAGCCATGTCCAGTTGGTAAGCTCGAGTCAGCTCGTCCAGATGGGCCTGGATCATGGGCTGCATCTCGTCCCGGGGAGACGGGGTGAGAGTGGCTGTGGACTGCTGTCCAAAAGACACGGCAGCAGGGGAGGAGGCCACTCCACGGATGGGTGGGGTGGGAACCCTCTCTTCCTCTTCCTCCAGCTCATCTTCCATGCCCTGGTGAAGATACGTCTGCACAGGCATGGGCTGGCCCCATCCGTCACTCTCATACCTGAGACAAGAGAATACATTTACCCTCCACACATTTGATTTAAAAGGCCATTGCATAATATTCTGGCTTTGATCTTGGGCCTTTTGACTAACTACTTTCTTCCCGATTATTGAATCTGCTAATATAAACTAATTATTTAACAGGGAGAGGGAATCTCAAACACCATAAAAGTGTTAAGAAGGAAAGAGATACATGAGATCTGTGACCTTGTCCAACTTCCAGAATTTGGTATATGACAGTCCTGAGTAAAATTACTGTGGTTGTCAGGCTCCACTTGCTCATAGCTGTGCTTATACATGCTGAAATAATACTGGCCATAAAGAAAATGTTCATTAAAGAAATTTGTCGGCGCACACTCCATAGGACATAACAGTTTTAATCTGCTGCCATTAAGAGCAGCCTTAGATTTACAGTGCAAGGGACTTTTCATTTGCCAGATAGCCTATTAAAGCAGATGACTCTCCCAGATTGGAAATGGGAGTGAGGACATGGCACCTATTGGACCAGAGAGAGAGCGGGAGCGAAAGACCCTCAAAATCACTTAAACAGGCTTCTGTTTGTTCATACTAAAGCACAATGTGTTTGAGCTTTCTACTGGATTCACTTCACTTAATGATCTGTTAAAACGTATCAGTTGATACCATTTAAATCTTCCTTCAATCCCTCACTTTTCATCTGTACGGCATGATAGCAAGATCGTGCTTCACTTTAGAATTCAGTAAATAGATTTATCTGAAAACATTTGTATGTCTGCCCACCGCAGCACTTACAGACTGCTACAAACATATTTTTTCCATTTATTTTCCAACAACCCAAAAGATTATAGACCAGACTGACAGAGAGCTTGTTCTACACCTGTATATATGAGTTTTCATATGATAGCCTGTGTAGGCGAGTATGGATGTTTGACTAGCTGCCCGTGGAGACTCAACATTGATCCTTGGCTTCTCAGCAGATGTACAGTTGGTACTGTAATTAGTTACAGAGGAAGCAAGAATGAACCTTGTTTTTACAACAGAAACGTGTGGTGTTAGTCATGTTGGCAAGCACTGTTTTCTGCTTTTTAGGTGCTGATGCAATAGATCCTCCAATTCTGAGTTACTTAGAGGAGATAGACACCAAAGACGCAGACGAAATGAGTTTCATTCTCAAGCAGGTTCAAACATGGACATAAGAAGAACAGATCAATATAATGAAAAGAAGGTGTGACTTATTTTCAGAGTTCGTAATTTGCTCTCATTACTTTTAGGTTTTTGTATACGTTTAGCTTACTACAAAACCTAAAAAATACAATCTGGAGCATAAATAGGACAGCTAGACTTGCACTTGAGCCTGTCCTAAAATATGCAAAGAAAACCCAAGTAAACTAAATATTTAGTACTGCTTTACTCCCTAGAGCACAATTATTCTTCACCCTTTCGTATGTTTTTTAAAGCAGCAAAAACTCCACCATTCAGCTTTTTATCATCATAAAAATAGCAAATTTTATCCTCTCCTGACCTAAAAAAGCTAAAAGGTTATCACCAGGATGGGTTTGCTTTTACATTTGTTTTATTTGTTCATCCTGGAACAATATATCTGTATTTGTTGACATCATTAACACACATACCCTCCTCCTTCGTGGTGCTCATTGGGATAAAGGTCCATCTCAGTTCCAGGCAGAGGGTGAACAGGAGGAGGAGGCAGGGGGACGTTGGCCCAGTTGGACCCATTGGCTTTAGTTGGTTTGGAGCCAGCCTTAGTTTTCTTCTTCTTTCCTCCCTTTCCGCCTGCAGAAGGAGATGATTCGTTTAAGAGACACAGTCGCTACAAATGAGATTGTATCAGAAAATCAATTAAAATCTAATACATGGGTAGGATAGCTTTGCAAATTACAGTCCGGTACTTTTTCCATGTGACGAATGCATGTTATAAAGAAACTCAATTTGGTGCAAACATGCTGCTTAGATTACAAATCCATTTGCACTTACTTTCAGCGTACCATTGGAAAGTCATACACAATTTCAAATGAGAATTTTCAATGCCTGTCACTGCTTACTTAGAAAACCTCAAGGTTGCCTGATGAAAAGCATGCGTCCATTGATTGATTGGCTGAAAAGCCTCAAATCTCCATAGAAACAGAAGAGAATGGCAGTAAATGCGACTGAGGTAGACCTTTGCGCTCCACCCATCCCTCAGTGTCCCCTTTCACACCAGGCTTTGGGTTCCACAATGAAATATCTCACTTCACGGCATCATTATAATGAATGGCTTGTGTAGTCTCAGTGTGTCCCTAATGGAATTCACTGGGAGTCTATTACTACTTTCATTTCTTTTATTACACCAGAGAACTGCTAACCCCATCTATTTCCACTCATAACCCTCCAACACCAGATTCTCCTCTGTCACATCTATCTTTATAAATCTGGCAGCCAGGTCAATACTAAGTTTTATATGATTTGGTCAAAGCGGAAGAAACATTTCTTTTTCCTTTAAAAGACATTTGACTTCCATCTTAAACCTGGTTTCTGTTCAGTTATATCAGGTAATTCTGAAGATCATGCTAACAGAAAGTTAAATCTTAGCAAAAGATCATCACATTTTTGAAAATGTTTTGATTTTCTTTTTGTTTTTCACTATGGGAGCCATTTCCATTTTTTACATGGTGAGTTAGGTGGATAAAATTAAACATCCTATTTTACATGTACAGTCTCCAGAGAGGTTTTACACGTCAGTAAAGTTACAATGGATGAGAAGCTCCCTTTTATGAGAATACATCTACTGAGAATAACAATTAACCTGAGGTGATGCAGTTTCATGTGTCTCAGTAGCAATTAAAATAAACAAACTAAGAAAATACATGTTGTTAATTGCTGTATTTTGAACATGCAATTTCAATTGAACTGTATTCAATTGGACTACAGAGAAATTGTTTACGTTCTCTGTAAAAAACCTTGAGATGAATGCTGCAGTGACTTGGTGCTATGCAAACAAACCAAATTGAATTAATACAGAATATGTAGTTACAAAGTTAATAATAATTTAGACTCGTTGAACTGAAAATATGATAAAAAAGTATACGGGTATTTTGAATAAAGTTTAAATACACTGTATTCATTTGTGTCTAAGCTAGTAAATATCTCAGTCATGTGTTAAAGGTTGAGTATGAGCTCATTTTCTTGAAACTCTCTTTACATAACGATAGCAAACAGTTAATTAAATGCTCTCATGTCAAAACAAAAATGTTAATAACCTGTGGAAGCAACAAGACACTAAATACACCATCCAATTGTGTGTGATCCAGGAGAAGTCACTGGACCATTGGATTTTTTGGCAAACTAATTTTCTTTAGTGAATGGGCACTGGGGGCTTGTTTGCTTTGGAGCTCTGGCTTTGGATGTGGGTTTCAAGGAAAGGGGGTGGTAATTTTCGATTTTTTTTATTTTCAAAATTTGCTGATCGTTATTCCAAAAAAAAAAAAAAAAACGCTAATATTTTTTTCTTTACATTGGACAGTCAATTAATGAAGACTCATGTAATCTTAAAAAATAATTACAGAGTAGACGAGTACATTTCTGTTGAACGTGATTAAAAAATGAATAAGAAAAAAGCTTGTTGCTAAACAGAATACTAGGAATAGAAATTGTGAGAAGATAAATAGAAAACGGAAGCAAAAAAAAGAAACAACTGTAGGCTCAACACAGGTGGCAGTGCAGCATAAGTATAGTTTGAGAGTAATTGAGTTTTCTAATTGCGCCTATGGGCGACGCTTGACTTTTACCAATAAATGTTGAGCTGACTTGATTATTCAATCATTCTTAGTCCTTCTACACAAGACCAGCCATCAATATTGTAAATGAGGCTCTTCAAGAGAAGGATGGTCTGGCATTGAAACTGCAACAGCTCAAGCCAAATATGAAAAATACACACAGAGAAGCTGTGGCTAAAAGCTATAAGGGAATTACACAGCAAACTCATGTCCTTTGGCAAAACTGGGCCTCTTTTCAAAAGAAAACTGATGCTAAACATAGATTTGGCTTTGGGTATTTATACCCGAGGTTTGGGCGCTTCCAGCCTGTAACTCCAGGGCTGTATAGCCTTGAGCGTGCTTTGTTTTTACTGGGTGCCTCAGTGCTGAGAGGGAAAGCCACAGAGCAGAGATTCTAGATAGACTGCGCAGCCAGATATAACATATAAATGTGGAATATATAACTCAGAGTTATGTACAGTCATGTAGAAAAAGCAAAATAGTGCACTTTCTGTCAGTTTAAAAGTTTTATGTATCAGGATATATTAACTGGCTCTCACCACGTATTAAAATGGGGCAAATACAAAATCGGATATACAGAAAAGCCACGATGCCCTAAACTGCGTCAATCATTTAGCAAAAACTCAGCCAAACTAAACCAGAAACAGTTTGTGAAAAACCTACGATTAAATATCTTATAAAAAGTCACTTTAGCAGCAATAGCGTTAAGTAATAGTTTTCTGAATAATGTTATCATTATAGAGGACCTGTGGTTGAGCCCTCTTTTTTGGGTTTCCTCGGTACGTTTGTTTATGCACAACTCGAATGGGTTCAAATCTAGACTTTTACTCGGCACTGCAACACCTTGATGGTTTTGTTTTTCAGTTATATAACGTTGGATGAGCTAATGTGCTTGAAATCCTGCTACATAACTCAAATTTCAAGTTCTGGCTGTGAGACAAATGGCTGTACAATTGACTGACTGAATAATTTGTTTTTCCAAAAGAGTTCATGGTCAACTGAATGACTCCTGGGTGCCATTGCTGCAAAATATGCCCAAATCCTAGCCGCTCCACCACCTGGCTTTTCAGTTACCATAAGATGTTCATGATGAGATACTGTACTTGGTTTTTGCCCGACGTGTCGCTGTGCTGTACATGTAGAGTATCGTCTCCTCTGTACTCAAGGCACTGTTCCAGAACTCTTGTGGTCTGTTAAACTGGGACACTGGAAACCTAATCCATGTTAATATAATTTACTGTAAATTTACAGAGTTAATGTCATGTTTTCTTTCAGAGAGAAGAGGTTTTCTCCTGGTGATCCTTCCAAACGATCCACACTCGCTCAGTCTTTTTCAAATTGCACCGTCATAATCTCTGTGATGCTAACCCAAGCCTGTAAACTCTGGGATTAGGCTTTTTTTTTTAATTTTTTTTTTTACATTTTTTATTTGCAATTCCACCTAGCATTGCACAGTCTGGCCCTGGATTAAACCTGAGGGGATGTTCAGTTCTCCGTAAATTGTCTTTTTTTCCCCCGTACTGAATGATCTTTTTCACCATATAATGACGAGCTCCAAGTAACTTTAGAACTTTAGAACTTGCAGCTGTACTTTCTTTTTTTAAATAACTGTATGTTGGTATTAATTTAAAAATACAGCACATTACATAATGAGGTGGGATGCAACACATAAGGGAAATGCAGGAGCATAACAGATCACACACAACCATGATCTTTACGCGATCATGAGCTGTAGTTGGGTGAGAACGTAGGGGTGCACAGTCTTCAGGGTCTAACTGCTACAGAAAATACCAGTTACCTCTCCCCCCCTACACTAAGAAATATTTTAATGAGCACCTTCATGTCCCCAGTGGAGATCCATGCAGTCATCAAAGCTGATCTATTTCTGTTCCTTTTCATCCTGCTCTCCTCCTTCAGAGTGACATTCATTATTCCTTCCATCTCCTTGGAGGAAGAGCAAAGCATTATAACTTCCTCTCCCCCCTCCTTCAAATGCTGAGTTTACTTCAGTTGAAGTCTGTATCAAAGCGCAGCTTGCGCTGATTCAAATTCTCATGCACGTTATACACACAGTATATTTCTTGTTAATTAATTTGGTGTGGTAGTATTCTTACACTTTACAGTAAATGCATGGTTATTTAAGTATTTTTTATTTCTGTTTTACCTCAATCACATATTTCTAACAGTAAAACAGTCTTAACCTCTTTTATACAGTATATCTGTTTGTGTAGACCTCTTTTTAATGGTAAACACATTCTAATCAGCCATGAATCATTCTTAAAACATTTTTGAATTGAGTAATTATGTTTATATGCAATGTTTCATAACTTATACCATTTTAAAGTAATATTTTGAGAAACACAGCGAGTGGCTTAAGATAAGAAGATTATATATTTTAATGATAAACCTGAGCCATCCGCTTACGAGTACATAATGAACCCTTTCATGTCGGGCATTGCAAAAATGCAATGTTTTCATTTGAAATGTTAATTACAAACACCTTCAATTTTTAATATAAAAATTCCTGAATAATTATTATCCTTACGTATTATGAATTCCTTAGATACGTTTATGTAGTTTTTATGTATCTGTGTTATTTTTTCATAATTTTTTGGCATGTATACCCCCCCCCCCCCACCCCCTGTTTTTTTTTTTTTTTAATCGGGGGTGGTACAAAAGTGTCAGAAATGGATGTATAATAGGCTATATGATACAGCTGGGATTAAACGGTTAAAACAGAAACAAAACTGACTCAGTCTATGAGTTAAAGAAAAATTGCCTACTAACACCTACTTAAGCTCCCAAATTAACACATTACACGCTGTAATCAGTGCAAAACTGAGTATAAAAAGAAGGCTGAGTACAGTAAATTGTGTTTGAAACAATCCGTTCATCTAACTCTTGGCAAGAGTATGAATAAGTGAATTCCCTAAAATGCCAAACTATTTCAAAATATAACCTCTGATACACATTTACTCTTAAGTGATTTTTTTTCTCCAACATTCTGTTGATTCCTTTCATCCCATCAAATTATTATTCAGCGTGTGCCGAGCCCAGCTGCAGTAACCTTCATGTCTACTGGAGGAATTTGCCTGTGAGGCATGGCCACTTCACATCCTTCTCTCCAGCCCACTGTGTGCCGGAGCATTGAATTAGAGACCAGTTAAGGCAGTGGCTTGTAACTAGATAAAAGAGGAGAGTGGAAGGGAGGCAAGCAGAGGGCTGCCTTGGTGTCCTATAAATGACATTGTAATTCTCCGAACATGGGTTTTAGTGTAGTCGGCCACCATTAAGGGATGAGGGAAAAGGGAGGTATTTTTGCCACTTTACCCAGCCAAGCATCTCTAATAGTGTCTGTGTGGAGGGGGGGTGTGTGTGTGTGTAAAGTCCACTGTCTGAAAGACTCCCTCTGCCCCTACTCCCGTCTGCTCACTCACACAGTTAGAGACAAAGCCATCATGAAGATCTGCAGTGGTGGCAGAAATCCAGCATTGGCACATTCTGTCAGGAGATTGTGCGACCATTTCTTTATGCTCCAATAGGCTGTCAACTGCTATCCTATATCACAACATTGCAACATGAAGTAGAAACAGATGCACCCAGAGCCCGATATCATTAGAAGGAGAAAAAAAACTTCACACGGTTTACACATACAGTATAATCAACTGGAAGCAAGGCGGGGCGCCTGAGTGAGAAAAGCTTCTCCAAGTGAGGGAGAGGAAATGTGTTCATAAATACGTCTCAGAGGTTTGCACATGCAGAAAAGAGTGCGGAGTGTCCCAGTCTGCTTTGTTTTTCACTGCTGAACCAACCTGAGAGACTGCCGCTTCGCTCTGAGCTGTTGTGAGAGCTGGTGGTGCTGAAATCTTGTGATTGGTTGTGTGGTATTCTATTAGACAATCCTTCGGCCAATCGGTAGTCAGGAATGAAAAGGAGGGCTACAGTGGAGGTTAAAGGGCAAAAATCACAGTGGCGTCAGGTGATTGGCAGATAGCACGAGCACATGCAAACATGCAGTTAGAGCACCAAGCAAGCAAGGACAGATTAAGGATTCATACACTCAACAAGCTGCACTTATTTCACATTTTACCCACCTCCTATTTGTGAGCAATAGACAATACGAACAAATAAGTCATTGATACGAAAAACGCGATTTTAATTGTTTTTTGATTCATGGCGCAGGATGAGGGAGTCGGTTATAGAGATTTTATTTCAATATTTGTCCCCTTTCAGTGAGATATAATCACATCTGATGATAGGTTTTTAAAGATTCAGTAAGGGGACCATGCAGAAGATATAATTAATCCTTTTTCGACTGTTGGAAAATGATATCATAAATATGTATTAAAATACAGGCATGAAGTATGAAGCTCCAGTCAACTTTAAAAAAATTCTGCCTCAAATTCACTGTAATTAATTTGGATTACTTTTCTTCAGTATTAGTAAAAGCAAAATGAATTGGCAATTACTCTAAAACCCAGGGAGGAATGGGGATCATGATGAAAACTCAGCAGGAAATGGATGGATGATTTAACTGTACTATTTCTTCATGAGATGTTTATTCAGCCTTGAAGAGCGACCAAATTGAAGACTGCTTGTGGAAAAACTATTATTTTTAAACAACCATGTCCCACCACAGTAGGATTAGAAAAGCTTCTGAGACGCTTAGTGGAAAACTTTAAAACACCGAGAGGCTGTCTCGCAGCAACACTACAATCTTATGATCTATTTTAAATAACAAGAAGAAAGTAAAGCTTTGGGGTTGCTGCATGATAAGTGTTTGAGTTCACACATGATCATATTCTTTAAAAAAAGAACAACAAGAAAACAACAGTTGATGAATGTTACACACAAGAAATACAATATTCCCACAAACAGCTAATGGCCCACATCCTTGCAGTGACCTACTGTTGTTGCAGGAGTTCTTGTCGGGCAGGGAGTAGCCCAGGTTGGCCATTTCCTGTTTGGCCTGGAGTGACGCCTTCCACTGGGCCTCCGGCAGATCCACAGCCAGCTCGTGGATACTGCCGGAGTGGAGGATCTGAGTGGTGGCATATGGAGTAGCTTGGGATGTCTGACTAGGGCTGTTGTAGTTGGCTTTGGTTGTGAAATCTATACTGCTGTAGATGGCTCCGTCAGAGAGCATTGTGCCCGTCTTATCTCCTTGTCCTGTGGGAAGATCTGGGAAAAAGGAGGGCAGGAAAATGTTCACCTCGCCTGCAACCCTGACGTACTGGCAGAAAAAAAACGTACAAATACCCCAGTTAAAGTGTACAATTCCTTCGGGATTTGTGGGAGACGGTGTTATTTAAAAGAGAATTGAATCCTCAAATTCTTTCTAAGTACATTTTGGTAACAATTTTTAAGCATTTGATAATGGATGCACTCAAAAAATAACTTTCTGGGTGAATTTAATAAAAATTATGAAAAGGAGAAATGTGTTCATTTAGCAAGAAAATATCTTGTTGGAAATTTGTTGAAAATAAAAGTAAATATGCAAAAAAAATTAAATAGGATTTTCTGTGTATTATTTTATAAAAGGCATTAAAGGGTTAAGATCATTTTAAAAGTACTGTTAACAGCCATTTGGCAAATAAATTATTAAATAAATCTTATTAAAAAAAAAGAGAAAAAAACATGCTATTTGGTCATTCTCATCCTCAGTCTTCCAAGCCCAGTGTTCTCTTCTCTTCCATCCAGATATCTCAGGTTATCTCACAACTCTCTCTCCTCTGTTCTTACGAATGAGGGAGGAGAGAGAGTGTGCAAGGGGAAGAGAGCAGGCCTTCCTGCAGCGCATGGTTTGCATGCCC
Organism: Cololabis saira; assembly: GCF_033807715.1. Taxonomy (NCBI): domain Eukaryota; kingdom Metazoa; phylum Chordata; class Actinopteri; order Beloniformes; family Belonidae; genus Cololabis; species Cololabis saira. The sequence goes on from NC_084590.1 coordinate 37,398,929, forward strand.
AGTGAAGGGGAGATGATGTAGAACCATGGCGGAAGTGTCCACATCTGCGCCAGCAGAGCCGCGCCTGTCCTTCACGACTGGCTGCTCAAGACCATCCTTTCAAACACCCATCCACCCCCTGCTCCACTGCCTGTCTCTCCGCTTGCATTCTCATGCTTTGAGGTATGGGCTACGACACCAGGCTAAACTATTTCCCATCACTCAGTCCGGTGACAGCAGAGTCACTGCTCTTCCTGCTGGAGGTGCCTTCTGATGCCATATATAAAAATATGTCTAAACACTCATGAAATATGCATTCATGCAAATGTTTTATATGCATGTAGGTATGTGGATGGACATAAAGGAAGGCAGGACCATAATTCTTTATCTCCTGTGGTCTCCTCAAAGCAAAAGGGATGTGATTAGAGCGCTTACCTCCTCGTCCAAAGTTACTCAGGTCATTCGGACCCCCGGAATTGCTGTTGACGGGCAGGCTGGTTGTTGGCCAAGAGTCCGCTAACCAGGGGTAACCAGGGTCACTGGCATTCAGCAGACCTGGCCGGCTGAACACAAACAAAGAATAATGTAGTAAATTCAAAACAGACTGTGAAATTGCCTTAATATAACATTTTGAACAAGAATAATTCCATTTGCACAATCCTGCCTTCCGTAGGGGTTCAGAGACAGAGAATAAAGCACACAACTGTAATCAAACATATGTTTAAATGTCACTTTGTGCACAATAATGTCTGTTTGAATGTGATAAGCTTGGAATAAACGTTTGAAGTGAAGGAAAAATTCCTGCACTGCAGTGAAGGGGGAAAAATAATATATCAATATATTTCTTCTCTCGCAAACTCGGAATTCCTTCAGGCAATCACAGCTCATTATTCCTCCCTTTCGCCTGCTGGATGTTTGTCACATTTATCCAGTCGCTATGAAAAAAGTACACTGTAGAGAAACCAATGCTTCTGCTTTCTACACACGTGTGCAGGAACTCACGCTGGCACCCACATGCACAAGATTCCTTATTCATTAATATCTTGCACATTGGGCTGTGTATTCCCATTAACCCCTTGTAGTGATTTCCGTAAAGTTTAGTTCTTTAGTTGACGACAAATCAAAGCTCAAGTCTGTCCCCCGCCCTGTGATTGTGAGAAGCCTGCATGTGGGAGATGACATGTCCATTTAACAGGTGTTATCCCCCACCTGAGGGGGGGAGAACCATAAAAGCAGCCATGAGGACTTGATCCTGTCACGGGTGACTGCTGGGAGGCCATTACAGACACTTTACTGTACAATAATGTCTGGGATTCGTTACCATGGGTAACACAGAGGGAGTTAAATGAGAATGAGCGATGCAGTTAAATTGCCTTTGTTTATGTGTGAGTTCACTAAGACTGTATTTTCCAATGAAATGGATTGAAATGCAAACATAGTAAGCACAGGTAATCATGTGTTTATCACAGCAGACAAAGGATAGAATGAGCTCATTCAAGCAGACAAATAAGCCTAACATTAAGTAGAAGTATACAAAATATGCCTTTCATATCTACTGTCCAGCCAGTCTTGTGTGGAGCACATTATAGAACTGTTTTCTGAGAAGACGTGAAACACAGTAGTTTCCAGCATGGCTGTCGATGAGGCTTAGTGACTGAGCTCCAGCAGGTTGATGTGTTGGCTCTGAAGGGACTGGAAGAGAGTCAAGCCCTGAGGAAAAGGGCAGGTAATGGGTGTGCTGCAGTCACTCTCTGCTGCAGCTACTGGTCCTAATGAGAAAAGCTGTTCCATAGAGGGAAGAGTCCAAATGAACTGCAGTCCTGGCGAGCTAAGAGCCCTCGCTGTGGTTCCTGAATGCCAAAACAGGCCCTCGGGGGAGGCAAGTCATTCAAATTGATGGCTGTGCATCAGACACATGCACTTTTATAGGGTAATACATCTCGTCCTGTCCTTGTACCTCTGTTTCTGGCTTCCATGTTACACCACTGCCATCACTCTCTTTCACTATGCCATATTTCCCTAACCTTATATAGTTTTTTTTGTCCCTGTTATACAACCCCACATCTTCTTTCTCCCTCTCCTCGCTACCTCTTGTCTGTCACCTGTCACGCTAAGAGATCCAAGCAGCTGAAAAATAAGATATTCTGTTTAGCCAACTCTGGAAAGTGTGTGCCAGAAAGACGCAATGTCTAAAGTAAAAGACTGTGACTTTGGATAAAGCACACAGGACAAGTGAGAGTGGTGATGAAACAGTCATCCCCCTGCCCACACCAAAAGATCAAGGAGCTGGCAGTCGAAAAAGCTGCATCGTCCTTGTGTTCATCGCACAGCAGTACTTCTGCTGAAGATAATTGGAATAAGACTGATTTCTTCAGAGGATATTTGTTACATGTGTGTGTGTGATCGAGTGTCCTGTTCGATAGGGGGGAAAGGGTGGAGTACGGACATTTACGCATACGTCTGGGGAAAAGTTGACACCAAACTTTTAATCCTCGTCCAACCAAAGATGGATGGCAACCTTTGGAGATGAAATCTGATTGGGACCGCTTCCTCTTCCTGTTAGACATTTCAGTTATATGTGATGTGCAGGAAGGAAACCATAAATACTGCCTGAGATCCCCAACGCTGAACTCCGCATAAATAAGCCGAGTGAGAGAGAGATTAATTCTAGACTGACTTCATAAATCAGGTGTTTATAGTTTGCAGGTTAGTGGATGGAACTCCGATTACAACTCCTAACATTAGCTAACACTTAGAGCAATGGGAAACAGATTACTTCATGGATTAACTCTCAGCGAACATGTTGGTGTTTAGTATTCAGATCCTGAGATGGAAAAGGATCTCCATAGCAACAATTTTAATAAAACCTGCTCTCTGCAATGCTCAGCCTTTTCTTCCATCCAATAGGAGGGAATCTGCGTTGCTAAAACATTGATCAGTGCCGAGATAGGAAGTTATTACTACCTACTAATTACCATCTCCCTATTGGCAGGAGGATAAGGAATGAATCCTTATCAGCTTTTATCAATTTCAATTGAACAGCCAAAGTCAAATTGCCCAGGTCTACAATCTGCAGCCTATTCATCTTTCATGAATCATTTATTTTGTGATCGATTAAGTGTAATTGTTCAGTCAGAGCAATTTGGCTGGAGCCAATGAGAGACTGGAAACAGACGTGGCTTCATTTGCTATTGTCTAATTAATGCAATAAACATTTCATGCAACAAATGAACACATTTGCCTGAAATACTTTGCTTCACGTTTTCCCTCTCAGGGCAGATGGAGAAGATACAACATCTGGAGTTTGATAGCTCTGGAGTGACTTATGGGTCTGTGTGCTATCTTGAAGCTCCAAATTGCACCCCATATTGTGAAAATTGTAGGGATTATTGCCGCTGACAAAAAAGTTTGTCAAATACACAGCACCAAAAATACAGAAATTTCAAAATCCACTCGCTGAAGTGAGAATCAGAACCACTTATGTGGAAAATTGAAGGAAAAACACAATAGCAGAGAGTAGATGAGAAATGCCGTGGCAAGTGGCATGGCTAATTCATTAGGAGATTGCTGGCAGCTCATGGAACAATACAATAAAATTTTCCATCGCTGCATCAAGTCATATGCACAGAAGAATGGGGAAACAATTAAAAGAGCCATAGATATAAAAATGCTGCAACCAGACTGCAGCATAGACACGCTCCCAAATACCCAAAGACACATGGGGTCAGATCTAGTTGCAATCTGAGTGTTTGAGATCTGGCAGTTTTACCTATTAAGGTGTGATAAGCAGTAGATAGAAAGAAGCCTGGGATTCTCATGGGAGTCTCTTGAATACCCACAAAGGCTCAGTAACTGGTGTCATTGAGATGTGCCCGATTCACTGTAGTCTGTCTGCTTTCACTAACGCACTGAAATGGAGAAGGCTGTATGGGGGTGCAAGTGGGGTGCCTCCACGCACACACCTCTCCCCTGGGTAATTATTTTTACATTATTACATGTGCTCAGATCCCAGCCGCCCACGCAAGGTGACAGGCAAATTTATCACTCCAGAGGGCTTCGGGGTTGCTTGTAGCCAGCAGCAGAAGATAAATGACAAAATAAAAGCCTTCTCTGCTTAAATTGTTTCTGTTAATTCTGTTGGGGAGATTTATGAGTTCATCTATCGATGCATAAATGGAGATGTGGTGGAAATGTATATCTGCATGCCGGTTTGCACACAACAAGCATTGGTAGTCTACACACCTGTCACTCGTTTATCAACATTTGAATCAAAGGCAGGAGGAAAGGTTGTGTAAAACTGAGGATGGAGGAGCGTAAAAAAAGCAGGAGTGAAAAGCTTTTATTTTGTTAATGATAATGGACGGAGTTAAAAAGTGCTGCTCCTGATGAGGCACTCACCTCCCGTTGCTCATCAAACCACCATCGACTCTCTGGAACGTCACTGAAGTGAGAAAAGAAGGGGAGAAAAGAGCCAGACATTAAGTTTTTTTCCAGTATAATACAACCTTGTTTTATTCCCATAATTAAGATTAGATAAAGCATTGTTCAGTTTGCCCTTTATTGCACTTTTTTATTGCAGCGTGGATTCACTGCAGGGTTCAAATGTCTTGCTGCATCTGACGTCTTCTGCAATTTTTTTTTTTCTTTTTTAAGTGCAGTGATGAGGATTGTATATTGCTTTTGATTTGCATAAGTGGAGATGTCATGTGTTCCTCAAGGACAAGACGCCTGATGAGAAGGAAAACTCATTTCATCTTTCTGATTTTGCTGCTGAGTTATTATCAGATTTGTGATTAAATTTCAGCCCAGGAATGATTAGACAAGGCAGAGGGCTCATTAATCACATCAGGTTTTCTATCTACAAGCATGGGGACCGAGTCACTGGTCCTTTGGCTAGCATAGCTCCCAAGAAACCATGCATGTGGTCTGTTCCATCGGAAAGATGAATCAATTTCAAAAGAAAGAAAGAAAAAAAAGAAAGAAGGGCAGCTCTTCCTCAGTCGCTTGTAAAACTTCACAGTTAAAAGTGAAAGATCAATTTAATCGCTGTTATGATGACAAAGCAGCAGGGAGAGTTCTGAGCATGTATGAGCTTCAAGGGATGACAGGAAACACGGAAAAGCAGCACAACTTTTGGAAATCACCTCATACCAATGAGTAAAAAGGGGAGGAAATAAAAGAGTTGGATCACTTAAGAAAGGGAAGGAAAGCTGTTAGTAATTTGGCTCATTTGTTCCACAGATGGAGATTAAAGAGAGCAGAAGGAAGAACATTCCTCTTCTTTTTTCTGTTTTCTTCAAGTTGATTCCACAACAAGTCTAGGCATGGGCGAGTGAGGGGCTTTTCTGACGGTGACGTAGTAACAGATGACACAGAGGAAACTCCCACAACAGATTACAAGGCTCTAACAGGATATTTGAATACATCACCAAAACAATTAAAGATTACTTCATACAGTTTTTCTTTCACAGCCATTTGCAGGATTTTTTAAGAAGTTTTTACTAGTACGCATATTACGCACTTAAGAGTATTATATATATATATATATATATATATATATATATATATATATATATATATATATATATATATATATATATATATATATTACTCGATTAAGACTTAAGCAACTAATAATTACCAGAAGGTAGAATTAAAATATGAAGTTAAATCAACAGTGCAGGTCTATTAAGATGAAACACAGCTGTGAGAGCTTCAGACAGACACGGCAATCTTTATTCAGTCACAGCCAAAGCCATATCTCTTTGTTCTCCCCCAACACCAAACTTTCATTTGAGAATACTCCGTTGCCTGAGTGACTACTGACAGGGAAAGCAGGCGGAGGAGAGGAGAGGCTGTGCAGCGGGAAGGCCTCTGAAGTCTCTATCTGCGCTCAGGCACATTTCGGGGCTGCTGTGGAATACTTTTGTGTTAGCCAGAGTGACATGGCAAGGCTGTGCTTCTCGCCTCTGTCTAGAAGATAAGCACTTTCCCCAATATGAATACAGATTAATACCCTTTAATAAGCATTGTGGAGGGGTGGAAGGGGTGAAATCAGCATATAAAAATTCCATCAAATCTAATTCTTGCTGGCAGCGTGCCTCGACGGTGTTGTGATTTACCACTCCTGAACCGACAGTTTTAGGGGGCTGAGACAGGACACTCAATACATCAACTAATTGTCAATACAGAGAAGAGCAGTGGTGTAAAACTCTTCAGCCGCCCTCTGACTCATGTTCAGTATATCTCTTGACTCAGACTACATAATCTGTGCTGTACCCAAACTTAAAATGTGTGTGCGAGTCAAAACCGTTTCCTGCTTCCTCTCCAGATCTCTTTGCTGTTCTAATTTACAACCAGGCAAGTTTCACATATTCATGTCTTCTTTCTTTTTTTCTTTTTAAATATAGCTTCGGTGGAAGGCCAGAATAAACATGTAGCTTCGGTTCGTAGGCCAGAATAACCATGTTTTTTGGGGCTCAGGGGTCAAGAGGAATCGTATACAGTGACAGTGCCTTAACGAATAAGATGCTATTTAAAGTAAATCCAGGAAATGGAGGGAAGGGCAGCGCTAACCCCATATAACCTGCAGCTATGGTGCTTTTTACATAGCAATCTAAATTTGTACATATTTGAGACTTTTCTGATACTACCATAGGCTGTTTAGAATTTTCCCTACTTCTGCTCACTCAGTTTACACAAACCAGATACTGTCAGATGAGTTATTTTGTTTTGTTGTATTTGTTCATTCCTATTGGATTCAATTAAGACAAGCCAAAGCAAAGCCACAGGGACATGGCCGCACACCTCTGTGTTACAAGTACACAAAGATAATTATGAGGTAAGCCCTAAATAAGAAAATGTTTGGACGATATGGATAAAAAAATTATTTGTTTCTTTGCAGACAACATGAACCCAAGATTAGAAGGAATTTATCCTTCTATGCTGCATAAAATCTCGAATTAATAATGATAATAATGATAATTCAAATTCAAAAAAATTTGTGCGGGAAGGGTAAGATGAGGTGTAATCTCTGGTCCCTCTGACTCCACTGCATGAAGAATAGTCTTCACTTCAACTTTGAGAAACCTTTGTCATAAATAACGAAGAAAAACATCCGCAATTGCCTATTCAAACTTTACTTTGCAAAAATAAAGCCCTGCGTTAACATCGTGTAGAGGCAGTATCGCTGGAGATTTTAGAGCAACATATGCTGCCTTCGAGACAACATCTTTTCCAGGGACGTCCATTCAATTCTTTTCAACGAGACGATACAAGGCCACATTCGGCACACATTACAAAGGCAGGCTGAAACGCTTCAACGCTTGGTATCATCAATGCAGCAGCACCTTTTAAATGTTTTGAGAGGGATGGGAAGCATTACAAAGCAGCAAAAGGCTGTTGTCATTTTTTATGGAATGTTTAAAAGCCTGAACTGCAAACTGGATGTGTAATAAAATTGGTGAGGAAAAAAAATAAAATGAAATAAAATTGGTGAGAAAAAAAATAAAATGAAATAAAATTGGTGAGAAAAAAATTAAAATACAACTATCTTGGGTTCACACTGACTGCAAAGAAACAAAAGTCAAGTAAGTTAATCCAGTTACTTACTATCCCTGTACTTTAATTTCTTTAAATAAAAAAAGTAGACCACTCCAGCTGATTAGGTGACACCAAAGGAATACAAAATGTAAATCATGGCACAATTTGGATAAAAAAAAAAAATATATTTTTTTTTTTTGAGAAGGAGGAGGAGAGAAGCAAAATGGACAGCTTTATCCTGCACCACAAAAAAAAAATGCAATTAATAAAAATGCCCAGGACTGTCACTTAGGTAGGAGCACGGGGTGGTAAAAAATGGGAAAAAACCGGGATAAAAATATATAAAAAAAATAAAAAATAAATAAAAATGCCCATAACAGAATGAAATGTAATTAAAAGTTGCCACAACAGATGCACATATAATTACAACACAAAACATATAAAAATGGCAGGAGGTTAAGCAAGGAAGAGATTTTAAGTCTGAAAGGTCGAGGTCATTGCCAATAACAAATTGACAAGTATTTTGACTAAATTTGATCCTCTGGCACGTTGAATCATTATGAAGTTTCAGTTTTCATTAGCCATGACCCCACGTCTGACAGTCCAAGCATGAGCACTAAGAACAAGCGGTAGATGGATCAGCGTTCTGGGGGGGTGAAAAGACAGGACAAATGAACAGTACCTGCAGGGGTGAAGGTGAAGGACTGAACTGCAAAACAAGAAGACAGAAAAGTTGTGCATTAAAAGCCTGCAGAGGTAAGCGGTGCTTTAGGAGTATCTGCACACTCGGGACGGAGTCAAGTTGAGAGGTGATGCACGTCAGAGAAACCTCAGCATCACCCAGTGTGCAGAGCAACAGCCAGGAAAGCAGCCAGCTCAGGGGTGCAGAGACAGTGGCACAAACCAAATAAAAACACAAAGAGATAAATGCAACAAATGAAAATGAAGAGTAAATTAACCAAGCCCTTTACGGTAACTGGCACTTCATATACTCCTCTTGACATTGTTAAAAGAACAAGCAAATATGTCCCCATGAATGGGTTTTGGTTGAATTTCCTGTTTGTTAATAAGGAAAGAAGTCATGTGTGAATATTAGAGACACTGACAAAAATACTGTCAGTTTATTACTATTTCCAGCTCTAATGAAATCTTGTGTGCTTGGCAGTATAGGACGACTTGCTTGCTAGTATTGACTGGGGGTCTTTCAGAAAGATGTGTCAGGGTGTGGGTGGAAAGATGGACGAACTCCAGCTTCAGTGACCAGCAGCGAGTCCAATCTGCCCACTCAGCTCCATCACCCTGGACTAACAACACCGTGGGTGGATTTGTCAAAACCTGCTGCCCTCTGGAAGTGATTTGAACTAATATCTGTTTCTGAGCTGTCACAGTATCAAAATCCACCATCACTGAAGGATGGTGACGTAGTGTTAAGAAACTCCAGCTTTCACAGGAAAAAAATCCGTTATTTGTTCAAATGTTATGCCAATGCAAAGTGGTGACACTAAGATTATATTTAGGCTAACCTGCATAGTTGCTTAGACCCTTTCTCTTCTTTCTCCTCCAGTAGAGCCAGATGCTGAAGCCCATGAGAATGACCCAGCAGGCTCCTCCGATACCGGCGATAAATGCAGGCTGTTTCACCACATCGGTTATCTGCTCCGTGATGCTGTTGTTCCGATTTCCATGTATGATCACATCCTGGTACTCTTTACCTGAGGGCACAACAACAATAACATCAAACTGGGAGGATAACTAGAAGAAAATGACGAAAAAAATGTCAAGGCTGTTGTTTGTCCTTTAATTCTCCTACGTGATACTTGGCACAGTCAACTATATAATACTAAAAGACGTGAAAATATCACGCTTTTTCACAACTATAAACACATAAAGACAAGACTGCGCTCCAAGGTGACAGGCCTGATGAGTTTCAGCAGAGATTTTGACCAGCAAAGCAAAGCATCAATCTAAAAGGATGTGCCATGAAATATAAGGTGCAGCCTGAAAGAAACAAAGCCTGAGAGTTTATAACAAGAACCCAGGTGATCAGGCTGCTTGCTGCGTGCCATCACTAATTCACTTCACTGCCAGTAAAATACACAAACCATGGTCTGTATTGATCTCTGATCACAACTCACCCCTACAAGCCTCCTCGACAGTAATTCTTGCAGCAATTCTTTGTCAGACTCACAGCTTAAACTACTGTATTTTTTCCCCTATGAGGCACACATATGTGCATATGCACATCCAAGTTGCACAAATTATATATTATTTTGATATATTATTTTGAAACCACATTACCACGCCCGATAACACATTTATACACAAAGAAAAATACCGCACATTGCTACCACAAGCTCTTTGCTCTCGGAGATGGATTATGTGACTGACACTGGGGAAATAAGAGCATGCTGCAGGCTAAGCCATCGGTTATGGGTCAAATCAAGCAAAATCTGCTGGAGCTCTATATAAATCATACACAGTCGGTCCATATTTCAAAATAACAGTGTTTTAACAAATCACCCATTTGTTCAATTTGTTTTCGCTTAGATCATCCTCTAACAGTCAGATGCGATATTTTTCACTGTGAAAACCTGAACATTCGAGAGTCAAACAAGCACTCAAAGAAATAAAAATCACTTTGAAAAAGCTGCAATATCTTACAGTGTTATAGATCAGTCTTACCAATGTTAATAGGCTTCGGTTCACTCTTGACTCCAACCCCTGCACTTGTACTTGCAGCCACTTCCACATGATACTGCACTCCCACCTGCAGCCCGCCCACCACCACAGAGCGTATGGCTGCATCCACTGTCTTGTTTACATGGAAACGTGTCTCATTTCCTAAACACCATATCTGTGGTAAAAGAGACAAAAACAGAGATGCGGTTGATCCTATTTGGCTTTGTACGAGCTCAGTGAGAATCCATGCAGACTTGCTGCAACAAACCTTGTACTCTTGGATGATGCCGTTCTGGTGGTCTGGTGGAGGAGGGTCCCAGGAGATGCTAATGGAAGTGCTGTTTGGGTTTCCCACGGTCAGAACTGTTACCTGCTGAGGAGGGGCACTGGGAGCTAAAGGGAGAGGTGCGATATATCCAGGTCAGCAGTAAAAAACACAATTCTGCAGCTCAAGCAGCATTTAAGGTTCATTCTTCCATCAGTTAACTAGGCTCCGAAGTACTATAAGTATTTCACAGGAGTGTCTGAACAAAAGCTCATAATCTAAAGCAAATAAAAACAAACAGGCACACATAGAGACACCTGTACTGCAAGAGAATGATACTCTATAGGAATGACACAGTCGACTGAATGCTGTCCAGACAAAACCAGGGCAGATACGACCCGGCTACCACCTGCCGTTTCTCTGTGATTTAATATACTATCTTCTGCTCTGGCTTGGTGGATTTGCACAGAGGATACTGGTATTGATTTGTGCAATGATGGCCTGGCACAGTCAGTCAAGTGCTTTCAGTCACGATAAGACCACAGCATTGACCAGTTTGGCACATGGATCAGTAGGCTTACAGGGATGAAGTGCAGGTGTGAAGGAAATATGGAAAAAAAAGAGAGAATGAAACAAGGTCTCAGTCATCACACTGACTTAGTATTGATCAGCCAGATGAAACTAAAGCCAGTAGGTAAAGATTGAGGAATGTTTTTGAGTGAGGCAAGCGAATCGGCTTTGTCCACAGGCACATAGAGAGAAGGCAGAAACAGGACATGTCCAAGCTTTTATATACCTCTGTTGTTATTCTGATGGTTACAATCTTCTGACCCCACAAGGGGTGAGGGGAAAAATAAATAACAGTCGGCCCAACTGGAAATAACATTTTAAAAATAATGTTTTCTCATTTCCGCAGTGGCTGGCAGGGGAGCAGCACCACGGCAGAATGGTGACAGGTCAATTACTCCTGGGCTGTCTCTCTCTCACCTAACCTCCATCCAAAATGGCACATGTCACCCCGTAAATCTGTGCTCCTCCCTCGGTGCAATTGGCCACACCAGCCCCCAGAGAGCCAGAAGGCCCTGGCATGGTGGAAGATGAATGGCTCCAGTGATGAACCCAACACCTTGGCCAGATTAGAAACAATCTACCAAGAGAGCATCTGATCAACCATCGTACTCGGGGCCTTCCACTGATGCATTACAAGTGATAAAGTGCTGGTTTTGTGTATGGAAGCCATCAGAGACAATGTCGTTCAAAGTTAATGTTATGAATGATTTAGCAGCTTATTATCATGCATATTTGCGCTAAACAATACACATTTTTCATTAGAGGCCTCAGAGGCTGTGCTAATAGGGCCATTAGCAGAGTGATGTATGGGAGGCAGGAATGTGACCCCCTGTCTTGCACGTGCACTCCATGCTGTGCTGAATGATGACAGAATACAAACATATCAGATCATTACCAAAGAGTAGCCAATAGCTGATGACAAGAAATGGCTGGTGTGGGATCTCCCTAGAGATCAACCTAGATGATTAGTCTACAAATTAACATTTATGCAAACATCACTGATTTCCCTTCTCTGTAAATAAACATTATGATGCATAAAATATGACCTTTTTAAGTAATTTCTTAGACAACTGTTCACTGTAAGTCAGATGGCAACTGGAGTTAATTTATCAGTCAGGATATGGCCTCACAGATGGAGAGTAAGGGAATGTGTGAAGGAGAAGGAGGGAGACGGGGAGATTATTGGAGTGCTGGGGATACTGTGAACCCTATTGTTGTCAGGATCTACTTTGTGGATACTTTGATTATGGAAAACCAATGTTTTAGTCAACATTTGAACTAGATTTCTCTCTTTACATAGCATCAGAAGAGTTGTGTGTTTGCCAGTGTGTTGGTTATGACCATGGCACACACAGTAACAGTGGGAAGCAGACAAAGGACAGACAGGAACCGTTATCAGTACGAGTAATAGCTGGGACATGTAGTTTCCGAGGCCTTAGGGAGAGGACATGTATTGGCATTTGTGCGTTTGCTTCATTTGTGTGTGCGATGGGGAAGGGTGTGTGTGTGGGACAGCTGTAAAGTGATGGCAGTTCCACTCCTGTGGCCAGCCTGTCTGTGCAGAGCGTATACTCGCTGGCCACAGGAGATATGGTCCCTCTGAAAATAGGAAAATAAATGAGCCTGTCAACCCAACAGGATGTGAACTGTCTCCAGTACATGCACGCCTGAATATGCAGTGGCAGGATAGGCTTTGTCTCTAGTATAGTGTCTATGTTTGTCTTTCTTTGCTGCTGTTGGGGTGCACTGTTACTCTTTACCCCAGATCATGTTGTAATTTAACTTAAGTTGTACAACTCAAAGGCCGAAGCAAAGCGAGTGTCTTACTGGTGTTTGTTGTTTTGCACTAGCAGAGACCAAAACACTAAAGTCCTTCAAACACATACCTGTGTGCATGTGTGTGTGTGTGTGCTGGTATATAATATGATACCACACCGCACTGTGGCCTTGTCACAGCCTTTGTAAATCAACCTTTGAGTGGCAGATCATCTTTGCAAGAGGAAGAGTGTGCTATGTCCACTCACAGCTCATGTCTTGCAGGTGCTGAGTGATGTATTAAAAGAAGTCTGGCACCAATATCACCGATTATAAACAAACAACTAAAGATCAGCAGGGAAGTCAGTATGACAATCAGAAACAGACACATGCATACATACATTCATGTTACAATGCTGAGTTCTCAGTACCGAAGGGCGGTCCCAATAATGCGACAACAAAAAAACTGACACTGAATTAACTTGAACAGATACTTTGCCACATTTCTTCCAATTACAGAAAATTCCTAGGTTGAAGACCGTCCTCTGTAGTGCTGAGAGGAAGATGATCACTGGAATATTAATCACTTAAAGGATGGAGTTTTGCCACTTGGGCATCGTCCAGGTCCAGTTGTCAAGTGGTGCAGAACAGCTCTGACTGGTCCCATTGCTCCACTTTTAGCATTCTTCCCTTTGCCTCAGACAAAATAACAATTTAAAATGATTTTGTTTGTTTTTCAAAGTATTAACACAGATGGTCCTGAGTCAGTAAAAGAAAAGTTCCCTTTCCAGTCACTGCTCCAAAGGTTTGGATCAGCTTCCCACTGTCAATAAAATGTTTACTACTTACAGAAACATTTCAGGCACATTTAATAAGTAAATGCTACGACTGCCTTCTTTTTATCTGTTTCTGTTATTTCTTTTAGAAACTAAATTTAACATTCCTGTTTATTTTGGTTTAAATTCTTTATATTGCTTTGAGTTATTTTATTGTCGTTGTTACTGTCCTTCTCTGGGCTATCTGCTTTGTTATTACGCTACCTAAATTTAGTGCATAGCACTTTAGTGAAGTCTAACTGTTTTAAATGTGCTTCATTAATACATTTGACTTGACACTTGAGTGGCTGTGCCAAAGTGTTACTTTTAATGTTTCTGATAAAATCTACAAAAACCTTCTTTTGCTCTTACCCTCCTCAGAGGTCCGTGCCGTCTTGGAGTCGCTGTCCATGCCTTGAAACTCGTTGAAATAAGGCCGTACTTTAATCTCATAAACGATTCCCTTCTTAAGTGATGAAAGGATGATGCTGCGCTCAGATGGAACCTTTACGTCCTGGGTCTGCCATGGTCCTGGTGAGGGCAGTCCCGATGTCTGCCTGTATAGAACTCTGTAACCCTGGATAAACTGGGACTGACGATCCACCTGAGAAAGTACATGAAGACAGCATTATTACCGTATTTTATTGTGAAAAGAAATGGGCCGAGGTGATTGGCTATCGTGTGACAACTAGATAACGCACATTGATGTTTTCCTGCAATGTGCTTTACAAGAGTGCATGCTTGACACTTTAGAGGCTGTTACTTGTTTAATGGGGCTTTTATCTCCAGCCATGCCACACTTTGCTCAATTAACACCCTGATATTACCTCATACTCACAGCTTCTTGCCCAAAGTTTTGTCTTTTCCATTAACAAGACTTTCCATAATGCCACCTTGCAGGACATATGCATGTCCCAAATGTGTCATAAAAACAAAATACTGGCACCTTAGAGTAGGTTTTCCCTATTGTAGAAAGGGTCATGACTATGTGAATGTCATGCAGCGACAAATACATACACTCTAGACAATACACAGCAGAGCTGATGTCGGGCCTCATGTCAGACAAAAAAAAAAACACCAAAGAGATGGGATTTGTGATAACACCTTATGATCCACGAAGGAGACTCCCTTAAAACCTGGGCCATTTAGTTAAACAGAAAATACAGAATTTATTCAGGGGACAAGCAGGCACATAACTCACTGTAATGGCTTGTTAACAGTAGAGTAAGTGAGCACTGCTTTCAAGTGGGATATTAAGCAGCTGTTTTTCTCCCACATAGCCTGAGTAAATCAGCAAAATGGATTCCAGGGTTGGCGTATGACTATTATTAATGGAATGATTTGGGAATATGAAGGTGGCGTCTTTGTTTACGTAAAGGACCCCCGATTGAACAGACAAACGTGTTTTGTGTTGACCGTACATTACAATCACAAAGCAGAGGTTTAGCATTAAATTAGCCACAGAGTCTTGGGGTGAGACTCAGTAAGGTCAGTAAACACGTCAGCACAAAAACAGCTAATGTGGTTCATTTGCAAACCAGCACCCCATGCCACTAAATGGTGAGAGGTAAGTGCATGCAACGGAATGATTTATAGCGCCATAATCAAAATAAATCAACAGATATGATATATGAACACTTCAAATAGCCTTTTTGTACTAATTACCACACAATTAAATAAAGCCCATAACAGCCAGGATGCCGCTGGGTTTTATCTTTTTTTTTCCTTCTTACAACTGGCAAAAAATCAGTACTTGGCTCTTTGTATGTATCCTCATAAAAGAAGATAAATGTGCCTTACAACAACAGGAATACTTGTTTTCACAACAAGAAATATTAATTCTAATCTAGTTTATCTGAGAAGGCTGTTTTTTTTTCTTCTTTTTTTAAAAGCGTGAAGTAGCTAAAGACAGAAAAGATTGATTAACAACCAGGTGTCTCTGAAATTGCCTTTGATCTTTACTGTGGTGAAAGAAAGCATTTTGTTGCCATTTGATGTCTGGTTACTTTCATGTCACCGATTACGATTTTTCAAAGCTGCCGTCTTAGGGAACAACCTGAAGAAAAAAAAAAAAATCCCCCGACTTAAAACAAATGGCCGCCTCCAGCAGAGCAGCTTCAAAGACGTATCTTTAAAGTCAATTACCCTGACTTTATGACAGGATTTTGCAAAACCAAACACGTCAAAATAATAAATTGAGATAAGACAAGCGCATACAATTGAAATGGCTTCACAGATAGTGTAACAACGTATAAATAAATAAAAATGATGCCCCTGATTCTGTCAGTCAAGTAAAAGCAAAATGACATGCTGCACTTACTGTCCACGTGACCTGAATGGCTGTGGGACTCAGCACAACTGGGTTATGCAGTCGAACTATGACCTCGCCAAGCTCCTTCTGTACATGTCTGTGGTCGACACCTTGGGCTGGAGGGCTTATATCTACGAGAGAGCAATGATTTGTAAGTGAGCAAAGGAAGACAGATACAACTACACTGCAAAAAGAAGAAATTAACATAAAAATACAACTTTAACTCATCACCAATGGAGGTAGAGTAATAAAATAGAGCTAGAATTGACGAGTCAGATCTAACAAAAACACGTTCAATCTATGACCATGAATCTATTTGAAAAGGAGCAACTTTAGCTCTCCATTTTTCAGCAATACCTTGTTGCAAGAAGAAAAATAAAGAAAATATATGTTTAAATAAAGATCTTTATATGTGTGACTTGTTTGCAGATGCTGGGGACTGTCTGAACAACCACATCTACAAATAACCTCATTGTCCTTCAGATAAACTAGATAGAAGAAGAATGGACACTATTTCCCAGCTCGTTTTCCACATGCATGTGTTTGAAGTTACAAGCCCTAAAAAAAACTCCAATGAGATATTGAGGTTGGAGAAGGAAAGCCACATTTTGAGTGTTTTTACTGGAAGAAAAGGAAAAACAACTCATGGGAGGAAAGTTTATGTCAAAAAGCTCCATCCAGACAGTCATGAGTTACAGGCCACGTTAATAGGGCGAGCAAGGCCGAAATAAGTTAAAAAGAAGAAAAGAAATCAATCTGTCGACAACGCATGACACTGTTCATCATTTCAAGACATTAACCTTAGCATAAAAGATTTGCTGAAATTTATATGCGCTTTTTTTTTTTTTTTTAAAGAAACCTTTGGCTTGTGCTTGACAGATGAGGGCCAAGACTGCTTTTCATTAATTTCCTTAATGCTTGGGCCTTTTCATGCTGCTGCACGCTGAATACTGTGGTTAGTTCAGTACTGTAATCTAATGTTCTCTGGGTTTGGAGCTGAATATATTCTACGATTAACAAAGCAGAGTCAGCAATAACTCTATTAAGCCTTTCAAAAAGTGGATATGCTTATTTTACAGTTGGTGAGGTTTAGCCTTAATAAGTTGAGCTGTGCACAACAATCTGAGCTCTGGAACATTCTCTATTATAGGTGTTAGCTGAAGATTTCTGGGACGCGATAGTAAGTACCACACTTTGTGGCGAGACAGTGAGCCTATCATGTCAGCATAAAATAAATTAAATTTAGAGAAAAAAAAACAAAAAAAAAACAGGTTAAAATGAAGTTCCAGGTTTCAGGCACGTACAGAATAAGCTCATGATGCGTAAGGTACCTTGTGTTCTCACTGGATCGGACATAGGGCTGGGATCGCTCAGACCCTGGCTGTTGACTGCTCGGACCATGAACAGGTAGATCGTGTTGGGACGGAGACCTTTGACAGTAAACTGTGTGGTCTTGACATGATCTGCCACTGTTTGCCAGCTGTTGCTCACCGATTGACTGGAACAAAAGAGAAAGAGCGCGATAATTTCACCTGTTTTATGGTCATTGTCTTATGGTACAAAGTATGGATCAGTGTAATCTATAGCAGGTAAGCACCCATATAATTTATGGTTGCTACAAGCTAGTGACTGTTCCGTGTGAATGATAACACAAACCTGAATGCTTCAATGACAAAGGAAGAGACAGGAGATGCTCCGGTCATTCCAGACTGCCATGACAAGGACACACTATTCTTGGTGACGTCGGTGACTTGAGGTTTAGACGGTGGACCTGGAAGTTCATTGTCATCGTGGCTCTTCATGACTATCACTGCGCCTGGTTCTGTGTGGAATGAAAAGAGAAGATGGGATGTAGCCTCGTGTCTCTGTAGAAAACAGCTGGCAGATTACATAAAATGCACGACTATCACCATCTTCCGTTGACGTACCTTTGACTTCCAGGAAAGCGCTCCATGACGTCTCCCCCGTTGAGCTGGTGGCAATACATGTATAGATCCCCGAGTCTGAAAGCTAGAAGGCAGAGGAAAACAAAACAACATGCATGAGAACATGCACGCCGGCAGCAGCATCGACACACAGGTCTTAATGATGCTTTTAATAAAATAGCCATTTGAGTTACATACCCACTGATTACACATGGTTTACTTACTGCTGAAACACTAGAGAATGATGGGAAGACCTCACATACGAGCCCGGTGCTGGACAAACTGCGTGTCATTTGTGAGTGCCTCAAAGTGCTGACGCTAATTTCCTAATGAATTCCATTTTCTACTCACCACCCTTCCATCACTTTTCCTCTCCCCCTCCTTATTTCCCCACTGTCTTGCCCACCACAACAAAGCCAGGCTAATTAATTTAGGGTGGGCTGATAGAACCCCTGGACCGATGACAGCTGGCTTGTCTCTCCATCCCTCTTAGGAACTTTGGTTGTTGGTGGGTTTTTGTCCCCGTGCCTTGCTTCCATTTATTAAATAACATGTCAGTGGTCGGCAGCTTTGTCAAGCGTAATAGGTATTCCACTGAGGCCTCTGACTGGGGGAAGGAAGATGTGAGCCCTTTAAATTTAATCTACTCTAAATGTGGATGTGGGTGCGTGTGTGTATATATATTGGAAAGCAGATATATTTTCTGTCCTACAGCTGGAGTCCATCCATCCTTTTACATCTGAACCCAGCCGGAGCTAAATGATACTAGCAACTTAAAAAGAGTCCATGTACGCTTTTCATCCCTTTAAAGCATTAAGGCACCTCTTGGCTAATGGGAACTCTCATAACTTTTTTGCAATTTTGCAAGAATTACCACATAATAATCTATATACATATAAAATATAATTAGTGCCAATGATGTAGAAATGTACGATGGTGATAAAGATGTAAAAAGTTAGGTGTGAGGAGACATATGGATGTGAACTGTGTAATGGACAAAGCACAGTAGCTAAAATCTGTTACCTTGATGTTCTTAATCTGCAGGCTGCCAAGCTCCTGCAGCGACATGCGGGGGTCAGTTCCCAGTAAACTGACTCCGTCCTTCAGCCAGCTGATGGAGGGGATGGGGTCTCCAGATGCCTGACACTTAAGGAGTGCCAAGCTGTCCACCCCGAGTGTCTGATTGGATGGGCCTTGGCGAATAATGGGTGGAGGTCTGTCTGCAAGAACTGGGATATAAAAAAGGCATAATGTGAACATAATATCTTCTTTTCTGGGAGATGACAGGGTTCGTGTAAGACAAAGGATATCACTGTGAAATAAACTGTAATAATCACAAAATACACGGAGTGGATGTGGGTTTCTCTCATTAAGTAGACCGCTTTCTCTGAATGAGTTGTAATTGTGCCACAGGACAACGAATGTTTCCTGCACTTCCAGGAATCACGGACAGAACAGCTGAGCAATGCTTTTTAGTTTCATTGATGTGGAGAAGGATGCCAAGCAGTTTCCAGTTACTGCCTGGGTAGCCTTATTTTTATACACTACCCTAGACTCTGTGGTGCATTTAAGTGGTGAGACTCCTGCTTATTGACTCAGTGTGGTTCAGATTAATACTTTCATTATGTGCAGCGTGGGGCACAATAAAAGGTGACTTCTAATTATTAAATCTAACTTTAACCCCTATGTCTTTACATCAAATAAGAAGTGAGGGACATGCTTTTTATATTTTGCTCTAGTTTCCTTCAGTTGAGAGTTATTGCTTTGATGAGTCCAATTCATATAAGCAATTTAATTTGCCATTATGAGCCAAAAAAAAAAAAGCCTGTGGGTTACTTTTCTGAAATAGTAGATAAGACAGAGGTGATCTCCAAGAGATTTAGCGTTGGAGCACACAGACAGTTTAGAATTTAGAGTTGAATAATGAGGAGTCCCCCTGGCATTGCAGAACCACATTAATTAGAAAGTATGGATTAATGATGTCAGACCTGCGGGGGCTAATTACCAGGTCTACCTCAGTAACCTTTCAACACATTATCACACCCTTGCTTCCAACCGTATTTTCTCTTCCACGGTTACTTATGACAAAAGGAAGCAATTGCAGGTAATGCATTTTGGAGATGTTGTTGTCATCCCGTGCTCGGGGGTGGGTGTCACATAAGACTTTAAAAGTACACAGAAACTTGTTATATTAGCCACCACAAGCGAAATGTAGTGTAATAAATTAATCTTTGTTTTTAGACTGCTCTTAGGTAGAAACGATGGCAAATAAGATCAAGTGAACAAAGATGAATAACAAGAATCAAATGTAAGTACCTCCCATAAGCGTGTCAACTAAAGATTCACACTAACATCATGACAAAGAATGAGGTGCACTACCCATTAATAGTTTCTTAAGGGATGTTTTAAGTAGATTTCATGACTTAAGTGGATGATAAAATAGTAAACAAGACAGCTTTTGATAGACAAAAGTGCATAAAGAGAGGGCTGTGCTTTGTCAAGTGATTTGATGCATCTGACGTGTGTGTTGATGGCACGTAGGAGTGACAAAGGGAGGACGCGGAGCTCGACTTGGCCTTGGGTCTCTGCATCAGGAATTTCTCATTACAAATCTCCTTGAACTCCACAGACTGCTGGCGGGACTCGGGGCAGTAAATCACACGGAGACTGCAGCAGGTGTGGCCGTGACCTTACCCAGGCCCTCCCATGCTCTGTCCTCTTTTAACTCATTTTGTCTCAGACGTGTCCCGCAACCATTTGGCAAATGTGTCATTCATTATAACATTTTAGAGGGAAAAGACAGATTTGATTTGATTTTTTTTTTTACTTGTATCAGGCAAAACAATGAACAAAGTGCTTGTGGTGCTTGTAATCTTCCTGCTTGCAGATGCTTCAGCAGACATATGGATGGCTGTCTATCCTACCATCACAACGGCACAGAAGATTAGATGCTCCTACGCATAGCAGGAACACATCATTCATTCAACAGGAAGCTATTGTCAGTCCCTCACTCAATCTCATTCAGTATCTCTTTGCCTTCTTCTCTCCCTCATACAGACTTGTTCCTCTCTCCAGTGGTGACCATTAAACTTGAAGGAGCTCAAGGGCAATGCTTTATTTCTTTTCCGAAAGGAAAAGGAGACATTTTTAATTAAATTCTGCAAGATAAAAAACAAAAAGCATAGAGCAAAAATACAGCGACTGAAGGTCATTGGTTTATTGAAATTTCTCAAATGAAAGCCGAGTTTACTCCTGCACAAACGATAACTAAAATTTCATTTGAAATAATACTTTCAAAGGTATTTAAGGCTAAATTCCCACAAAAATTGAACAAAGCAGGAGAGAAGCCATAATCAGAGGGTGGTGGATTAAGATTAGATACCATGAATGCCTGCACACATAACTGAACTCAGTTTTTCCTCACCATCTGTGACCTCCAATTGAGCCTTGGCCAGGATACTTCCTGCGACTGTCAGCGCCTGGCAGATATAGTAACCAGCATCTCCCCGCTGCACAGATGAGATGGTGAGGTCTCCGCTGGGCGAGACTGAAAAGCGACTGTTGGGTTGGGGTTGGTTGGGAAAGAGCAAATTCTAGAGGAACAAGAACAAACAGCCAGTTAGTGAGAACATGATACCAGTGCAACCTGGATAAATAACAAAACTGCCCACACAAGTGCACACAGCACTAGCAAACCTACACATACAGCAGAGTGCCCAAACGACCAGATTAGAGCACAGTATGAGCAATTTCATCACTTGGGCAACCGTCCTCACAAACAAGAAAACATGACACAATTTATCTCCTTTGTGAATAAACTCTGAGGCGGTTTTAAACTGATGGTTTTTATCTGCAAATGCAAGCCAATTCTGCAGTCGCAAAAAGAATGATATCGATATTCTAATAGATTGGGATGCAAGACTGCTGAAACTGACAAACTAATACCTGTCCATTTGGATTAACCTTTTTGTTTTTCCCAGGATCCCCAAAGGAAAAAAAGCAAATACATTAGCTCGATTTAATTACACCCCGTCACTTTAATGCAGCAAATTATGTTGTTTGTTTATATTAGCGTCTCCTCATCTTTAACAAATGAAAAATTAACTTTCCATTGTTGGTGACTGTGGGGAATTAAAGCTTTGTCACATAAATACTGGACTTAATTAGCTTTAATTTGCTCACTTAACAAATACTTTTGTACCTCATAAATATCAAGACTAAGAAAGCACGTATGAAGCGATAGTGAAGGCATGCATCTACTTGAATAAAACTGCTTCTAAAACCTCATATTTCATGAGAATGTGACACACAAGACTTATGATCTCAGTGACTCATGACGCTTCTGGTCACACATCTGCAGGTGAACATTATTCTAAATGTTTGTGCGAAACTGTAAGAACTTCTGTTCACCCTTTTCAAGAGACGTGTGTCGTAATTGTCGGCCTGCGGGCAACGAAAGAGTACATGTGTTTCAACCTTAGTGAGAGCTGAGTCATATCTCTGGCTCATCTGCAGGCCCCAGCAGGTTCCTAATTGGTATTGTTGTCGACTGTTGTGAGGACATCCAGGTATTTGACTGGGGTTATCTGCTACAGTGAGGGAAAGGATCGTTCTTATCAGTCCAGGGTCACAGAAAGCCGATTAGCGCTTTGCCAGGCGCTACCAGGAGCTGCCTTGCTGACGTTTGGCAGCTCCTGAGAACAAAGGTGTATCTGTGTGACTGTAGTAAAGATATCATCCAGAGATAGCACCGTTTTAAGTGCTGTGTGTGGCTTTGAGTATGTGCAGGGAAGGAAAACAAAAACCATTGTACCTACAACCTGGGGGATTGAAACACAGTACTCTGTGTTCATAACACAACACGTACAGGAGAGTTGGCTAATGGGAGAACAAATGTGCTTTTATATGTAAGAGATAATGCATAAAAATAATTTAAAAAATGAAAAAAAGAGTGCTTTATACACATCAGGGTGTGTAAGAGTGTAGGTAATTACCTGACTTCCCTCCTTCTGCCAGAACACAGCCGGCTGTGGATTTCCTTTGGTTTCACATGGGAAGGTGGCAGTGCGACCTTGTGCCACAATTTGGTCTCTTGGGCGGATGACAAACTGTGGCGGAGCTAAATTTAGAAGGCCAAAGCAACAGTGTCAGAAAAAAATCATTGCTAGTTGTTTAGGATAGAAGGGCTGAAGAAGTTCAAGCAAAAATAAACAATATATCACATGATAAAATCAGAATGGCAGAGCCCTATGGAGCTTCCATGCAGCTTTTTATCTGTCTTTTTCTCTGAACACAGGAAGAACATCAGTGAGCGTTATGATTATAACTGCCATGGTAACCACACTGGCCATTCATCCAGGTACGGCCGAAGCTGAATGAATGACAGTCACGGTGGCATTCACACAAGGAAGCGCTTCTGTCACAATGGCATTTAGATCTGAGACGACACATAGGCACAGCCATGCCCTAGAAACACCCACAACTACAGCGTAAACTGGATTTAACATAAAGGGTCAACAATTTCCGACTTTCCATATGTAGGATTTACTCTGCATCAGAGTATATCTCATATAAAAGTCAAAAACTGAAGTACTTTGATACAGCTTCTAATCAAAGCTTTATCAAAAAGGGATTGAGAGACAGAAGACAATTTCTGTGTCGCATCACACCTCCAGCTAACACCTCCATCAAAGAGAGAAGAGGCTTGAACAACTATCAGACTCCGAAATCTCACTAGAGCGTTCACAGCCACTATTCACAACTTCAACAGTTGTCAAAGACTTGACTTCAGGACAAAGAGAGACATTTCTGACCAGCAAATGCACTTAGATAACAAAGAAAATGGAGTTTGGAGATTAGATAGCCCCATTAAATCTTCTGCTGTGTCCACTCTTTTTGTTGAACACTGCCACACTTGTGCTATTAAGCTCAGGTGTTAAGATTGAAATGGCCACCGTGGAGCATAAGAAAGGTCTGTTCAGGCTAAGTCTCCTGGCCTATTTCTTTTTCTTTTATTAATTTTTGTCTCAGTTAGAGTAAAATAGATGATACAGCAGGGTATGCTTTTTTTGGGGTGGTGGGGTATTTTGTTTTTCACAAGCTGACAGTGTTTACAGCTTGTCCATTACATCCATTTTTCACACATACTATGGGGTTTTAAATATAAAAATGCTTCGCTGAAAGTCTAAAAATGGTAATCCATGAAAGAGTGGATGTGTCAGTCTTGCATTCAAAGCCTATGGTTTGAACATTACTCTGAAATAATCTGCAGCACTGCGACTGTCTCTGGGGGTTATGTTTTCCCTCGTTGACAAGTTGCATGTTGCTCAGAAAAAAACCCATCAATGACATTTCTTCAAAGACGAGATAATGGAAGACAAAAAAATCAACATCAAACCTCAAGTAAGGACGGATAAAATATCGCGGAAAGTTTCTTCTGAAGCATATTATTAGAAATTATAAACATTTTATGGATTCCAATTATATTTTTACAACAATTTGTGCAGATTGTTGTAAAACTCATTGAAAAGAAATCTGTATTGTAGCAAAGCAACATCTTGGACGCTTTCTGTTTCTTTTGATTTCTTTGTAAGTCTTTTCAGTGATAAGCCAGCTGGTTCCAGTAAAACCAATCCCTTCCCATTTGGCAGGTTTCTTTATGTAATCCCTTTTTTGGGGGGTGTGTATTTGACAAAGATACACACAGTTGGGAATGGTACAGATGGCAACAGATTTACTGCCTTCCCATTTGGCCTTCTGCATCTTGGATATCTTGTGGCTCTCATAATGCTGGGCCTGATACACAGCTCCTAAATCATGGTCTGGCAAGGACACGATTCCCTCCCTTTTCATCCTGAGCTCTGTTTCATTCCAAACACCACATTACTAAGTACTCCGTAAAAACATGGTTTCACACCTTATAGAAGGTTATCGTGCCACCAAGCTCTGTCTTTTTTATCACTGTCTTCATTAGGGGAACCCTCGCCTTTAACATAGATGGATGTAATACACAAAAACTAGTTTAAATGCGCTTGGGTTGAAAAAAAAAAGTTTAGTTGAATTATTTTATTATAGCCACTGGTTTTGCATCAGGCTGTTAGCAATAAAACAAAACAAAACAAAAAACAACCTTTTTGCTCCTTTCTTAAATTATATACAAAATATATCAAACTCTTATGATCAATGTGATTAGGAATGACTTAAGAATACACAGGGAACCTCACTGAGATACGTGCATCACAATTTGAGACAAATGCAGCGGAAGTGAATGCGTGAGCGTTTTGAGAGCTTAGCTCTGAACTAACTCACACATTTGTCCTTCTTTGATTCAGAGACCCTTAATGACATACGAGAAGACTTTTCCTGTCCACTCCGAAGGAAACACACGATTAGGGGCCCATATTTAATTCATGGCAAGTCACATCTGCCCTGTCTGTAGAGGGCTCTGAATATGACAGCAGTCAAGTCAGGGTGAAAAGAACAAATAGACAAAGAGACAGAGATCCATTCAATACACACATTCACAAACATTTCCTCCTTCTTTAAAAACCCACGTTCAATCATATTTAATTCAAAAGTTGACAGCAATTACTGTCTCTTCCCACAGGCAGACTGAATGTGTAATTTCCTCCATTTTCTACGAAGCTGACAGTTTGACAACTGTTGAACAGCTACTGCTGTTTTGGCAACTGAAGTCCTGCCACTGAGGCAGTGTCTGTAATTTTTTTTTCTTTTTCTATCAGTCAAGCATGCCTTGACACACACTTTTTCATACCGCATGCTTAATGTTGCTGCATTCCTCTATTTCCATTCTCGAAAGCACACGTTCCTCTCTCAAGATACGTAGGCTAACAATCCGACATCTTAACTTCAAACTGCTACCCAAATCTATCAATAGGGAAAGAAAATTAATGAAAAAAATGATGGGCCTGGTTCAAAAGATGCTTGTCCAAACAGATAGATCTTGTTTCTTTGTTCCAGCAATTCACAGATGGCCTCAAGACTCACAAGTTAAACACATCCTGGACCATATGAGACCGTTTCCAGCCGACTTGTGAGGAGCAGAGAGTAAAAGCTAAAGAGTCACAGTCAACATACTGTGAACTTTATTTACTGTATGTGATAAAACTGTGTTTGGTGTCAACACAAGTTCCAACAGATATGGAGAGATCCACTACGTAAAAATGAGATCATGGACAGCGAACCTACAAGAATGGTGACATATGTATCATCAGCTACAAAAGATTCTCCATGAAAGATTAAATATAGATGTAAGGATTGGCTCAATACATCTCTGTCAGATTAGCTTAAAATCCCTAAACCTTGGGAACGGTTCGTAATGTTTACATGAGTCTAATTGAGATTTGTAGTGGTTAAAGCTGAAAAGGAGCCAGTTGTACCCACACACCTTCACCCGGTTTTACCGCACTTCAGTCTGTCCCACTAAAAAAGGATGCTTTATAATCAAGGTGCAAATAAAACTCATCAAGGGCCAAATATAGATGAATTTGCTGGTTGGTGGATAAAGTATGCTGAGGTCCCTGTCCAGGTGGCTGGCATTGTATATAGAGAATCCATTATTCTTCATTATTCCGAACTAAATGTACCCAGTCTGAGTAACAATGTCTAACTGGCTAAATACCAACAATCTGGACTGTTTACACAATGAATATAGAGTTTCCTGGGAGCTTGCCTCTGAGTTCTGTTCAGTCACTGCAAACAAAGTGTATAAAACACCCAGTAAAATGCTGTAATATATTTGAGTGCTTTTCATTTAAGCAGTTGAGGTAGAGCTGTAAAATCTCCAAATACAACAATTTCAAGGAGTCCGAGGAGACACAATGTGATGAAATATCGGTGTTAGTCAAATACAGCTGTGTTAAACAAATGTCAACTGATTATCGAGCAGTCAAATGCTGTCAGGTGTGATTGATAGGTGAGGAAGCATGCAGGATGGCATCAAATCAGAGGGATGGGTACTTACCGACGGGACGAGCTGGAGACACAACAAAGGTGGAGTGGATACACAAAAGAAACAAAGTAAGACACATACGCACAAACACAAACACAAACGTATAAGACGAAATAAAAGGAACAGAACAAAAAAAAAAAAGAAAAAGGGATCAAAATCAGAGTGAATGACATGTTGAACTGGGGCTAGCACACTTCTGGCATAGTGTAGACACGACACAGAGGATCTAGTAGCTTTTGTCCACTGGACAGTCCGATGATGGCTGAGAGCATCTGTTATTCACATACTTGAATGATAGAGGCAGTCTGGTGTAAACACCCACTTGTGGTGTGCAGTTGCATTTAAAATTCCCCTGGGGGTAGTCATTTCTGCCCTTCAGGGACAAATATACTACTGGACCTTCTCTGTCTGTAATAATGAAATCTGCAATTCTATGAGCGGTGGTGTGTTGGTAGTAGCAAGACAAATATGTGTTTATCACAACTGCAGATGGACAGAGCAGAAAAAAGAGATCAAGAAGAGAGATGGGGAAAAAAATCAGCATGTTGAATACATCCAGACTACATCCTCTGAAGTCCTCACATAAAGAATTGGTGCATGTAGTGGTTCTATAATATTTCTTCTGTTGCTCAGTGACATAAAACCATAAGATGAAACAAATCTAGTTTAAAAAAAGATTAAAAAGTGTATCCATCCCAGACCTTGTTTTACCTCACTCTGGTTCCCCCTGTTGCTTTAAAGCGCTCCACAGACACTGTACACACTTGGGTGTAATAGGAAGAAGATTAGTGGAAATAGGGAAAATTATACTTAGTATGTTTTTATTAACCTTTCCAAACCTGAGGTGTGGTACTGACAGTGTGCACCATTAATCTGTGAAATGGCTTTGCTGACTGGGTGGTTAGAACATGGAGGGTAGCGGGGGCATCGGGCCACTACGACCGGGGGGTTGACAGAGTGTGTCAATGCTCCACTTGGAAATGTAAATAATTAAACAGATTCATAGACTGTGTACATCTCTCTTGACTGGGAGTCTGCAAAATGCATCCCCATTTGCATAAAAGGGACGCAATGGAGGAAAGGAAACTTCATATCGGTGTAAAGAAGCAATAACCTCAGTGATCCATGATTTCTATATGTGCTGTTATGTGTCAGTTAATGGGTAGGAAAAAAAGACAGAAAAGGCATACCTCTGACTGTGAGAGTGGCGGAGGCCTCCAGCTTGCCCACGCGGTTTTCTGCCACGCAGGTGAATGTGCCTTCATCATTAATGGAAGCCTTCTTCACTCTCAGCACATAGTCGTCCTTGTCATACTTGATCTCGTACCTGCGAACAAAGATGAAGGAAAATCAATTTTCCACTTCATCCTGCATTACATGCAAATACTGCATATTAAGATAAAACATTAAATCTTTACAAATAATGCTTCCAATTGGAGTTTGCTCATGTCTGTTAAGTTGCTTGGCAGTAGACTTTAAAGGATTTTCCCTCTTGGGGTGGATCAATTATTCAAAAGTGAGTCATAGCTCGCATGAAGGTGCGCATTGAGTTGGAAAACTCAAAACCCCATTCAATATTCAGTATATGTGCATGTGAAAAGGGTGTCTGCAGGAGAAGCATGAGCAAACAGTTGAAAGAGAGTTTGAGTATAAATAATTTTAACTTACTACGTCTTTAAATAGCAAGTGGTTTTCAAATGTAGAGCACGTGTTTATCTGTGATGCAACAACTTGTGTGAAGTGGGTGGTACTCCAGTGTAGTGATTCTGTTCTGGTTTGTTGTTCGAGTGTGTAACTGAAAGGGATGCTGGTCGGCCAGTGTGTAAGTGGTGATGCTGTGTGAGGGTGGTCCATCAAACTGACAACTCTCAGCCGTCCACAGTCTGTCAATCACAGACACTGAGAACAGAGTTGAAGTACATGAAGGGTCCCTGTATTCAAGTTTGAAGCTAGAGTGCCCCTTTTGTAGGATATGTTGTTCTTTAAATGAATGCATGACATCTCAAATGATGCAACTGTGGAGGGAAACAAGGCAGTCCTGGTTAAACAGATGCAGTACATGCAGGGCTTTTCCTTCTTAACCCTGCAGTTCATCACTGTCTTTGTAAATGTTCCACTTTAAGCATTAAAACTGAAACAAAACATGACAATCTTCATAGGCGCTTAAAAGAAGACTGTAAAGTGTGTCTATATGCCATACAATCCATAACTTGTGGAAGAATGGAAACTATTAAAAACACAATCAAGAGCAAGAATGTGTGCTGAGCTAACAGGGAGCTAACCTTTTGGAGACTGAAAGTGCCTGCACAAAGTTGTTTTAGCACAATCCACAGTGGACATGTTCACCGTAATGAAGAAATATACTCCTGATGCAACAGAAACGTGCGTTTAATGGGTTTTAGATGACTATAGCACTTCAATGCACAGAAAAAAAGGCCTAAACAAAAAAAATGATACTTGTTAAAGAAAGATACATTAATGTAAGAGCTCAGTTTACTTAAGGATTTTATGTATAATTAAAAAAGAAAAGGTTTAAATGTGTGGTTTGTGAATATAATGAGGAATAATGTTAGTCTGGATAATGCACTAGACAATTGGAGTAACAAAGTATGTTTCAGAGAAATATGTGGCTGCAGGGTAGCACGATGCTACGGTCCATTTCCTTCACAGTGAGAAAAACCCCACTGCTCACCTACCAGGTGTACTGATGTTTGCCACTGGCAGCTGCAAAAACTAATTTATCCTACCTATACATGTCTGATTCATTTATTTATGAATTCAACTTGTTGTTATAACATTACCTGAGCATTCAAAAAGCATTCAAAGGCAGTTTTATTGCAGCACATTCCTCAGCTATGACTGCCAGTTCCACCTCTCCACACATGCACTTAAAAAAACATAATGATTATATGACTGAGTCATGACTGAATGCTTTGTTTGAGAGGGAATGCACAGTTCAGGTAATGGACAGGGGTGACGAGGATAAAGCAGTTCTTGTTCAAACCCGGTGAGTGGCATCCAAAGGAATGAGGCAGCATCTTTTCAGTCAAGCCCACCGCCAAATGGAAAACAAACAATCCAATAAAGTATCATTCCATACCCTTGCCCTCCGGATACAACTGATAGCTTAATAGGAACTCCTGACTTGAAAATGGAGATGGAGATGAGCATTAGAGTGACAGGACAAGTTAGGGCAGCACTGTGGCTCCCTTACCAGTGTTGAGTGAATAAGTTGAATTTGAATTACTAAGTACATTTCTTTTTTTTGGTTTTTATCAATGTCAGAGAGAATATTGCTGCATTAGTGACTTATTCCACTTAGAAAGAGCACATCTTGTATACTTTACCTCAACACATGTGCAGGTTTTATATAGCGTTGTATTTAAGTTTCCAGCGGCTGTTTATCAACAGGTCTGCTCACCTGCAACTCCACACTGCCCTCCCTCGGACCGCTCTTGTTCTGGGTCATTACGCAAATAAGCTTGTTGCATGTTTGATTCTGGATCTATAAAACTTTGGAGTCTTGTTCAGAAAACTGGATACTCCCATTTATAGCATTCATGATCGTTGACTACACAATAACTCACCAGGGACAGTATATCCAGCAAATCTGCATCCATACAAGTGGTTCTGAATGCTTATACTGAAATGCTTAGAACACAGAGATGTCATCTTAATGTTCATGTAAACAAGCTGATGTTGAGGAGGAACACACTCACAATGAAGCCAAATAAAGATTGCAGAAAGATTGAGTCTTTCTGTATGTGGCGTGCTTGTTCTCCCTATGTGTGTGTGTGTGTTTTCTATTGTATTCTCACAGTTCTGTACTGACTGAAGGTGTGAGTGTGAGCCTGCGTGGCTGGGTCTCTGTGTGGGATAGTTCTATGATGGAGCATCGACCTATCCAGGGTGGAGAGCGTTGTACCGTTTCAAAGCTAGGAGAGGCTCGTGCCCCATCATGACTACACAACATTCAGTGGGTAAACATGGACCTTTGCAAATCAATACAATGCAACCAAATTACTATTTTCTTTGTTTATAAATATATAGTTATTAAGAGTTTGATTTGCTATGTAGCCACTAAAATGTCAAAGATTCACTCGGCCTATGCATGATCCACCCTCAAAGTACTAATCATGTGAATACATTTCACTCAAAACCACATATGGTGAACTCGTGGTGGCGCTACAAGTTTTAAATCAGGCAGATGCTCGAGTCAGCAGAGTTTATCCTCCGGGTACCAAACATCATCAAAATTGTGTGGCTCCACAGTCTAATCTTGACTGACATGGTGACATTATCCTAAGCATCAATACTTATTAAAAGAGACATACCATGCATTGTTGTTAAACGTTGACACATTTCCTGATGTTTTGATGAAATGTTTGCAACATCATTTGGCCAAAATACCACATTCCTACAATATGACAGCACCTTTCTGAACTATGATTCTGCGTCTCATTTAATAGCAGTCAGTTTTAGAGGAGTGGAATCAGCCACTAAAGTCCCACCCACTATCCAGTACCTTCTCCTGAGGTACAACACATGCAGCATGATGTCAAAGGAAACTGGATTATTTTGCTCTAATCTGGCCGTCATGTCAGCACACTGCAGCTCTAAACAATTCACTACATGACACATTTTCAGGATTTTATTCAGTTCAATGATATACTTTCCCCAGAGGGAAATTACATAATAATTAGGCAGCCCCAAATAAAATGACATGGATGCGTTATATATTGGAGTTTTTGAATTGAGTTAGTCACTTAAAATATCCAAATATATGCTGTCAATAACAGAAAAGGTGTTATAAGCATGTTAATAAGTAGTTTCATCTAAGTTACCAATCGCAAGATTTACAAGGCAGTATGATAATATAGACACATAAGGAGAAGGTTGTGAGCTTCTTCTCTTTTGAGAGGTCTTCTTTGCTTCTTCACTCTAACATTTATGAGAGCCACAGATGTTTTCATAACAACTCAAGTATTAACTGATGTTGCTACGGTCTTGAGTGAGCCTTTGTGGAAAACCAACTTATGTACATTCCAGACAACGTTCTTATTGTTCTTTGTCCTGTTCTGATCAAAACAGAACCTCAGACTGGTCCATAGCTTATCAAAAGGACACAAGTGCCATCAATCTGTAATCAACTTCCGATAAAGAATCAGCCCAGATGACAAGATGAGTGGAAATACTCAGGCACAAGAGGCTGTGTGGTCACACACACAAATGCACACAGCCTAGGAACAGTAGCTCTTTATTGTGACTGGACTGTGGGAGAGCTCTGTTCTCTATTAGAGGAGGAATGTAATTGCACGTGTAGAAGTAGAAGGGTTGCTGAAAGAATAGGGGAGCCAAGTTCACCCCACTGGTCTCTCCCTCCACTTTAACCAGAGAAGGCACACTGTATGCAAGCACACACAGCAAAGACAATCAATAAACAAATATCTAGAGATATCTTAAGGAGTCTTTTTCTCTTGTGAGTAGATGAGAAGTGAGAGACATTAAATAAAAGTCATACATCTCAAATATCCTTCCAATCATTTTGAAGGATTTGTCTTAAAGTGTCTGTCAGAGACATTACCAGCCGTGTTTGACCTTCACACTAGTGCCAATTCACCCACTTTCAGAGATTTGTATCTCTTTGCTGTATAAATAAGTGAGTGAGTCCACATAGATTCAAAGAGAGGATCTTATCTGTTGTGGCTCTGCAAATGCATATGAATAGATCTTGTTGTGGTGAAAAGGTTTCTCTGCCAGCTCTGAGCATGAGCAACACTCAAGACACGGTAAAAGACTGATTTCAGTTTGATCTCTGGCCTGACTGCACTTTCTCAAAGTCCCCACTGTGCTCCATTTCATTCTGACAGTCTGATCCAGTTTTACACCATAAGACCATTATTTCTCTCACCTTGATCATAGAACCTGAGGTCTACCCGTCCAGGCCTCGTCACCCATAGGCAGGAATCAATTATTTACCATTGCTTTTCATCCTGCATCAGTACTGCCTTCAGCCTTTCGCTTATTTCCCGCCTCTTCCCTTCCTCTTCCCTTCCTCTCACAGCCAGAAGGACCACTGACAATCATCACCTCATTCTACGTTAATAGAACAGTTAGGCAAGATTTCAATCTTGCAGTTTATGTGGGGATTTTTTTTTTATCTAATATTTTTTTTTAGAAGAGACACTTTTCCTTTCTGCCAAAGCAAAACTGGCACCAGTGCAAGTTCATCAAAACTGGTTGGAGTAGATAATATGGTTTTAGTGGGAAATGCTGGAGATACCAGAAAAAGAAAGAAAGATAGAATCAGATAGATCAGCAGAAAATCGCTTTTTCGCTGTCTACGTTGCACTGTGGCTCCACACCAGGGCATTTTTTGCTGTTCCCAAATGGCCCAGCAGAATAAAAGGAGACAAAAAAGAAGAATGCAGCAAAAGAAGAAAGAGAAGAAGAAACAAGTAAACGAAGGATGCTTCTTGCATTTTTGTTTGCTTTTTCAACATACACTGTGGCGGTCGCGATTGAGATTAAAAGAACACAACTGCTGGAACTCAACATTGATATGATACGCCAACAAGGCTTGGACCTCCTCTTCGGCTCATTCCTTGTTTTTTTTTTTTTCTTGTAATCTCCAACTTCATCAAAAGTACTCGCAGTAAAATGTTTCTGGTCCAGTAGGTTCAAATGAGTTTTGTTCACATGATTTATGTTCACGTGAGAGTGCTGAGAAACCCCCTGCCACGTAGTTCCTGTCGGCCAACCTGAGCACTTTTTACAGGAAGATTTTTCACCCTGTAAAGGTTCCTGAAGGCCACTTCTGCAGGGCCGTTCATGGTAAGACCTGCAGAAATGCGTCGACGATCCAGCCCCTAAAAATCTACCTGGAACCTCCGCTGATGGAAACACCATTTTTGTTTCTTTCTGTGATTACATGTGTATGTTGTATAAAAAGGAAACACGCGTAGTGCTGACTTGCACACCTTCTTAAACATATAAAATATATAATAATTGGATTAAACTTAATTTGGTGTTGACTAAATATGTATCACCTTACCGGTACTTTAAAAATAATAAACATCTTATCATCGTACTGCTATTCCACCCATCAGAAACGTAATCCTTGAACTCATAAATATCAGATGTATTCACTTATAAATCACAGGAAGTAATAGAGACAAGGACCGCAGCTCATCGTCTTTTCTTTCTGCTGAGTCGCAGATGCGAGACATCACTGAAACGGGACAGTCAGCATAACACAGACACTCCTGTCAGACTAGCTTTAACCACTCTCTCAAACAGAATGACCCGCACACCTCAATCATACAAAAACATACCCCAAAGGAATTGAGTCAGAATGAAAGGCTTTTCTGCTGAATGCTGTGGAGGCTGAGCGCCGGAGGTCGACGGGGACAAGGGTGCCTGAATACAAATGGACTCCAAGACCAAAGAGGCTCTGATAAGGCACGGCAGAGGGCATGAGGGTCCAGGGCAAATGAGGAGAGGGCGCAATACCAAAGGAGGGGCAGACATGGGCCTCACAATGAGCGGGTTGGTAGAGGGAGATAATGCACAATCCCAGTATTTTTATTGGGGTTCCTAAACTTTGATACTTTCACAAATAAGTATGTGCAGAAGAATTAACTGAGCCCCAATATATAAGGAAATTATTTTGGTGTATGACAAACAGTCTCAAGCATAACGGTGGAAGGGTGATGATTTGGGCTCGTCTTGAATCCACAGTACCTGGGCACGCTCTAGTCATTGATTGGACGATCAACTATTCTTAATACTAGGGCTGTTCGTTTAATCGATTTTAAATCGTAATCGCGATTATGTAATTAGAACGATGTTAAAATGTGAAAATCGCAAAATCGATTTTTCACTTTTTTTTTTTTTTAACCTTGTCTGCACACATATTAATGATTGATGGAAATACCTCTCAATACCTGCGACAAGTGCCCCATTGGAGAGGCTCTTTAGTGTAGGAGGGGGCGTTGTAACATGCCACCGGGCATCCCTCAAGCCAGATGCAGTAGACCGGCTCGTGTTCCTTGCAAAAAACTTGCAAATGTGAATAGCAAATGTAATGACTGACATTACACACCTCTACCTCCTTCATGGGTTGCATTATTATTTAGCATGCAAAGACCCAGTTTAGTTTAATTAGAAAATGTCTTGTTTTATTTAATTGGAAATATAACTTACTGTATGTTTGCAAGTGCTGATTTGCTGATTTTTTTTTTCAGAGATAAAACTATATTTTATTATATTTTTGAAAACTTTTTTTCAACTTATTTTACAGAGTTTTGCACTTTATTCATTCATTTTTGGTTTAATAAGAGCAAAGTTTGCACTTAAAGCCCAATGGGGCAAATGTTCAATAAAAAAACAGCATATTTGAAATCATTTCTTTGCCTTTTGTCAATTCACAAAATAATCGTAATCGTAATCGAAAATCGGATTTTCAGAGAAAAAAATCGAGATTTTATTTTTGGGCAAAATCGAACAGCCCTACTTAATACCTGTGCTCAGTATTCCATAACTGCACAAATATAAACCAGCGGTGGTATTGTCTTTGTCCTCTAATTGAAAGAATTCTAGATCAGTCTCTATCTCTTCCTCTATACCATAGAGACTAAAGCCTGTGCCATCTCGGCGCTTTATGTCTACACTGTATGTGCCAGTGGTGCGTTTGTGTTTGCCTGTGAGACAGCTGGAGCCAGTGAGCATATTAACAACCTGTTTACTCAGCTGAGGCTGCATTTCCATTCTTCCTAGTATGAAAGTAGCACAGACAGAAACCCACAGAGACACAGGCATGTAAAGGGACCAGCAAAGACAAGTTGAAACAATCTGATGGTAAAGAGGAGTGGTCTCGCTAAGTCTCTCTCTTTCTACAGCTTATCATAATAATAAGGACAGTGTAACCTTTTCAGATAAAGTGCAAACAAAGACCACTCCCTGCTGCATATAGGACTACTTGATCTTCTGTGGGCTTCTATTCCTTTCATGAAGACCGCTATTGATGCAGTTGGAAAGGGCCTTTAATGGTGGTGCTGAAATGGCAACATTTCATCTTCCTCAGTACGTTTGCCAGTTATCAAACTTAAACCTATTCCTGTGTGTTAAAGTTCTCTGTCAGTCAGACAGAAGTCCGTTTTGATGTTTTGTTGGTAACGTGTTTAAAAAAAAAAGCAGGAACAGATAGTCACTTATTACGAGGAAGCTTCTTTCTTGGGTGGCAAGAAAGGGAGACAAAATGTTTGCATAAAAATATTAGCTGTATCTCCATGTTCATTTTTCCTTCAAAGCAAAACTTAAGACTTAAGAAGAAAAACAAGTATTCTTACATTGCAATTAGTAACAATGCAATATTTATCACATTCATTTGTTCAGTATCTTTTTAATGTGTATCATATCCAAATAAGGCCAAACTTCAAAGGAATTATCTAGTAAGCAAGGACACAGGCTCAAGACACTCATCCAATTCTGTAATAAATCTGTTAATTAGGGTACAAAATGAACTAATTTCTAGAGCCAACTCCCTATCAAAGACTTGAGTGAAATACTTTTATGTGTTTGCCTTGGCACAGTGCTCATATTCCACTGCCCAGTGAACCGAATCCTTATCAGACACAAACAACCCGCCTACGCTCAGCTCTGCAGCTAGCCTTGGGAGATGTCAGGTCCACTGAGTGTATGTTTTATGAGGTGATCCAAGCAGCGTGCGTCTGGCCTGCTGGCTGGAGACGGAGCATTCGTCCCTTTGAAGTCTGTTTCTGACAATGACACCACCGCTGACCGAGAGTCGAGTGACTCACAGCGAAGCAATAGGTCGACAAAAACAGGACCCAATAACCCCACTATCACCATGTCATCAGTGGCCAGTGAGACAAGCTGTATTTGGCAGTG
This sequence comes from Cololabis saira, assembly GCF_033807715.1. Classification (NCBI taxonomy): domain Eukaryota; kingdom Metazoa; phylum Chordata; class Actinopteri; order Beloniformes; family Belonidae; genus Cololabis; species Cololabis saira. The sequence goes on from NC_084590.1 coordinate 37,435,653, forward strand.
GTGCATTTGTTCCTTTCCAAATTACAGACTTGTAATGCCTGCCTCACACGTCATTTTGTGCTTCTGCAGATGTGACTGAATGTTTGTGTCAAGCCCGTGAGGACACGCCGATGAATAGAGTTAAGGGATCATGCTCCAGGTTATTGAAGCCTTTTCACTGTTTCACTGTTTGACTTTATGCCTCCATTCATTCTATCACTGCCTTTATCTCTCCAACAGTGTGATTTCTTTCTAACCACTCCTCTATGTCTATTTTCTCACCTGCATACACCTACCTGTCAATTAACTTCAATTATCTGGCCCTCAGTCTATTTGTCGTTCACAAATTAAAGGCATTATGGCTCGATTATCCATGAGGTCATTTTATTCTTTAAGGTGTAATCTATATTGTTTACACCTAAATACAGCAAGTTTTTATTATCCCCCGGCAGCCACAAAAGGTGAGAGGTGGGAGAGTCAGGTACCTGTTTTTAGTCTGTGACTCAGACTGACATCAGTTCCTATATGGATTAATGCTGTCTGTCACAGCATTGCTTACTTTGTCAGTCTAGTCATGTTTCATATTCACCTCAGAGGATCTCTCTTAAATATTTAAACAATCTTTTAGAGGATATTCTTGTAAAAGTACACACCTTCCACGAGGAACATCAATGTCGTCTTTCCTCCAGCGTACATTGGGTTGGGGGTCTCCTTGTACCTGGCAGCGGAACTCCACGGGCTCCTCTTCCAGGACCACCTGGTTGATGGGCCTCCGGAGGAAGGTTGGTCGCTCTGCAAGACGGCCAAAAAAGAGATTTCATTATGCCAGTTTTGGGGTGCTTTCACACCTGTCCCGTTTGGAGCAGTTGTTCCGAAACAGGGAGCGTTTCCCCCTAAAGATCAGTTCGTTTGGTATATATATATGAACACAGCAATCGCACTCGGATGCGGGACAAAACAAGCGAACCGAGATCGCCTAGGAGAGGTGGTCTCGGCTCGCTTCCATTCCAGACCTGGAGCGGTTCGTTTGGAGTGAGAACATAATCGACACAGCAACCGACACAACTGCCTTCATTGTGTATGTGCTAACAAGGAGAAGAGTCGGCGCAGCCTCCACCACCTTCTCTCCTATTGGACACAACCTTTTCTCTTCTCCCTTCTCTCCTATTGGACGTGCCGAGATGTCGTCACAGCGCGGCACGGTGAAAATAAAAAAATTTCAATTCGGGCAGGCAGGCGCGGCGCAAACGCCGCAGCAGGCGCCCTCTCACAACGGTCCACTCTTGCGCCGCGGTAGCACATACACAATGAATGGGATCGCCGGCGGCGGTCTGCGCTACCCTCTTGCCATAGCATGATCCTTTCTGATCATTCGTGCTCTTTCATAATTATCCAGTAATCATTAAAGAGAAAAGTACAGCAAAAGCGCATTAGACTAAGACCCCGTCCACACGTAGCCGGATATCTGCGGATATCTGCTAAACCGGAGATATTTTCCTCCGTTTTGACCTGTCATCCACACGAAAACGCAAATAAACGAAGGTTTAAAAAAACTCCGGGCAAAGTGAAGATTTTTGAAAACTCCGTTTATGTAGATGCGTGTAGACACACACAACCGGAGTTTTGCGTTTTCGAACGTCACATTATGCGCCAAAACAACAACAAATCTGCTCTGACGTGCGACTTTTGTTTACTATAGAAATACAGATGATCCAGCATCTGTTCTCCAAGCCATTTATTAAATAAATGGTCTCTGCTCTTGACCGGCCGCTTACTGCGTTACACCGACACAGAGGGCTCCGCGGAGCCGCGGAGGCTGAAACTCCGTGGAGCCCCGCCAAGCCCCCCGGAGCCACGGAGCGGCGGAGCCCGCAGAGTTTCCCCGGGAGCCGCAGATTATCTACAGGTTAGAATGCTTATGAATGTGGTCGAAAACGCAGATCTTCGGTTACGTGTGGATGCAAATTTTTTTATAAACGGAGGGGGGAAATATTCGTTTTTAAAAATACCCGGCTACGTGTGGACGGGGTCTAACTGAATCCACTGGTGTCTGGCTAAAATAAGGATAGCTTTGTCTTCAGCCAAGCTATTTGTTATTTTTCACTCAGCAGCTGTACCTACAATCACACTAACTGACTGAATGTATCCAGTTTTTTCCATTGATGTGATATCTGAATATTAACAGGGTTGTGTGGAAAAAGAAATTCTATTATCAATTCTGATTTCCAATCAGAATTTAAACACAGTTTTGCCTGTTGAGAAACGCACCTCCCATCGCGGGGAATGCACAAAACTAATACAAAAACTATGCTGTGATGGGAAAAAAGTATTTCCCATACTTTATGAAACTCAAACTGCTGAGAGCAGCAGAATATAGCTTTGGCCGACTGAGTGTGCAGACTGGTAATCTGCCCAAACAAAGATTAACAGTGAGAACATCTATCTAGTAGACGATGTTTTGTCTACTGGAATGCATCATCCTCTACGCTTCAAAATCATTATGCTTCCTTTGTTTCATTGTCATTCTGCATCGAGACGCCTGATGTATGTTCTGACCCTTTTGCATGCAATGGCTTAATTAGATATACTGAAATCTGAATCATCTCTCAAGTCTTATTCTTGGTAACTTAGACACTCAGTTTTCAGTCCAGTTATCCACCTAGTTGGAACGAATGTGTTAAAGACGTTTAGCAAGTTTTTCCATGACATATGTCCTCATAGTGTAACAGCACAACATTCTTGCACATGTTTACTGAATAAATAAATTACCAAAGTTTACAGCTACTAATTAGAATGATGGGTTCATTTATTATTGAATATTTGTTGTTATACAGAATATTTCAGACAGAGCGACAAGCAGCACTGGCATACTAACATCTGGTAACTTTCCTTTCAGCTGTGCGTCGTCCCACAGGGTAGGGCTTGCTCGGCAGACACGCGCGACTTGGTGTCAAATATCAATTTAAACTTCCTTGATCTTTTCACCTTTAGACAGCAAGTCTTTGCTGTCTTCTGGAGCTAAATGTCACCAATAACATCTGTGATCATCTTCATTCTGAAGTGATATCCTACCCACGCTTCAGTGCACAGGCCTGTCATGTTCACATGAAAGGCTGACGCAAGCACTTGGAGTTATCCGATCTTTATCAAATCAGAACTGTATCGGAAGTGGACAACAGTAGTGTCAACATTTCACAACTTCAACAAACAAGTGCAATACATATGCTCTATAATGATTAAAGATTAACATCCAACTGTGAGATCACGTGGACGAAACATATTTCATGTATTTGTTTGGTTTAGTAACAGATGGGAATCTGGGTTCAATGCTGCATACCAAACACTGTTACTTGTGCCGTCTCGCTGTCCCGTTCTCCAACCATGTTTGTACCAACACAGATGTACATGCCAGCGTCGCTCTTTCTTGTGTTGGAGATCATTAGCTTCCCTCCTCGAATCTAAAAAAAGAAAAACATTCTTATTAAATTCATTGATTATAGATTTATTTAAACAATCCTCTCCCATCTGCTAAGAACAGACGTTGTTCTTTGTGACAAGTGCAATGTATATATTGTCCATATTTTGTAATTATATATATCTTTTACTTTTTTACCTTTTTACCCCCTTCCCCGCATGCGCGTGTGTGTGTGTGTGTGTGTGTGTGTGTGTGTATGTTAAGTGTACTGCTGCTAACACGTGAGTTTCCCCATTGAGGGAGTAATAAAGGACTATCTTATCTTATCTTATCTTAGTAATACCTAACTTAGAAATGACATTCCACTTTTTTCACTATTTGACAAAATTCATTGATTTGAATTTTTTTTTAATGAAATGTCAGTGACGTGTTTTGGTCAAATTATTACAGATTGACAACATATCGGCTCCTGTTCCAACCAAGTCTTGACATTTCTGTGCAGAGCAGCCAGTTTCAAGGGATGGACTCAATCACTCCTTCAGTATCAGTTTTCTGAACAAAAGAATGTACATTTTGACACATATTACACTGAATAAGCCTTGAAGCAGCCTATCATTATGTAAGAAAGCACTACATGACTCACATCCTGAGCCACGTGTTCAATTAGTCTAGACTGTTAAAATGCATCACAACATGTAATAACAGCCAGCCAAATCAGATCAGTCAAAAACTATATCTTAATTCTTCTACCTGATACAGGATCAATATACCCAAGTACTGTTGCTTACACTAAATAGGCAATGTTTCAAAAATGCTATTCCTTTTTTTTTTGCACTGTTCCTTGAAAATCTAAGCGTGCAACTAGACAAAAACAAGTCCACTGATGTACTATTTGCCTGTAAATCTGAATGTATCACTGCATTACGATTCTCAGACCTAAGTGACCCCAAACAAAATAACACGGTTGTGTTGTTCAGACTTCGTAAGTCTCTTCAGACACCTGATATGTGCCACTAACATATGTTCTCAAGCACAGAAAATGTGCTTAAAAGAAAAGATAATATCTCCCCCCTCGAATGTCCTCCAAACTCATGGCAGTGATGTTCAACATGTCCAGTGGGGACAATTTCAGGAGCAAGCACTTTTTGAAATTATTATTCACAGTTGACAGGGATGATGCTTCTTCTCATCTTTCTAAATATACTTACAGTGATCCTGTCATCTTTGTCGTCAATTCGCACTTTGTCCTTCTTCCAGTAGATGGTGGGCTCCGGATGGCCTCTGGGAGGGACACATTCAAGGATTGCTGGTTCTCCTGCTGCCACCACCACATCAGTAGGATTTTGTCTAAAATCATCCCGCAGCACTGAAGGAACAAAGAGGGAGCTGAGTCAGGAAGAGCCATGTGCATACAACAGGGCTGAATGTTGAATTTCTCAATTTTTAAAATATCTTCATCTCTGTTAAAATGTGTGCACAATACAGCCTAAATGTGGACAGCACTTATCGCGGCTATTTAAATGGGATGTGCAGCTTCATCTGACTGGGCAAGCAAAGTGAAAGCTAATTGGAACTAATGGAGGTCCCTGTGGAGGTAGCAGAACAAGCAGAGGCAGAATGCCCCGAAGCCTGGTGTCATTCACTTGCAAAAGCTCACAGGGGTACAACACGGCTTCACTTAGTTTGCATGTACACACTCTCCCAAACAACCAGATGCGTGCTAACAAACAAAAACCAGTGGGTGGTCTGATGAACAACTGCGCCCTTGTATCTAATCACCCTCAGGTAGGCCTTTCATCACAGAGATAACCTTTCACCCTGAATAGTGTTCAGTGGAACACGCAACACCGGCTCATTATCGAACAAGGGCCGCTACTGTCACACAGACACACACCAGTGAGCGCGCTCCCACACACCAACGCAAATGTGAAAGCTCAAACAAGCACAAAGCCACAAAACCACCCGTAAGAAATTAAACCACGAGTCGAGCTCAGGAGAAGATACAACTGTCGTACCGGTATGAGGTATTCAGGTATGAACTAGCAGGTCTGCTAACTCTCCTGCTGCGTGTGCTCAAGCAGATTTCTCTGCATTTAATCTTTAATAAATCTAATCCTCGGAGTAGCTCTTTAGGAATGTCTGTGTCAGCGGCGTGTCCATCAGTGCTGTAGTAGGGGACATATGATTCCTCTGAAGGATAAAAGGACCAGGCTTGTAGGGAGATATTTAAAGGTGCTCAAGAAGGGCTAAATTAAGGGCAGCACCACAGGTCCTTATGTAAATTCCATGTGGCGCAAGAGACAAAAGTAGGGAGGGCCTGGATTATAAGAGGGGATAACTGGTCCCTGCGCTCCTGGCTTCTCTCATCTCTTCATTCACTCTTCTTTCCCTCTTTACAGAAAGCCACACAGCCATTGTCTCCTTATTTATTTATTTAGACCAAGGGGAGGCAGAGTGGAGGAAGGGAGGAAGCTTTCAACCCAATTATCCTGGGGATGCACAGGGGCACAGAGTGGGACTTTGTGTGACATGAATTCAAATGAAACCTTTACACTGGGGTAATGGAAGAGAATATAGAGGAGGCAGAGATAGAGATTCTCTCTCTCTTGTGCAGGGCTGCCCTCTAATCTAAAGAACGGAGGTAATTAGCCAGCTCCAGTTTGCTGGACCCCCTAGCCAGTCTGGCTATAACAGCCACCAGCGCCGGACTCTCTGTATTTGCATTACAAACAGATGTCCTGCGGTTTAAAATCATAGCCTGCTTTGGACCATACACTGGCTGTTGTTTTCAAGATCTCGTTTGCTTTAATTGCTCCTTTCCATTCATTGCTGATAGCACCCGTGGGATTTTTGTCGGATTCAATTTCCTTTGAAACAGAACGGCGACAAAAGAAACACACTAGGTGCGTCATTATGGTGCTTATGCTACACTGTCTAATCTAATCTAATACCGCGCACTGTGTCACAGTAAATGCATCCCAACCCTGCAATCAAAATGAATGCGCAAAAAAAAAACAAAAACAAACAACAGAGTCGAAACAGGAGTTACTCCAGCGGATGAAAACCAGCACGTACACATGTCCACTTGTTGCAGACGGGTTAAACATTTGTTTGCAAGCAAGTACGGCCAAATAAAGAAGTCAGCAGTGATGGGAGGATTATGTGTTGTGTGCAGGTTCAGATATCGCTGACACGGATGCAATATCTCCTACATATTTACCAAGAAAACGAGGGAAGGAGCTGATCCAAATAAGCTTCAGTTCACCAACTAATCCTTTAAACAAGCCCACACTTGTCTAAGTCATCATCGTCCTACTGTTAACATTCATATAACTTATAACTCAGTCAGTCATACAACATTAGGAGCCTGTATCTCTGCCGCTGTACCGTGTGTGCCTGAAGGCAGCTCCCCGAGTGGGTCTATGTTGGAAATCATAAGACAAGCGAATGCTTTTATATTAGTGCAATAATACAAGTTTTTCTTTTCTTCTTACAAACTACGTGAGAAGCATCTGATGTGGTGCATCATTAAGTGGGTCTGTGCATGCAGAGTGCCATCAGAGGATGAACTCTGGCTCCAGCTCTGAGGCCCTGTAGGCATCTAGGCCCCAATTGGCCGACAGACGTAAGGCAATTGACTTTCTCTCCCCGAGAAGCTTTCAGATCTTCTTCCACTGAAGGCATCTCACCTCCCATGGAGTTCCAGTAGGCCGCAAACGTTGCCGTTTTGCTCACTTGCTTATTAATATTTATATATTTTTTATGTTTACACCCCTCTGTTGGAAAGTGCTACATCTGTCAATCTGGCTGCAGGCTAAAAAGAACCCATGTCTGAAAAATATTAATATGCCTTTGCTTCCTAAACTTATTTATTTATTTCCTAAATATCAGAGGAGTATGCTGATCTGAATAAAGAAGCACCAGGCAGGGGGAAAAGCATCGCAAATATGCACCTCTTGGAGGCGGGGGTCGAGAGAAGAGGTCTTTGCCAAAAACAGAAACACAACAGAGACAAAATCAGTTCCTTTTTGATTCAGGTTGCCCAACATCAGGAGAGCAGGCTATGCCAGCAACGAAAAGGAACGTCTACGTTTTAGGTTTTGAAAAACTGAGCATGCAAAAATCTGCTCGACACAGAAACGTTTCAACGCTCTGCCCTATGATGCTTCGTGTTTGTGTTGAAATGTTTCTGGTCCAGCAAGGACAGGATGAGGAATATTATTTTGTGTAGTTCACCACCTTTTCCTCCAACTGCAGATATTTCTCACTGGAGGGTGACACCGCTTGTCGGAAAGATTAGTGGGGAACCTTGACGGCGGCGTCTGGCCTGCACAGCGAGATAAGTGCTGACAAACATGTTCACCTACAGGAGTGCTGCCTGCTTTGGTGGCTAGTTGTGGCTGCCACAACATCACAGATGTCCAAAACCCGTTTCTGACATTCACATCCCTTTCATAGATATTCTCCACACACAAGACAGATGTTTTAAAAGCTGCCGGGGTTACTATCTTTTTGTAATACTGCAAATGCGACTGTTATATTATATGTTTACAAGGTTATTACTTTTCTCTCCGTTCTTAATGCAAAACAAACCCTTTGTGTTTCCACAGATATTCTCTCAGGTCAGAGGCTAAGAAAAGCAGAAAGATTACAATAGTGAGAGGCCTGGGGGCATACCCTACCACTCAGACCCACCACCTTATACTCACACTCTGATTAGAAAATAAACCCTGCACACACATACTGGGAGAGCTGTGGAGAGGTTGCTCCAAGCTATAATATCCTTTCATTCAAGTGTTTGGTGCACTTCATCCAGCAGAGTGCTATTACAATGCCACCATTTCAATTTCACCCTCAGAGAAAAAAGAGACAATATATATTTCACTTGGCAAAACACACCCAACCCGCTCTATGTGCTGTCATTGAGACTTTGTATTACTGAAGGGTAATACGACATCATATATATGCCACTGACAATGGATGTGCTCCATTTGTCTAGATGCAAGCTTTGACTGGTTCATTTGCCCTTCCACCAGCCAGAACTAACCTTTGCCCCTCATCCAGATGCAGAAATTACCCCCTCAGCAGGCAGGCAGGCAAGCAGCAGCTTCACACATACTCCCCGTATTCCTCCACAGAGGGGTTGCAGGTCAGACCAGAGAAACAGCTGCAAAAAATATGTCTGCCTGCCAGTGCCCAGGGCTGCACTTCCTCTGAGAGTCATCATTAGCACAATTCATTCTCACCATCATCAGGAGCAATACCTCATCTTTCTCGCTCTTTTCAAACCCACAACGTTGCCCCATGTGTTGCATGTTGACCCCACCACTCAGTGAAACAGCTCTCTTTCCGCAATGACTGCACATGAGGTTCAGGGGATGAAGCCCAAATACATGCACACTAGGGGTGGGTATTGGGAAGGACCTCACGATACGATACACATCACGATACTTGAGCCACGATACGATACACATTGCGATATCACGATTATTATATTCTACATAGTTGACCGGAAAATTTAAAAATGCATTACACATCTTAAAATCCAAGTTGTATATATGTACATCAGATGATAGTGATGGATCTTAAAATCTGAGTTGCACGTTCATCAGATTATAGTGACAATTCATGGGACAAACTGATTCAAAACAATGTTTTATTATAACTATACAAGCTAAAGTTACAACATATTTGTATATGTTTTTCATATTATTTACATCATATGAAATTAACATTAAATTTAGTATGAGGTTGCTTTAATTATGTGGCAAATGATAATAAACACAAGAAAGATGGGTACTAAAACCAAGGACAGGCACAGTGATCAGTCAGTATAGATATAAATCCATAAATAAATAAACCTCTGTCCATTATTTTTCATTTTTTAAGGACAGGCAATTGTGTTATATAAAAAATAAATTATAAAATGAAATAAAACGTGAAATAAAACCTGAGCTCAGTGCAGGGCCCTCCCAGGGTTGGTAGAGAGTGGCAATGCCCAGGACTGTCACTTAGGTAGGAGCACTGGGTGATATAATGGGAAAAAATCGGGGATAAAAAATATAAAAAAAAAAAAAAAATCGATATTCAAATTTTGAATATCGATATTGAATCGGCTGGAAAAGTATCGCGATATATTGCCATATCGATATTTTTGCCCACCCCTAATGCACACCCAGTCATTCTCCACGGACCATGGCCAGGCCCGATATGATCTGCCCCCAATATTCTTCCTATCACCACATCCTAAGCTAAGGGACTGTAAATAACACTGGCACGTTCACGGATAAGATAGGGGCAAAAATTGAAAATAGTAAAAGTAACGAGAATCCTATGGCTGGCAGTAATATAATGGTGGGTGGTGGTTGGGAGGGATCACAGGAGGTGATGTGATATATGAAATGTGCATCTTTAATAATGCCTTGGAGGGACTAAAAAAAGACAAGAGTTTCTCTACTGTGGTGAGAACACAGAGGATAAAAAGAGGTAAGACATACGGCACACAACAGGGGATGGTGAGTGGATGCCTGATCAAGGTCAAGCTGAGGAGGCGGTGAGCAGTACAAAGGTGCTGAATGGATGGGGCTGAATGCAAATGAATGGAATGCATTCCATCATGCTCATAGTTCATACCGTGCCTCTGCTTGTGATTAAGTAGATAAGACTAAACACACATCTTTATTTAAAGATTAGCCCCATTCAAAGCTCATTTTTCAAGCAGCGCCCTTAATTTGGCCTAACAAGCCCCTGAGCAGAACTGTAATGACAGTAAGACCACGACGGACCACTCTGCTGGCCAGGACAAAGCGTACGGTGTTTCTCCAGAGAAACAATACCATTTAGCTCTTAATGAACCTCTTTCCTTTACAGCCTTTAACAACACCAACACACACACGTACAGTACAGTACGTTCACATTCACGCTCTCACACAAATCAATTTAGCCTAATCCATCCTTTATATGGTAATGTATAGCTCATTAAAATGTTATTCAAAAAGTCATTAAAATTCACTTGAAGAAGTAATGGCTTCATTACAGTAATATGGTGAAAAGCAAAAAAGCCAAATAAGGACAAGGAGAAGAAAGACAGCAGAGAGCGACATTTTTTTAATCACTTAATTGTCTCTAAAATTGAATATATTTGCATAATATATAACGATGTGCTGTATCCTTTGAATCTTTGTCCACCCTTATAGCACTCTGTAATTAACAAGTCCTACAAGTAAAGATGTATTTTCTCCCAAAATGATTTCGGTGCACACTCAAGTTTTCATTTTGTTGTCTTGTTTATAGTCATAAATGTGTTTTGGGGGTTTGGCAGATGCGGGCCGTGTGCTGAAACTGGAGCTGGCTGATACTAATGAACAATGTGCCCACGGGCCTTTGTGCCTACCCCGATAAGGCACGATGGTGTGCTCATGCTTGTGCTCGGGCCAGAATGAACGCTTTATAGCCGGAAGGGGGAGTAAGACGTAAAGGAAGAAAGGAGAGAAGGGGGTGTGTTTGGCGTTTGTGCATGAGAGCGGGATTGATTTCCTGCCAATTCCGGCACGGAGACAGCACTGACAGAGGCACTGAGGCATCATGATGGAGCAGGTGGATCTGCTTCCTGTTTCAGGTGAAAGAGGAGCAGAGAAGAATCAAAGCTGGTAGAGGAGGAGGAAGTAGCATAGTCATGTAGACAGGTGAACGTCTCCTGTTAGCGTCGTCCTCTCCAACTGGATCGATCCTGTCTAAACATGACGGATAACATGGCAGGGAGGGGGCTTGAGCCTGATTACGGATGAAATAGTGCAAGACAGCGTAATACTAAAAAGAAAAGTATATGCTGCGTAAAAAAATCATGAAGAGTACCGTATTTTCTGGACTATAAGCCGCTACTTTTTTCATAGGTTTTCAACCATGCGGCTTATACAAAGGTGCGGCTATTCTGTGGATTTTTCTTCCACCGCTAGGGGGTGTCCTAACCGGAATTAGAATAAAAACTAAGACAAAATAAATGCAAAGAAGAATACGCTACTTCTTCTTTAGCAGATAGAAGTAGAAGCAGATTTCAAACAGATAAATAGATAAATAAATACCGGTTATTTTCTCTTGGTTCTGTCCCGTTTTAATCAGCAAAGTTGCTGCCTTGTTAAAAGACACTGTTAGGAAAGGATCTATTTAGGTACAAACATGTACATCATTTACAGTTCAAAATCATTCTGTACATGTAGTATATATCTAATCTAACAACATAAATATCTGCGGCTTGCATATCTTTTTTTCTAAATAGAGCGGATGCGGCTTATATATCTTTTTTTTATTGTTTTTTTAAAAATAGAGCTGATGCGGCTTATATACAGGTGCGGCTTATAGTCCAGAAAATACGGTATATCTCTTTAAAAGAAGCTGACCAGGCTCTCATTTTTTCCTGTTACAACTCTAAAGGATGCTAAAACCAAAATAGCTCCATTTGATGTTATGTTCTTTTCTTTTATGACTTCAAATAATGATGCTGCCTTCATTTTTAGCGTACCGTAAGTGTTATAGTTAATAAGTAGGACCCCACACAACTCTCTGATGTGGCTTTTACAAAGTAACAGATGTGGCAAGTCCAGCTGTGACAAAATCTGTCGTTCCAAAAGGTGTAACGGCTAGCGTTGTTGTGTGCGGTGGGCTGTTTCCTCAGGATCCTTGAGTGGGTTCTGGCCTCATGACATTGAGGTAGTGTCTTTCCATATGGAAATATAATCCTCAGGATGCGGCTGATCTGTCTCAGTGCTGACTTTCAGAGCTGCACGTCCACAGAGACTGCGCAAAGTCAAGCAGGAAACCCAGTTTTTATCGTGTGGTGTGGCACAATCACAGCGCCTAATTCTGAAGTCCCTTGAACAAATCTCCATATAATCTTTAAAACGCTCCCTTTTCTTTTCTTTCTATGATTTGCTCCAGCTCCCTCTGCCTATTTTATTGTTTTGCTCTATAATTGGATTGGCAGTAACCGAGAACAGTGAGTCGTTAGGAGCTTGTAAAGGGTGTCACTCTGCTTTGGCGGCCCCGTTTTAATTAAGCTCTCGGCTGGAGTTGAGCAGCCTTTATCTAGCGCTGGTCTGATGAGCCACAAGTGCAAGTGTGCTCCAGACCACACTGCACAACAAGAAGGGGGAGGAAAGAAGATGCTTGTAAGGGTACCCAGCTGTCCTCCATACATACCAAACATTAGGGCTGTTCGATTTTGCCCAAAAATAAAATCTAGATTTTTTTCTCTCAAAATCCGATTTTCGATTACGATTATTTTGTGAATTGACAAAAGGCAAAGAAATGATTTCAAATATGCTGTTTTTTTATTGAACATTTGCCCCATTGGGCTTTAAGTGCAAACTTTGCTCTTATTAAACCAAAAATGAATGAATAAAGTTTTATTTCTGAAAAAAAAAAATCAGCAAATCAGCACTTGCAAACATACAGTAAGTTATATTTCCAATTAAATAAAACAAGACATTAATCATTAATATGGTATCAATCACTAATATGTGTGCAGACAAGGTAAAAAAAAAAAAAAAAAGTGAAAAATCGATTTTACGATTTTCACGTTTTAACATCGTTCTAATTACATAATCGCGATTACGATTTAAAATCGATTAATCGAACAGCCCTACCAAACATCAACATTCAGTATTGATGAAGTTTGTGTGTGTGAATGCCATTACTCTGTATCCTTGAGCCCATTGTGGCAGAGCCCCACCCATCACGCAGTGTGCAGTCATGTGTATACTGGTGCAGACGCAGAGACAGGCACAAAAACATGGCGGCAGAAATAGGATACAAACAAGAATTTAAATGAACAAAAATATGACGCAAATCTCTTCTACACTGATGCTGTAAATTTTGCCCTGCTGCTTTACTGTCGTGTGTGTGTATATCAATCTACATGTGAGACTGATGCTCTCAGCAGCGCTGTACGTGGCATAATGATTAGATGGGTGTTTTCACAGCCTTTCCTTACCTTTCCCCCCCACCCTTTCTCCTTAATCCTCCTAATGGCCCCCTCAGATCATCTGTCCTTCAATCAATATTGCCTGAAAGGAAGAATCCCACACCTAAAGACACTATTCCCTCACGGTAGATCACAAGTGACGAATTCTCCATACCTAAGAATCACCCGGTGATTCAGCTTCAGAACCTCACGGACAACTTTGAACTATTTTCTGACAACCATCAAATGTTTAGGTCTGGTTACTTTCAGGGTGAGGAAGGTTGAGTTCTGTCAGAGTGGTGGACAGATAGCTGGCAGCAGAGGAGGCGGGTGTTAAATCACATACAGCCGAGATGGAAAGACAGTCAAAGGGATTCATTGATCGTTTCAAAAGTTAAACTGGATACAGATGACCTTTAAAACTGCCTCGTGTTTTTTTTCTCCTAAACTCCATTTCCTACTGTATATACATGGGGGCTGTTTATGACGGAACGAGAATAAGCAACCAACCACTTAGTTAAACAGCGTATTTGAAATTTCCCCTCTGAACAACCGACACAACTATCACTTGGAAGAAGTGCAATATACTTTATGAGAGTCTGCTGGAGCGTGATTGAATGCTGCACATAACATCTAAATACTATGAATACATTGCAGCAGCACTACTGCCTGCTCAGCAAATCACTGCTACATTAAGTTCACCTAAGTACCACGCGCTAATACACACACAAATTACAATTTGAAGTGTCTGTGATGTCCGTCAGCCTGTAAGGAAAGCAGTTTCCCAGCACACGGCCGAGCAATTCTCCAACAGCACTAATACACTAATAACAACCTGATTACTCGATACGTCACTGGAATGGCAGAGACTGCACTCATATACAGTCCAGTGCATTTGCTATGATTAAAACACACACACACAAACACAAGTTGTAAAACTCATTCATGTATTTATGCATTTATACACAATATGAAAAGCTCTAGAATACATGTTGATATGCTAACATCAAATCCATGCAATACAAGCATTTACATTTAATTATGTTTCTTTTTTGGTTCTTTGGAATCATTTCTCCTGCTCTGAAGGGGCTCTACAGTATGAGATAATCCATATTACAGTCCAGTTGCTTATTCATAATCCGATTAATTCCAATTGCAATCCAGAGGAGCAATTGTCTTAGCTCCATCTGTAATCAGCTTACTGCCTCAGCTGGATGTACCTGTGCACTGGGTTTATGTAACCTGCGTGTTAATGAGGGAATTTAATTCATTTCAGGGGATGGTGCAAAATCCGGGATACTCATTCAGGTAATCTGGACTGTTGGAACCATTAGCCTGCATGTAATAAAGTGTCTGTGTTTATGTGTGTGTGTGTGTGTGTGTGTGTGTGTGTGTGTGTGTGTGTGTGTGTGTGTGTGTGTGTGTGTGCGTTTATGTGTATGCGTCAATACATTTTCATATTATCATGCAAATGGGAGCCATCTGAAACACACCACCGGCTGGCGTGCTCAGGATCAGTGCAAAGCTCTGTGTCTAAACCATTTCTGTTCTGGCCCTTGACTTCCTTTTTTTTTTTTTTTTTTTTACCTCTCAGTATCTGCCCTCTGTTTTATTGCTCTCTTAAATTTTCTAAGGAACCACATCCAAAAGGACAGATGAAGAAAAAAATACTGTACGTTTCATACTGTGTGGGGAGCACCAATACCGGTACATTTCTGTAAGGCTGGGAGATGCAAAGTTAATTATTTAAGCAAAGAAGCGTGGTTAATGAGGCAACTTCTGATCTTAAACTATTTGGAGTTCTGTCAACAGTATTGACTGCACTGCAGATGAGATAAGATATTGTTGGAGGGC
The DNA here is from genome assembly GCF_033807715.1 of Cololabis saira. Lineage (NCBI taxonomy): Eukaryota > Metazoa > Chordata > Actinopteri > Beloniformes > Belonidae > Cololabis > Cololabis saira. The sequence continues at coordinate 37,450,859 of NC_084590.1, forward strand.
ACCAGTGACCTACATAGCAAGGACAAGACAGTGGCTCAACAGCGGCACAGCACAGTGATCCCACAACTCTCCAGGGCAAAGAGTCTGCAGCAGAGACAGAACAGTGAAAAGATACACGATGTGTGTTGGTGAGTAAGCTGTACACGTACATGTGTGTGTGTGTGTGTGAGCAATCGCTCCGCCTCCCACCCACACAGTGTCCTTTATCTTTACAGCCCCCTGTTTTCATATGACCAAGTAGGAGAATCTAGTTTGCAGGGAGCCATGCCCCTTTATTATCGCTTGCTGCTGGGTAACAGATAATCAATACTGAATTCACCTGGCAATTAGCTAATAATCCAATAAGCTCTAACTACTGAGCCAGAACTGCTAAAGATGGAGAATTTGAAGGGGGTGTTGGAGGTATGGCTGTGACACAACACATCTGGATGTAAAATAGGTTGGCTCAAAGAAGAAGAAGGTATATCCTGGAAAAATACTACAGAATCCTCGAAACATCATCTTACAAAAAACTTCTACTGTTTTTCTGACATTTCTGAGTTAACACACAAAATACAACCAAAACAATATTATTGGTGCATGACAAAAATATACCTATTGTACAATAGTTTGTCCTAAGGGTGTACCCAAAAACATAGACCTTTTGTAGTAATCAGAAACCACGAGTCATCCTTGTACTGGTTTATTTCTGAAATCCTTTCAGTCTAATGCCAGGATCAAAGGTGACTGTTCTTGCCATTTATGATGGAGCGCAGTTTTTTTTTTTCTTTGATTAGTTCCAGGTCCTTGAAAGGTCACTGTGAATAATTGGCATTTAAAATCGTCATGTCTCATCCCAAAAAAGCAGAACTTCGTTGTGCCATTAGGAGGTGCTTCTGCTGATGGCGTGGACGTTTTATATGTTGTAGTGTGCTGACAGACACCACTTGAGCTTCTTGTTGCCGCTGGAATCCATGATTGCACATGAGAACTGACTCTCACATCAGTGGGGGTGGCTGACACACATCAAATGTGATACTGGCACATGCATATGATCACACACACACCAATGTGGTGAGCTCCATGTATGAACACAGGCATTCTGTCCCCTGGGTAATGAAAGAGCATTGTGAGACTGCGGTTGCTGTAAAACCCAATTAGCGTGTGTGGTTTTATCAGTTCCCCCAGTTAGACCAACAAATACAGATAACGGCTATGAAAAGATTGTGTTTAGCCTGTTTGATTGCCTGCCCCCTGCTGGACAATCACTGCCAAGCAGCTCCAGACCACGGGGAGAAAGAAAAATAACTTTGGGAATATACTGTATATTAAGGTGATCTTGTAATTTGAGTTTAATGTGTATGGAATTCTTATGTGTATGTTTTGGCTAGGGTAAATTCACAGAGACCCCAACTACACAGGAAGTACACACACGCATGCTTGTACTTTTTATCATATCATAGTCATGCACTTAGATGCCACATGATGCAGGTAAAAATTGTGCCTCTCTGCGTTGCATGTAATTAAACAAAGATTACGGCGGTTTCTGCACGACACGCCTCGGCGCTGATTTTCTTCAAATGACTTCAGTCTAAGAATGAAAGAGTGCCTGAAAGCGCCACAACACCAGCCTTATCTCTGTCTTCAAACACCTCCATCTCTCCCAGCGACATAAAAGAGCAGAAACGAGTAGCAGCAACCGCAGCCACCGTGCTGTGCAAGCTTCTGCTCCACTGCAACTGTCAAAGGAGCTACTTCTGTATTCTGTATTCATTCTAAGCTCTTTGATGGCATGGATCACTGTCAAGATGCCGAGCCCCCAACCAAAAGTACTGTAGGCCTGAAAAATGCTGTGAAAAGATATGATTCTTCATTCCAAGGAAATGCTCGCAATTAGAATTAGAATCAATTTGCACATGTGTGTCATCTTGGTAGGATCATACTTGTACACGTTTTAGATTAGTATAGATTACCTAATCATTTTCAAATTTCATTTGCATTACTGAATATAAAATTCCACTTTCTTCCAACATTATTGATTTCCTTCAAAGTGGAGGTGCTCCTGCTCATTGGAAGTTAAGAACTGAGTAGCAATCCAGTCAAGAGACCGTAGAAGAACCATGAGAAGAACAGAATGAAGGGCTTTTTTTTTTTTACCATCTTTCATTATTCAGCCTGGAACCATGAATAACTGAATAAATGAATCCACAAAAGCAAGTATGGAGACTGCATTTTCATAAAGCATGTCTAAATATGGGGGAAGCATAACAAGCCACAAGGAAGCATCTTCCTCCACCAAAAGTGGTCTTAAAATGAATTGCAAGGTGGTTCACTCATGCATGACTGCTTCCTCCATTGCAGAATGGACCCTTGCACTCTTCCCCTTGTGTCTACTCAAAAAGTAAATGATGATGCTTGAAATGTCTCTCTCCAAGATGTGTCCTTGGTTAATGATGTTTTGGTCAATAGGAGAATCATTGTTATTAGAGCTACAATTATGAAAGGGTCAAAAATGATCTTTCCGTGCTTCAGTAGAGCCCTAGAGAAGTCACCCATACACAATGCTCCTGCTCCATGGGTTGCATCTGAATTATACATGAGGGCAGGGTGGGGGTGGAAGGGGCAAAGTGCCTCAGTTTAAATAGAACAGAGGCGACGTGTGAGCACTTCGCTGTGGTAGGGGGGACCCCTTAACCTCACCATGCCACAGTGACAGCCAGCACTTAGCATTGTCCACAGGACTCTGATCCCACCAGGTAACCGATGTTTGACACCGATGTGACCCTGTTGCAACATGCTACCGACAAAGACGCAGACACACTACACATGCATATGTGTTCTGGTCTGTCAGTGTGCAAACACCCTTATCTTGCTAAAAACCCGTCATTAGCGTTCATAATCGTTAGCCACTGGGCACAGATGATTAAACGGATCAAATCATTTGAGAAATAAACATAGCAGTGTGAAATTGCTTTTTTGAATTCATCTGCTCATTACCATAATCACCTCATGGCTGACAATACTTTTTAAGTATATGGTACTATTAATGCCACCAACTGCACAAGCTTAATGCAAATGAAAAACCGCTATGGCCTATGGATCTCAGAAAGGTTACAGCACAAAGTAACTTAATCACCAACACAAGTTATTTGTACAGCACCTTTCAGCAATGAGGCAATTCAAAGTGCTTACCAAGAAAGGGAGAAAACTTTACTCATGTCTCTATTTAACAAGATAAAAATTAGATTAATAATCTTCTCATAAGATAATTTTACTGGTTATTCCTCGTTAGAAGTGGATTTGTTATTGAAGCGTAATGTTTGTTCTACACACCACATCAACATTTGCCTGCAGACTGTGCCTCCAGCTGTAGATCCCATAAGCCCTCATTTCAGGCACGTTAATGCCACGTGCCACAGCTCTGACTTAAGTGAATGTAAAGTATGTAAATTACATCCAGCAAGACCATTTCTGGTGCACTCAAAAGGACGTACAAAGGCATTCTTGGTGGATGCTGGACTCTTAACTTTGACCTGTTCTCTATTTGTCCTTATTTCAAGTGAAGATGTGCCATAAAAAATAATTTGATAAATCTGTAGAGTGCATATATTTGTGTCTGAGGTGACCACCAGCGCAAAAAACAGAACACACCTTGTTGCTTTGTTTGTTGGGATCTGACAATTTATTATACTGTCAGCTCTTCATATTTTCTGGGTGATGTTACCTCACAGCCTCACAGCCTCACAGCACCAGTTAAGTGCAGAATTATCCTGATCACCCATAAATTCTCATCAACATACTATATGTGTGTGTGCATTGACCCTATAATGCCCGATGTATCATATTTGAAATATGAATTTCGGGGACCTCTGTACCACCCGCATAAACAAGAAAAAATAAAATATAAAATTATTCAAACCAAAAAAACGATAAAAAAAATTAACTCAATAAAAAATCCATGAACTTAACCTAATCTATTCATAATGATTGGAAAAAAATATTTAGAAATTGTTAAATACAAGACTGGAAGCGTGTTTCGTTTCAATATATAATTAAAACTTCAAATGAAATGAATAACATTGTCCACATTGCCAAATGAATAAGAAATGAGTCAATAATACTCTAAAAGTACTTTTTTTCAATATTTAATGATTCAAGAATAATAACTTGTTAAACTTTTCCTCTGGGAATGATTAAATGTGGTAATAGGGGCTGAAAATCTTTCCCGGGTTCCTAATAAGAAAACCATTTTGTGTCTGCTTATTTCTTTTTTCTCTTTTGAGGTTCCAAGTCAGAAGTTTGAAAATTTCAGTTCCAATTTGTGATTGAACATAGCATCAGTGAGCACATATGAATAGTAAATAAGTAATAAATATTCAGGACAAACATTTCCATTTAAGAAGCTCAATCAATCAAACTTTATTCAAATAGTTCTTTTTATACAATGAAAGGCAGCATGCAGCACAAAGTGCCTAACAGTAAAAACAAAGTTGATCCCACCCATCCACCCACCCCCTTCCCCACCAGCCCTAATCACAATCAAAGATTATTACACATTTTTATTTGTCCCACAATGGGGAAATTGCATTCTCTGCTGCTAACCCATCTCTAGTTAGACTAGGAGCAGTGGTCTGCCATTTTTACAGCACCCGGGGAGCAGTTGGGGTTAAGGGCCTTGCTCGGGGGCCCAAAGTGGTTCACCCAGACCCAAGCCCACCTCTGCAACCACTTACAAAGCTAAAACACAGAGAAGCTCACTCCCAGTGAAACCCACGGTTTATGGAACCTGCAATGGAGAAATTATATGCCCCCCCCCCCCCCCGCCCTTGTTTACTGCTCTGTGGCTTTTATGTTACTTCAGCATTCCTATCTGCTATGAGGTTCTTGTAAAGGCCTGGGTCAGTTATATTTTTGACTGGATACAAAGGCTGTGCTTAAAAGAGGCAACAGTTTCAAATGCCCGTGACAAACTCCACACATGGGAAATGTAAATGTCCGAGAGAGGAAAAAAAAATGCCAGTCAAGCATTATTCTAGCAGTTTGGCACACCGTATTGTGAGCTCCATTAGCTGTCTGTTGTAGTGTGGGCTCTAAAGCTAGGTACTGTATGCTTTTTCAATTGGTAATAATGTACCTCAGGGGTCATTGAGTGTAATTTGTGTCCAAATTTACATGTTCATGTAAGTGCAAAGCTGTACCGCTGATCTCAGATGAGGTATATCGTGCAGAAGATGGGGGGGGGTGCTGTGACTCCGTCCACATGCTAAAACAGGCTGCCATGAAGAGGGCAGGGCTGACATCAGCACATATACACTGCATTTGTGTGATATTATGAATAAAGTATGTCACATGCATTTCAGGAAGGCCTAGGGATATTGTCTCAATGTGTGGAAAAAGAGAGTACAGTATATTTCTTGTGATCAATACACCTGTTCAAATACAAGGTCCTTAGATAATAATTTTGACTTTGACAGAAAACATTCATCATTCCATTAAGTAAACGTGCCTTAAATCACAAACTCCTTTTACATTGGCGGATATCCCGCATTAAACGTGCGGATCTAGCGTCCATTTTACATTGACTGACGCAGGGTGGCGTATCAAGCTGCCCTGCGAATAACTCGCATCCGAGTTTCAGGTCTAATGTAAACAGAACCAGGGGTGGCGGATCGTGGTTTGTTGATCACATAACCTGAGTGCAACCCACCAGGGGGGATTATTTTGTTTTTCATGTATCATTATTATTATTATTTTATAAAATACGGAAAGAGTAAAGGATGAGAGTAAAGACAGCAGCAGGACATCACAGGTAGGGCCTATATTTGCAAGAAGAGTAACTAGATGAGGAGATCCGCGAGATACTCAGCCTCAGAGGTAAGGATGCATCAAACCGGCGTAAATCCGGAACCATAAAGGATGGTCCATTGTTTGAACAAAAACACAGCCAAAAAAAAACGCTCATCCCGATGTTCATCCATCCTCATTTTGAAAACTACACCTCTCTGATGGCATATAAATCTTGCTGATGTGGGGATAATACGTCATTCTACACACCCACACAGGTTACATTATGTTACGCGGATAGCGCCTCCCGACTCGCCTTTCCACCTTTCAACTTGCCTTCAGGCATGCGGTGGTAAATAACACGCCTTGCGTTTATATTACCCAACGCGCGTTTAACACGCCTTCACCATCCACCGACAACAGCAGGATCCGATCTAAAAATGCCTACAGAGTGAGCTGCTCTTTACATGTTGCTGGTATTCACATAGAAGATGTTAACAGGACTAAGTTAACACGCACTCCCTACACACCGGTATGGAACAGGTGATGGGTAGGAGGGTAATCTGTACAGAAATATTAGCTGAATCATACGTTTACAAAAATACATACAGTATATTCACCTTGTGATAATTGAATGTTTTTCCACACAACATCCCCATTTTTTTCTCCTCATTAATCATGCATCCATCCATCTTCTCATCTATCCCTCTTCCTTGATGAGTTAATTTCTCTCCCATTGCCTGTTGTCTGAGTGACCCGGACGACCCAGGAGAATCTCCTAACAGGCTGCCTTTGCCATCAGGATTGATCAGTCCGCAGCTCCCTGTCAGAGGCGATCAATACATCATTCCTTCAGTAACAGGGCCCTGCTCATTTGCCGCCTCTTCCTTCTCTGCAACGCTTTACTTTCGTTTTATTATTATTTCTCACAGCGGGTCGATGCAGGCAAACAGGCCCACTGTAAACCACACCACAATTAAAGCAATGTCTAATCTTCCTGTTGACTCCATCTTCCTCGCAACAGCCATCAAATGAAATACAAATGATAGTGAAACCTAATGGGATTCTGTGAAATTAAATCACTTAAACAATGAAGAGAACCCAGCCACATAGAGGTATATAGCAATCAATAATTTATATACACTCAGGCTTAACAAGCTTTTCCTCACAGTGATCATCATTCGAACTGGCAGCTTTCAGCAGATGACAGTGAAGAAATGCAATGGTAAAAACAAAATACACAATTTTTGAATTCTATACTCATGTAGTTCTCAAAAAAAGGAAGACCTGCTGTCATATGTGTATTTATATACTCTAGAACACACACATGCGGAGATACACACGTACACACCCCCCTTACATGTTCCAGTTGAGATCAGAGAGAGTGACTGTACACGTGAGTGAACACAGTTAGATTTTCAGATCAATTTTCATCCAATTAAGTGAATCTCTGCAGAAGATTACATTTCTAATACCTAGTAGCGAAAATGACATATGCTCTAGTAACACCATTTTTAAACAAATTCCTGATGGATTTAAACAATTTTGTTGGGGGTGGGGGGGATGTCAGAAATGACAAGTCTAATGTTGAGAGGTTTTCTTTTGAGCCTTAATAGAATCATACTTCTTCTTTCTCCTCTTATCATGACAGCGCCTTAAGAGTTGAGTTTAAAACTGCCTGAGAGAGCAATAGAACTGATATCTGCACTGTCATTGCGTTAACAGCTGGCTTATGGCGAGATAAAAATAGATGATAAACTAATTTGGTTATTGAATTATAGATTGAATACGCCTATGTAGTTTGGCCTGGATCTGAGGGCAGACATGTCTGTGAGCAGTTCTGGTGATGTGAGAAGAGCAGCCAGTGCGCAGGGCAGCAGTGTGGAACTGCAGGAGTAATTAGTGAATCAGGCCCCCAGCTCCCTGTGAAGTCCTGCCTTTGAAGGAGGGAGCTCGGTCCGATCAGTGGCCCCTCTGATGTATGTTTGTGAATCTTTCAAGGGGAGTGAGAGCTGCTAACGAGGCCTCATCCATTACCATTTGAGATGTAATTAGCGTTCTTGGCGGAATGGAGCAGGGCCAAGCAAGAGTGGCTCAAGCTGGGCTCTGTGTTCTTCTGTGTCCCACAAGGCTGCAACAGCAGGAGGATGAAGCGAGCAAGTGGAGGGAGGCTCCCTGGAGAGGAGGCAGGGCCTCAGCAGCTCCGACACAGAGGCCAGGCAGACGAACAACCACCATACTGCAGCACAGAGTGCAGCAACGCTGGCAGCAGGAGAGGCTTTGTTGGAGAAGGAAATGTCTTCTAAGACAATCATGAGCACGTTTCTCAGCCCTGGCGACTCTCAGAAAGTTGTTGTAACTGTTGTTAAATTTACTCAACAAAGTTTCCATGGGAAAAATAAATTATTCACAAACTTTGTGTTCCTATATCTTTCAGGGCCGGATTTAGCGAGGCCCACTAAGGTGGGCAGACTGAAATGTAGGGTGGGCAATGCTGCCCGTGCTGCAACGCGGCACGGGCGAAAATTTTGGGGGGGTCAAACCCCCGAAATGCATAGAAAACTATGCTGTCATCATATCAGTTCATCTATCTTCTCCACAGTATGCTAACCCTAACCCTTCCTGACACTCCCCTCTGCATTTACCCGGGCTTGGCACCAGTGTTTTGCCAATCCTTGCTACCTGCCGAGAAAGGCTACGTTCTGCGGATGCGCACAGTCGATTTTCAAAGTTTGCGTCATTTCTTGCCCGATGTAAAATGGATAATATGGGATGTTGAGTACTTGATCCATCAAAATACACCACCCCTGACATGAATTGCATTAGACATTGTAAACATTATAAAGAGAAAAAAAAAAATTCTATCTTTATTTGATATTCATTCAGTCATTGGCCTTTATTTAACCAGGCAGGTCATTAAGAACATTCTTATTTACAATGACGGCCTGGTAAGAGACAAGGACCACTTGGGGGGAAAGGAAGTGGGCTAGGGAGTAAAACAGAAAAAAACTAAACACAAAAATTGTAGCTCTGCAAAGGTAGAAAACCATTAGGTAGCATTTTTGGCAAAGCAGCAAAAAATAGAACACCGGCACAAATAGGACACTGGCTTTTGTCCTGTTGAGGCTGCATTTATTTTATGTTTTTTGCTTTTTTTTTTTTTTTTATCAATCAATCGTACCCTACGGCGTAGGCTCTGCGTTGATTTAAAAGGTCCCGCGGCAGGCTGGTGGGTCCAGAGCCTGCACAGCACCGCAGCACCGCCACCCGCACCGGCGCTCTCCGCCCTCGCCGGGATGGGGACTCCCGGCGAGGGCGGAGAGCGCCGGTGCGGGTGGCGGTGCTGCGGTGCTGCGGTGCTGCGGTGCTGCGGTGCTGCGTGCAGGCTCTGGAGCCACGGCTACGCCGTAGGGTACGGTGTAGCCTACGGCATAGTGTATGCGGCGACGCGTATCATTCTGCGTTGGTGTAACGCGGAACCATAAATCAGCCTTCAGTGTGTGCTCTGTGTGCTGACGCCGGGTTCCTCCGCCGAGACACAACTTTTGCGGTACGCGTTCATTGTTGTGTCTAAAAATTATGCGCAGTGCCGACCCAATCAGAAACGGTACAGATATTCTGTGATATTTTTTTATATTTGTAAAAAAATTAAATTATAAAAAAATAAAGGATCCCCATAACTTTGATTGGGTGGGCAGGACGCACGTTTGGGTGGGCAGAGCCCACCCCTGCCCCCCCCTAGAACCGGCCTCGATATCTTTCCTTCCTATATCTCTCAATATTCTCTTTAGTTCCAGCAAGTCACCAAAGATGTGTAGCACCCATGACCACTTGTTTGTGTGTGTGTGTGTGTGTGTGTGTGTGTGTGTGTGTGTGTGTGTGTGTGTGGGCTGTGCCAGTGTGGGAGTGTGGGAGCTGATAGATTAGCAGGGGTGGAGGCCAATCTTCAATGCTCAGGTCACAGTGCGGTCAGATTTGGTGTGACTGTGCTCTGTTAACTGTTTCAGTCAACCTTTAACCCCTCGAGGTTAAGTTGCCAGAGCCCCCCATGTTTGACTGGGCCATCAGGGTCATGATTGTTTTCACTGAACATCAACAGTGATTTAGAGGAAGTTAATGAGCTATTAGTCTTTGTCATGACTCACTCAACAAACGAAGTACAAGGGCATTACAAGCGGTACATGCTGGAGACACCTACGATACAAAGCTCTTTGTTATAAGGCTGTCCAAACACACAAGTCCGACATCGCTGAGAGTCATTGACAGCTGGGGGAAACTTAAAAGGCCAAAACATGGATTTTCTATAGTGCAATCAGCTCTCTTGAGAGCTGTGGTGTCACTGGAATGGCAAGCAGCAATGCTACTCAGTAGAAGCTGTAATCTGTGTCAGACAGTCATTTTTTTTGTCTCTCTTCCTCACCCAAACTCTCCTCACAATGCTTGTTGAGCAAGAGCACAAGGCAAGGCAGATTGCATTAGTATGCAGCACAGAGACAGTGAATCAATGGAGTCTGGAGGGCTTTCCACTTTCTCTCCGTCACTTCCCTGGTATTAATGACCAGGAACCAGGGCTTGTCCACTCCCCTTGTGGCCACATACTAAATTATCAGTCGTGAATCAACACAGCATTTATAGGCTGCCACGTATTAAAGTAGCTCAATCTGCAAGGACAACGAGATCTTCTGTAAACTTCAGGATCACATGACACGTGAAAAAATTGGATCTGAGGAGTTCAATAACTTTATGATATTTTTGAGAAACAAGTGCACCCATCCGATCTGATCTGGGTGTCAAGGTTAGATATTATTCCTGCCAAAGCCAAAACAAGGTAAACAACAAAAACTGAGCCACGTTTGAAAAATAAATTGAGTATTATTCAAACTGACATATAAAGTAAATTTTGAAATAATGAAAAGGTAAACAAACAGTAAAACTGGAGGGGGGAAAGAGGCTTTTAAAAATTTAAGCACAGCAGCAGGAGACGTCACAGGATGACCTGTAATGGGAGAGAGGGGGAAGCAGAGGAGTGGTAAAAGCCTGATAAAATAAGAGACTGTAACCTCACTCCACTTGTCTGCCATCAAACAAAGAGATACTTTAGGGAGTGCATGAACGGTATCACAACATGCTGTGTGTAGCACTTGTTCCTAAACCCTGTGTCTGCTTCTCTATACACTTGTGAAAGCATAAAATAAAGCATTCACAAGGAATGATAACATTAAAAAACTGCTTAGTATTTGAGTTTGCAAGAGAAAATTGAGAAGACCAGACGTAGAAACGATGTCTACAACATAAAGACCGATGGTGGGGGCCAACTGTGAGAGAAACAGTGAACAGTGAATATTTTGCCAACAGTAATTACCAGCCTTTTAATCAGAAGCTTGTAAAGTGGGATGGCAGAAGAGATAAACCTAGAAATGTATGTGCCAAAACACGCACACACCTGCATCACCCTCTTCATGCCTCTCGTGTTTCATACTGAGTATTGTCCAGACATATGCCCCTTTTGCACTAGTCTCGCTTCACCTCGGTTCTACCCGCCACGGCCCCGTTTTGCCCTTTTGCACTAGGGCTGAGACGGGTAGAGCCGCTCCAAGCCGATACATTTTTCTGTAACCATTCTAGCGAGGTTCTATCAGGGCTGAGCCGGGACTATTTCTGAGGTCACCACCCTCCTCGCCACCGATTGGTCGGGGGGCGGGGCCGTCATCAAACTACAGGCCCCTGATTGGTCGGGGGGCGGGGCCGTCAAACGTTTGAATCAGGAAGCGGGAGTCAGCGCGAGGCGACTCGCGGCGATTTTATTATACAGCACAAACGTCTGTTCGGTGATCCAACTCTGAGGTGCAGATGTTCATAAACCTGGTGGCTGTCGAGAAAATTAAAAAAGGGATGTAGACGGGCTGTTTTTTTCTCAGCCGCTCGCGGCTCCAGCTGATTTCTCATCTGCGCCGACACAAACAAAGGTGTTGCGCAATCGAGTATGTCACAGCAGATTCACCCCACCCCCCCACTTCTCCCCTGGCTGTGCAAAAACACACGGGTGGAGCCGCGTCGAGCCGCGCCAGGCTGAGGCGAGACTAGTGGAAAAGTGGCAATAAAGTCTCACCATCATTTTCATCTGTTCAAAAGAAAAGCTCTGTATAAAACACATTTTTGTGAAGTTACAGCACGTTGTTAAGGAAAATCCAATCTGCCTTGGGCTAAAATCCCATCAATGTGGCCTTACTGTAAACATCAGTGAATCGGTGTTGGTACTGTCCCCACTATGAAAAGCAATAAAAGGGACCGGCTTACTGGAATTCAAGCAGCTATATTCTAAGTTGCAGCCAAACAAAAGCCTCTACATAAAAGACTGAGCCACTGCTTGACTGATTTTATGGGTACGTGAAATTGTCTGTGTGGTCCTAAACTGTGACTCTGCTACTCTTTTCTGATAGAGAGCAGAAGTGTTTGTAGGCCATTGTCTCATTGTGTGTCCAACATTACTGTACTTCAAAAGCCCCACGGCTCCACCATAAGAGCCTTGGGACCAGGCTGCTTACCCTCCTTAAGTTTCAGCATTGACTATCCAACACATAGGGACAGACGGTCTCTTTTGACTGCTGACAAACATTCATGCCAATGGATTGATATAGGAGCAAGACTTTGTGCTCACATTTAAACACTCGTGCCAACATGGAGAGGAATTCCAACACAAACAAAGTCACGCACAGAAAAATCATCCCAAAACAGTAAACTCAAAGCCAGGCCTAGTAACTGCTCTCTATCTGCCATTTCCTGCTTCAGACTCTCCATTTTCAGGAAAATATACTTGCCTGCAAACTACTGTATGCTCTAGTGCACAAAAGCCCCCCCTGAGGCCGTTCTTATCCAGTGTGATGTCCTGAGCTTTCACCCCCTTCCCATTCCTCATTGTCATGCTGAAAACCGAACTGCTTCATCTTAACAGCTTGCCATCCTACCAACCATCAGGTGCTTTTCAAGGTAAAGCTTGATGAGAATATGCATGGACCTCTCAGGGAAAGTTAGAGTTAGCGAGTGAGACAGGGGTCCCTGTGGGGCTAGCGGGGCCTCTACTGCAATAGTGCCTGATGAAGATAAATGGACAGGACCAATATGGCCTCCCTGTGGCAGGCTATCATCTTCAGGAAAAGGGGGTTTGTGGTGGTTGGCTGGATGAGGGACGTACGGCTTAATAGGTGACCGGCAGGGTCAGAGATGGGCTGGGAGGGGCTCTGCACTGACTGAGTGGCATAAGTGTCAATCTATCCTGAGCAGGGGTCAAAGATCAAGTGATCTGCAGGGGGAGAGGTGGGAGAGGACCGCATCTCCTGTTTGCTTCGCTCAGAAAGAGTGAACAACTATGGGCAAGCATCAAATCAAATCTTGGTTTTATAAGGTAGACATCAGTAACAATGAGATGGCTCAGTCCAAAAGTGGCTACAGACTATTGCAACACCTATCCGACCACTGCTGCTGCCCGTGTTGTCCTTAACAGTGCCCTGCTTATGGACCAGAACTGATTTACAATATCAAAAGCATGGAAATGGTTTAAGGTATAGTCTGAAGAATGTCTCAGGGTGAATTCAACTTTTTTTGAGGACACTAACATGATGTAGACATACAGACCTATAACCTGTTCAGTAGGAAATGTTTGGAGGTTTGGGGGTTTATTTTTGGGGGTATGCAGAATATTATAAAAATACACAAGAGTACAATTCTTCATTTGCCTGTTTGGTAAGTGGATATTACTGGAGTTAAGGTTTGATTGCCTTTATGCAGTGCACACAGGCATGAAACATATGTACACATAGTAAATTTATCTCCACAAGCTGTTTCCTATGTGCATATACAGACATGAAATTAAACTGGGCTGAACTGAATTCATTCAAAGTAGCTACATGAGCCAGGGAGCTGGCCAGACAGTCTGACATTTCATCTCCTTTTCAGTTAAAGTCCATTTCCATCCAAGAGAATCTCGTAGAGGGCTTGGATTTAATATTATTTGCGAGTATAATGTGCAGCTTGGCCTTAATGGACTAGGCCTTAACAGACTGAAAATAATCTGTGGAAAGGAATGTCAACATGTTTCCCCGTACTGCAATATTGAAGTGACACAACAAAAGCCAACATGAATTTGAATGGATCCAGAGTCCAGACTGTCACAGGAGTTTCCACCCATGTCTATTCAGACAGAAAACTGGAGCGCCACTGTGTATGAAGGGCTTTTACCAGTGACTGACATGGCTAATCACACCAGCCTGTGATTGGAGAAAAATGAGAAAGCTATAGCTATTGGGGGAATCCATGTGAGAAATGGTTTTAAACCCTGTTATTTGCTACCAAGGCAACAGATGGAAACACGTTCATTTTGGGTCTCACTATGGGCAAACATAATGGATGGACAAAGATCATCTTTGTCAAGAATAAGACATTTACAGCATACAGCACAAGTACAAATACATTTTTATATTGCTTGCCAAAAATTACAAATAGATGTTACTCATAATGAATTCTGTGCAATAATTAAGAGATTTTTTTTCATTAAATTAATACTGTTGCAAGAAACAACAATAATATGCAATAACAGGCTTCACTCTGCTTTGCAAGGGGTAAAATGAAATGCTGCATTTTCTTAGAAAACAAAGAAACAAAAGAAAAATGAGATGGACAGCAAACCCATGTGAACCCAAAAGGCTTTAGGGGTTTTATCTGGCAGCACCATGTGGGAATGATAATGACCATCTTGAATCCAAAAGGACAACCATTCATCTTAACCCTGGTCTGCCTGGAAAAACTCATAATCCCTGTAACACCCACGACCCACCGCTAGAGAGACAGCAGGGGGAAAAAAATGATACTTTGAAGGCGAGGGATAAGACTAAACAATACCCGTTTCTCCCAGCTTTCTTTAGACTCAGCGTGATTATTTAACACAGCCCTTGGAAAACTCTCCATGTGCTGTCTGGCACTAATTCCTTCTTTTACCCAAATCTTCACCTTTTCACTTGTCAGATTATGTCACACCCCCAGGCCCTTGTTCATTCCTCTTTTTTACTCTTTTTACTGCTCCTTCAATCAAACTAATATGTTTTCCCTCGTGATAAATCATTTTCTTTCACACACCCTCCCCCATTTCTTTTATTCTTTTGGTCAGCAGCAACATTAACATCACGCGTAAGATACTTTCTTTAAACATCCCTTATCCATCACATAAAAGAAGCTTGTTGTGTGTATCCCATTGCTTAAACTGTCCTTCTCACCAGCCTCCCTTTTTTCCCTCCTTCCTCCTTTAAATCAGCCATCAAGATGAGTGATGATGAAAGTTAGTGTAAATGGCTCCATTTCTAACCTCCTGCATCTCCCCCAATCTGGTCTCCCTGTTTGCCCTTGGTGACTCTACTAAATACTGCTGTCTCAATGAGAGTGAATGCTCTCAACGTTTAGATCAAAGCGCTGTCTTTGCTTTGCAATCAGAGTGATCCCATCATCCAAGTATTTCTATATGCAATTCAGCTTCTGTGTCCGTTCCCACATTAGCAAAAGAATAAAAATAAAAAAATAAAACATTCAGCACATGCAATCTTTTACTTTGTCATAACCCAGAAGCTTTTGCAATCACAACACAATTTCCTGGGTTCAGTATGTTTGCCCTCATTGTCTTTAGAACCATTGACGTAGTTCTAAAAACATCTTTTAATATTTGCATGAACTCGGTAAGAAACACGACTTCCCTTTTAGTGTCTTGTTGTCTTGAGCTCGCAGCCTCTTAGGTCACTGTTTTTTTAAGTAAACCTCAGATAATTCCAGACAGAATACGGCAATTAGCTAAGAATGACTCGTAAAGCATATGATGGATTAAAGTGGACATAATGTATGACCCCCAATCACAACATTATTGTCAGAAAGTCACAGAGTAGAAAACGGGGGGTGGGTGTGGGGGGGGGGGACTTCTTTAAAGACAGTGAAAAAAAAATCCATGAGAAAAGAGATCAGCGGTTCCACATTAAAGAGCCATAGAGTACAACATAAAGACTGAAAGAGTACTAACTGCATGGGAAATCTGATTAACCATCAGAACGACGATGGCAGGCAGGTCTAAGTGACTAAATGGATGAGTAAGTGAATAAATAAAGGAGAGAAGAGTCTGGTGGCTGCCTGCCACAGCACCATGCTATTTGAGCAGTCTCGTGCGTGCATGAACCGGGATGCTACAGGCTGAATTTTAGCGCAATTACTCTGTGTTCTGTGTCGGTGAGCTAATTAGACATTGGCAAGCTCTGGACTGGTAGACTGGAAGATGAGGCGAGTCACTGGGGATGGAAATAGAGGTGATAGTCCCTGTTTTTTTACCTGAAGCCTTCTCACACCAAGGGAAGCATTTCCCTGTTTACACAAAAGACTATAATTGAGAAATGGAGAAGAGGTAAATGTGCCGGAGAAAATGGCTAAGCGGCATCTGTGCACGGTCCCTGCTTCAATTTCTTCCTCTCTGGCTTTATGAATTTCTCTCAGATGCACATGCATGCTTGGCCCAATCCCATGCCACCAGAAACACCCAGCTGTCCAGTCTCTGCCCCCATTCTAATCCAAGCCCAATAAGTCTATTCCCAACTGCTCTGGAGTAACCCAATAACCCTGTGTGTACTTAAACAGCAGTGTTGGCAGGTTTCCTCCGGGCCTAAACTCCTCTCACTGCCAATAAACACACAGAGCTCTTTTTCAACAATCCTCTACGGAACCAACTGCTTCTGAGTCGCTGCTTAAACAAACACCCCTTGCAAAGCAGCATACTGTGATACATCCTTAAAGGAAAAAGAGAAAACAAAATAAGAAAAAAAGATGATTTTGCTTCTCTCAAGGCAGTGAGGCATCATGGTACGATTAACTGAATTATGATCTTGTTGGTACATAAGAGTCCTTGGCTACTGAGCTTTCTCATTAGTTGCGCAGATTCTAGCCCTGACCTAATGAACAAATAATAATACCCCTGTTGAAATGTGTTGTGGAGATGAAACCTGATGGCCTATGCTAGTAATTGGGTTACCATCGACTCATTAAGGGAGGAAAGCAATAACAAAGCAATAACACTTGCAAAGTGCCATCGGAGGAGGGATTCAGCACTTTCTTTTTTGACAACTCATCAAGAGTGAAGCCCTGCCTATTAGCCGAATGAGAGCCCTGGGCCAAATAAACATCTCCCACTCTGCATGGACTGTTTGATGGGTAAACAGTCTTTTATGTTTTCTCTGCCAGCCACTGATATTCTATGTGGACATGAACATCAGAGCAAACAGAAGAGAAGAGGAGTGCGTCTTAGTGTAGTTAACCATTACAGAAGTGTGGCAATTCAAGGTTACCAGTGTTTATTCAGACTACTTTTGTTGATTACTCTGTGTATTCTCATTATCCTGCAAATTAAAGTCAGCATAATGAGGAAAAATGCAGAGGCAGACAGAAGAGCAGGTACAATGCTTATCTCAGAATGGGATTACAATTTTCCGCACGTAATCAAAAAAACCCCCTAAAAAACAAAAAACAGCCTGTGTACACAACTGCACGTTACGAATGGTGAGATATTGTTCCAAGGTCTGCACACAGCTCTATTTGTCAGCCAGTTTATCACAGCAAAGCTGCTCCTTGTAATTTGTTCTGAACAACTGACATGGGGAACCATTATTGGACGTGAATATTCAGAAAAACAATTACCTCTAACTGGCATGGGGAACTATGTCAAGAATGTTACTCCCTGCCTTTTGTCTTTTAGCATGCCTCCTCACTAAGCCTGAGGATTTAACTATAAGCAGTGAAAGAAGCAAATATCAGCCAGGAGTGATACATAAATCAGTCTTAGGCTTCATTCCACCAGAGCCCTCTCTGGTCTTGACAGGGTTAACTAGCTGGCAGTTCAGTTTCACTGCAACTTGGCTTGGAAGATAAAAATCTGTCTAAGTCTTACTACTCTTTCCATCCATTGAGTCGAAGAGTGATGGAGACTCAGAGCTACAGGAAACATCCAACGCCTGGGAATTCCAGACTACCTCTGGCAAGTTTTTAGGTTTTATAACAGTAAAACTGCTCTGAGTTGGCTAAGATGACAAACTAGTACGTGGTTGAGCTGACATGTCCTCTCAGACAGGAAAGAAGTTGTTCCAAGCAATCAGGAGCATGAGAGAAAGAGAACAAAACGCATAAATAGGCAAATCCTTGATCTTTCTGCTCGCTACGCATGTGTTTTGAATTAATATAATCTATGACAATGATACAAAGACACATGTGGATATCAGTTAGTAGTTACAAACTATGCTTCTGACGACTTTTCAAGAACCCTGATGATAACATATTTGGATGAAAAAGTTGATTAACACCTAATTAGTACTGCATCACTCACACAGCAATATACCGTATTTTCCGTACTATAAGGCCCACCGCATTATAAGGCGCACATTCAATGAATGACATATTTTAAAACATTTCCACATATAAGGCGCACCACATTATAAGGCGCTACAGTAGAGGCTGGGGTTCCGTTATGCATCCATTAGACCAAGGGTCAGCAACCCGTGGCTCCGGAGCCGCATGCAGCTCTTTCATCCTTATCCTGCGGCTCCGAGTGGCTTAAAACTAAGTATTTAATTGAATTGTATTTTATTTGTGTTAGTTCTTTAATATTTTAGTTCTAAATTGGAATATTATTGTGATCTTGACATATTAGAATAAATATATTTTATTGTTTTTCGTCGCTCAAAATAAACGTCATACTCGCGAAAGCCGGTATACCCGCCAAAACGCCATCCATTCGTCGCGACTTTCAACCCCAACCTCTGATGAGAGTGGCCTACCAGTACGCCTAATTTGTGGAGAAAAACTGTCTAACAATAAACGGTCAAATGCCGCAAGACATTTCAACAATACACACAGAGCCTTTGCTGAAAAATATCCAGAGGGAGAAGAGAGAAAAAAAGCTGTTTCGGAACTGATCCATATATAAGACACACCAGATTATAAGGCGCATGGTCAACTTTTGAAAAAATTGAAGGCTTTTAGGTGCGCCTTATATGGCGGAAAATACAGTAGGCTTAAACTGAGAGTTTTATTAGCTCACATTACATTTTAACACAAAAACGGAAACCGAGTCAGAAGAAATCTTCATATTGGAATATCTAGTGTGATTCAGATGAATTTGCTTGTATAAAATCAATAAGAATCTGTCTAAGTGACTGTGTTTCTTCAAAGCAAATGAGCATTCAAAAGGTTACCAGGCTACAATAATACGTATGCACAACGACACACGCAGCTTGTTAAGCTGAAGGAATTCCTGCAAGCTAACACGGTCAGGTTCTCGAGAATAAAGCCCGTCAGCCGTTAAACATGTTCTCCGAACAACCGCATCTGCCTTCTCCAGCAGTCAAACATTAAAAAAACGAAACATTGTTTATAGACGGTAGTTATCTTCATCTCTGTCTCTTTCACTCTGCTTATATCATCGAGTATCTCAGGAGAGAAGTTTAAAATCAGCCTTTTAGAGTTTGCAAAACCATGGACTAACAGTGCACTTAGACTTCCATTTTTAGTGTTTTTATTCTTTGATGGTTTTGTACCTTTCTAAGAAAGTGCATTCTTGGATAATCTGAACCATAAAGTCAACATTCATTGAGTATTCTTGCAACTCAAAGTGATTCAGTGCAACTTCTCAAATTGACCTCAGTAAGCTTGTCATTGCGGTTTGAACTTGAGCTGAGTAACAATGGTTTCCTTCTTCAACTCCACCACTACTGTGCTGCACTTGTGTGCCAGCATGCAACATGTTTTGAAGTGAGACATTTCCTATATGTTCACTGCTGCCTGGTGATTGGAACCACCTGCTCCGAGCAACCTGCCAAACTTAAAGTAACAGTGTACCAATTTCTGAGGTCTACGAGTTGAAGTAGAAAATAGCAACTATCTCAAATGCTGTCAGCCAGCTATTCAGAAACATGATGTCTTTCTTCTATGGATAGTGCTGGGCGATAGGGCCTTAAAATAAAGTCTCTGAAAGAAATCCACAGAAAACAAGATTAAGAGAAAACAAAATGACACAGGGGTACATAAAGAGCAATACCTTTACCATATAATATGTACATCTGTGAGTCATCAGAACTACGACCAACATAAAAGGGCTCTCCATACAGAAGGGAAGACATCTTTCACTCTGTGATACAGAACATCATTGAAACAACAGACACCTTCGGAAGTCCAACAAGATGGAATGGGTCTGGATCAACATCCCCCCCCCCCAACAGTGACCCTGAGGAGATAACACCACGCTATGAAGGAATGTTGCTTGTAGTTACGAAATTAGATACACAGAGACTACAAGCGGTGTGATACGCAACATGTGGGAGAAAACAGAGGAGACCTTTATTTGCCCTCCTGCAAAAGTGGGAGTGAAATCACACTGTAAGTGAAAGGCAGGTGGAACAAATCCAAAGCAGTATATTAAGGAGGTCCACAAAGAGTCTGCAGACTAAAATCTGCTAAAACTGTCTTAATGACAGTGGGGCATGTGAATATGGAGTAGAGAAATGTGTGATGTGTAAGTTAGTTATGTTTTATGATTGTAGTGGGGGTTTTTTTATGTCCCTGCGAGAATCTTTCGTGAAACTATGAATTCTGACTGAACCAGCTGTGGAGTGGGGGATGTATAAGTGAGGAAGGCGGGAACTCTTTCACATCTTTGCACAAGGCCTCGCGAGGGCTCGTCAAACTCCTCAGCTGCTCGGCACTCAGGGAGGCCATCTGGTGCCGAGTAACCCAGAGGAAGGAACCGATGCAGCTAACAACCTGCTGTGGTGACCCCCACCCACCCCCCACCACCACCACACACACACACACACACACACACACACACGCGCGCGCGCGTCTGTGCGTGTTAATGCGCCACTGAAGATAAACTCACACTCCACCCGCTTCAATTTCTCCTGTGCAATTTTAATTTAAGCCAATTAAGCTGATTTTGGAGATTTTATTTCTCTTCAGGATTCATGTCTTACACACTCTCCACTCACCAGGATCCCAGCTGGGCTTAAACACACACAGACAAGTCCTCAGAACAAATATTAACTGCTCAGCTTGGGAGGACTGGGTAGGTTGCTTGTTTAAGTGAGTAATTTAGAGCATGAAAACATATGTTTAAAATCCTGTTAAAGGCATTAGTTCTAAAGCTAGTGACGGACGGACAGCAAAAGCCCAAGAAAAGCAGAGTATTTATCTCTCAATCAGTCAGTTGTTTTTGTTCAAGTTATGTTTATGTAGTTGTATGTCAATATTACAATCTCACCCTAACTTAATGTCTACATATAGTTTTGAAAAGATTGTCACTCACCTACAGACAGAAAGATCGAGTTGAAGTATGCAACAGCAGGCGACAGGAATAGACATGAAAAAAAAACAAAGACATTGTTAGTATGAAGAAAAAAAACACAAACCAATGATATTTTTGAATGTGAAGTACATGGTATTTTCCAGTAGATCTGTGAGGGACCAATCACAACTGGGGTTTACTGTTGGAGACAAACATTCCTATTCGCTACCGCAGTCCTGTATGGCCTCTACATGTCCACACCACCGCCCCTGCATCATCCCATCCTCCAAGCTTTCTTTCCAACATCTGCTAATCCCTAGACCTCTGACCTCTGGAAATTTACTCTCTCAACCTTGACCATTTTCTTTCGTTTCCCCCCTCTTTATGCCTGCTGGTTCACTATTATCCATTATCATTTCATTGTCTGAGGCCAAGAAAAACAATTTAAACTCCCGTGAACTGACATCCACTTGCAGGCAATGGGGGTACTGGGATGTGGAGCTGAAAGGTGTCGTCTGTGGAGGGTGGACCTGCTTATTTTTTCTTTTTTACCAAGCATGATAATAGGCTATATACAGTATTACGCCATTGGCCTACCAGAAAAATGAATATTTATTCAGTATTTTAGGGTTGTCAAAGAAATTTGCCACCATACATCTGAGGGAATTACATTTCCCTTAATATCGACGAACAGCAAGAATGAATAATGTGCTCACATGATGCTCATACTGTGTATTTTGGCTTCGACCAGACTGGAAGCAGGAAAAGTGTGTAAAATTTGTGTAAAAAATTTTTTTGTGTAAAAGAAATACGTATTATACTTCCTCAACACTCAAATATGGAGTCTTTACCAGAGCATCAGCTGAAATGATGCCTGAATTTTCAAATCTTCACAGCTGACAACAGAGAATGGGAAAGCAAAAGCATTTTTTTAAATATCAAAAGTTGAAATATATATATATATATATATATATATATATATATATATATATATATATATATATAGAGAGAGAGAGAGAGAGAGAGAGAGAGAGAGAGAGACTTTGGATATACTTTATCCAAAGTTTTGTCTGAGGCATCATTAAATGTTGACCTTTTGTGTTGATCCCTCATACCTACATACTTTTGAATAAATTAATCTTTCACAACTTTGAAAACTCATTTTGATGTGCTTAGCACCACCCAGTGTCCTCCCCAATTGACAAAGAGATGTTGATATGCCTGCTAATGTCTAAGCTAACAAAAATACAGCAACATCAAAGTGTTCCTGTTGTGGATCTGCTGTAATCTGGCTACCTGGCGTCCATCCAGCTCTGAGGTGTATGACCCTGGGGCTGGATACCACTCAGGAACCTGACATCACATGACACACTTCCCTGTGTTTGTCTTCATCCACTTCTTTATTTACCTCCACATGCTGCAGTTGTGAGCCCAGACTGAGAATCACTATTGCAACAAATAAGGCGGGTTTGAAAGAGGAAGGAGAAGCGGGACTGCATCAATTTCATTTCACGCATCTCCCCTTTCTCTTGGAGCGGACAAAACTATCGTGAATAGAAATTGCAGAGTGAGGTCAAGTTCTGTGACAGAGAAAAGTGAAGTGGATTTGTGTGGAAATTGCCAAGAGGACACTAACCTCATCTTTCTTAGGTCAGAATGCTAAGTGCTTAGAAAAGCTCAGTCATTGCTAAGTAAGGGTAGCCAATCAATTCCAATAGCCCCCAAGGCAGGCACCATCCCAGGACCCCCATGAAAGTGGCGTCTTCCTGCCTCCCAGTGCCTGGGAGGAGGCAGCTCAAGTGTTGGGCTTCGCTCAGTTAATTGCTTGAGATATGACTCCGAGAGCTTTGTGGGAGGGTTTTTGAGGGGTACTTGTTGTGGTTGGAGAGATATTGTCAGGACTACAAACTAGTGATTGGCCTCACAATGGGAGGGAATCCAGCACAACTTTCCCAAGGGACTAAGAAGATATGATCCCTCCATTAGCACAGTAGGAAAAACTGTGGATAGCTTCTGTGTTTCTGGTGGATTGTGTGCATCTATACGTCTGTGCTTGTGAGAATGACTGACGTTCAAATTATCAAGCGGTAAAACTGGACCATATGTTTTCTTGGTAACTGGATAAACACTATACACTTGGGGGCCATTCAGAACTACATTCAATACTGCAGTATAACTCCATGGAAGTCCATTCAGCTGAGAATTTAAATAGACTCCTATCTATATTCAACACTATTTAGGTACTTACAGTGCTGCCAGATTCATGAAAACAAGATCATAAACCATTAGTCTTCAAAAGGAATTTGATACCATTTTTTATATAATTAAAATTATTTTTCCATATTGATTTCCCTATTTTCTCACAACCAACAACTTGCGGTGAGCATGTTTATTTTGGCCACCAACATAATGTAGCTCCATAGTGACTTTCCAATTCGTTGCTGTTATTTCTGTGCCACTGGTCTCTGCCAGGATGCTACAAAGCTGGGGTGACCATAGAGGAGTAACTCTGGTCTGCTTGTGGTTCTTGGACAAAGTCCTGGGTTCCAGGCTGAGAGACGATTTAAGATCCCGCCCCGGTTTTCCGCCTTTCAATCCTTCACTTTACTGGGACAAAGAATCAGCTCAACTGTGGACCGGAAAGACATTTTTGCACTCAGATTTTTGAAGACTACTGAACGAGTAATACAGTTCTCATCGTGAAAAACACGCAAAAGGCAAAGTAAATATCCACTGTATAGGTATTTATGTGCATTTTTGTGCTGATCATTGCAGAAATGTCCAAAAGTAAGGGGAGCCCATCACAAAAAGGATGAAAACCTCACCTTCGGGGTTAAAACACAGCCAGACAAAAACTAATACAGAAGGATGCTTGACGTTCAGTAAAAAAAACATACATAACCACAGAAGCACTACACAAAACACTATTAAATAAAAAATAAGAAAACTTAAAAATTACAAAGTATTTTGTCAGTAGTGTCTGCATTCAGGTATTAGCAGGTGTTAAGAGTCTAAAAGCCTTTTGGTTTTTTGGTTTTTTTTCCCCGTCTTTACTCGCAGAATCCAAATGTGTTTGTCATAATAACACAGGCAAAAACGCTTGTGGCTATGTAAAGGTCAGGGGTGACTAAATGCATAAGGATGAGAGTGGCTCCCAGTAATTGCCAGTATATACATTACCATATAGCTAATCAGTATGTACACTGTGTTAATAGATCAATTTAATTAAGGACTGTCATTGACTGGGAGAGGCAGCCAAATAAAGATCGGCAGTCAGAAAAATGACCCGACGGCAGCATGCATCTTTAATCGTCTACGGTCATGGATGAAAGCCGCAAACTTCACTTTAAGACATATCTTAAGCTGTGCTATATTTACAATATAGATGTTCCTCTTTTCAGTAAAGCACTGAGGTTTGGTTACTCAGATGTTCCTCACACTCACACACCAAAAACATTGTATGTAGTGCGCTCCTGTGGCGATAAACCCAGAATTCTGTGGTAAAATGGCAGTCTTTGCTAAAACCATTCAATTAACTCCCCAGCCTCCAACACCCCCAACAGGATGTACAGCCTTCACATCAACAAGAGATGAAACCTCAACATGCAGTCACACCAGGCACAATCACAGATGACTGAATGCCCGCCTGCTATCCCAGCCCCACCCATGCACGCAAAAGGGGTCATTATCTCTTAGCCTCACCATCAGGCTGCCTGGCATCCAGTTGGGCATGAGCAGTAGTGCCTATGTGTGGTGCAATTGAGGGAGAAGCCATGTGTGCTGTGAGACTGACCCAGCATCAAGCAACACCACAGCAAAATGTTCCTGCGGTCCTGCAGGATGGGGAGCCAATTAGGTTAGAGGAAGGTAAAGCTGTGGGTTATAAGATGTCCTGATTCCTTTCACATCTGCTGAAAGACTATTGTACACGGTGCACTTCACCATACAACAACTGATGCGTGATCTATAATATTATCGGCTAACACAACATAAGTAGTAGAAAAACTAACTTGTAAAGACCTCTACTGAGAAAACAGCCTATAAATAACCATCTTGAAACAATAAGAAAACAGGAAACAACAGCGCGCATCTTCCTTTTTTTCCCGTTTTTTTTTTTCTGGCTGTAAAAAGAACTTCCAGCTGTGTCTTGAGCCACCATATGCATGAAAAAGGAGCCATCAAAGAACATATTTCTTTCATTCCAGGCAATTTCCCTAATCCCTGATGAGCTGCAGGGGAGAGGAAAACATTATGGATGTGGGTTAGCAGGTGGTGAAGAAGGGATTTTGTGGCTAGTGCATGAGTGTGCGTGTGAGAACAAGACTTTATCTGAATACATTTGCATAGTCTGTAGCTTTGTTTAATGACTGAATCTTATATTTGTGTTCAGAATTTTTGTGTACACGTGAGCATGTGCTGTTTGTGTAAATAGCTGGATATTAGCACGACAAAAACAGGATTCTTTCTCCCAGGAGCAGGAACTGGAAAGCCTTGAAGTGGCTCCTGAGGATTAGTTTGTCCAATCGTCTTCTAATCACTGATAAATTCTTTCCACTTGTGAGTCCTGCTCAAGAGGTCTCACTCTCTCTAATGAATCCTCTAGCTTCAGCCTCAACTACAGGAAAGGAATAAACCAAAGCAGTGTGCTTCCTTACTTAAACAAACTGTGAAATCCAAACACCGGCTACTTCTGGCTCTAGTTGAAGTATACTTCCTATTGTTTCTCCAAGAACTAAAGTAGGTGATGGTCCACTGACTCGAGGCGTTTCTCTCATAATTCAGCGCAGGGCACAGCGGGAGGAATGCCCTCTCGAAAGCAGTCACTCTAAATTCCCCATGTCACCACCAGCAAGCTCCTGACAGCTCTGAGATGTGGATGGCAATAACGAGGAACAGCAGCAGCACACAATGTCAGCATTTTCCTCTCAGTCAGTGCGGTTACATGCACATCTAAATCAAGCTATTGGCAACAATCTAGCTGAGGATTTAACTGGAGTTTCCGAGAAATCCAATGATACATGTGGGGAAGACAATCGATTATTGAGTGAGGTACGTTTGACTCCGTGATGCTAGGTGGCGCCACACGCCCTTTTGTGTTGGCGTTCTTCCGGTTAGTTCTTCGTTGTTCGTCTTCTTCTTCTCCTACAGTGTTGATATTCTGGCTTTCGTCGTCACTTCCGGAAGGGAGATTCACTAGCTCGGTTAAGCATGGGTTGCATATACATGCCGTTATAACTCAAATTAGGACGTATTATCTGGCACTAATAGCTCGATCTAAAGAGCTTTTAGTTCGATTCAACTACAGCCCAACTAAGGTGTATACATGGCTTTTAAAAATTCGATATCGGTCGGATTAGGGCAACAATTCGACTTTCTGGTAGTGCATGTAAACGTACTGTGTTCAGACAGACCTCCAGGCCATGGGGATTTGGGGGCGAAGACTGGGTGTCGAGAGAGGGCCGATTATGATTTAATTGTGTCATTGTGAGGAATTATGTTAGAAATTATGTCACAGGCAGGTTGCAATTTTTGCATTTTTCGATCTTTCCTTATTTTTGCAGAATAAAACAAAAGAGAAAGCTGCTCTTTAGGTTCTCTCCTCTTCAGATTTCCACAATCACGGTAACACATTTTAGCTTCCCAGACAACTATTTGTCACAGAAAGACCCCCAGCTGTGAATTAAATCTCAGGGGTGGTTACTGAATATTGTGCAGAGATGCATCCACTTATCTTTTTAGAAACAGTACAGAATTCAATTGTAAATCTTCCATTTCCATGATCTCAGGGACCTCTTTATAGTTCTGGACTTTAGGACTACTAAAGATGCCTTGAAAAACAGTCTGACCGAATCTGAAAAATATTAATTCAAGGAAAGCTGGGTTTGGTGGGATGAACACAAGAAGTTTAAGCATGGCTAAAACAAATCTTGCAGACATAGAAGACAATTTGCATGGGAGGTGTCAGATACTGAGGAGATGATATGATCACAGCTGGCTAGAAAAGGGAAAAAAATACTAATAATATTAAAAGAAAAAGGAAAAGGGTAGACTTTGAACAAGCCTGCTCCGCTGCTCAGCAACTGGAACGCTAGCTACAAGGGCGTTTCCGTTGCTTTTTAGCATTTTTTCTCTTCTTGGCACTGACAATAAACAGGAGGAGGAGAAAGAGGAGTAGTTGAAAGAAAAATTGTGAAACCTGACTGGCTTACTTCCAAGTCTCCTATTCCTCTTTTTATCTGAACCCTGCCCTCACACTCAGCCTGGCTGCCTGCCAGAGTGACTGTTTTATTATTCTTACTTCTTCCCCTTTTCCCCCTGCATGCACTCTTTCTCCTGCATTCTCTTTGGTTCCTAACACTCTTTGCTACCATGTACTCTGGAGTACTTTTCTATTCCCTTTAATGGTACTGTACCAACTTAGCCACTGAGTCTCTGCATACACAATATACATCTAGCACCTTTGTAACCATTCTGATTTGTACAACTATTTAAGTATTTAGAACTGTACACGAGGCATTTTCCTCCATGTAAAAACAGAGCCATTAAATATTTGACAGGGGAAGGTTAAACAAATAAAACTGTTTTGATGGATTGGTCCTCTTTGGACTGGCTCACTTCTCACTTGTGTATGAGGAGGATTGCATATAAGTAGGACAGCTGAGCAGCTGGGAGTGCTTGGAGAGCACTTTTTTTTCTCCCACTGCCACTTTCCTACATCATCTACATTTGCCACATAGAAAGCCAATGATTTATGAAGCAAACAAATTTGTAAATGAGCATGCACCACTTCTACATGCCACACCACAAGCTTGCTGATGGGAGAAACAAAAAGAGCAGGACGTGCAGTAGACGGCCACCTGGCTCAACTCAAAGACATATTGTATATACTTGTGTCTCTGGGGGGTAAAAGCCTTCCGTGCATAATGCCATTCTCCATTAAGACGATTAAATCAATTGATGTTTGAGACTTAAAAAAAAAAAAGAGAAGCAGCCTGGCACAGGTGCCAAACAGATTACTTACTGCATGTGGGTGTTAAGATAGATTATTTCAATTGGTTAATATTTCATCATCCTAACACCAAAGGATTAAGATGATGATGATTAACAATGACTGTAATGCGTGATGTGTATAGGTTGGTTTATTAAGCATTCATTTGTTTCTTTTTCAATGTATTTTGCTGGATATGCCACAACATGCTGGCTCTCCAGCAGGAGAGCAATGAGTGGGGAGAAAATGATTGGTGGGTGATAGTGATGAGTTTGGAGGGTGAGTGTGGAGTGCGGTGTCAAAAATATCGGTTTTGTTCTTCCCCTGAGGGGCTGAGATATGTGAAAGCAGTGGGGAGGAAGAGCAGGTGCATGGGAATTCAGAATCATTGCTTATGCATGATACTCAGACTTCCACAGCAAAGGAAAGCTTGAGGAAATATAACACCCTTTTGGGACAACAAGTGGGGGATATGAAGGATATGAGAAAAGGCAAATTGTAGCCTTTCTGACTTTAGGTTGAGCTTTACAAACAGAGCCTGTCTTGCGCTACAGCTTAACTAAGATTTTCCTAAAAGCAACATCAAGGTAAAATGTGCCCCAGTTCTGTTGAGTCGTCCCCAGTCAACACTGGAACTAATGTGCTTGAAGAAGACATCTATTGGCTCCTGCAAGTATCAAAGGCTTGCCCCTGGAAAGGCCGGCTCCAACAGGGCCCCCCTCGGCAACAACATGGGAAGACAACAGGATTGGGGGTTCCCCGTGAATTTCGATCACAGAACAGTCACACAAGCAACACAATGGGTTTCTATGATGACAAGAGCCAAAATGAGACTACAAAGACCCCCTCCATGAGATCAGTGCATGCAAATGTATGATTGCAAAGCTGAAAAACACATTGGCTGTTAAATGGATATTTATGACAATGGTAGTTTATGTTCTTTTGACAAAGATTATTTTTCATGTTCTCGTGTAGAAACTATATGGGATGGCTAAATTGTAGATAATACTGACAGGCGTATTATAAAATTAAAACAGATAAAAAGAAATGTGAAAAGGAAAAGGAGCAAATGTCTCTTCCTCCCCCACCAGACAGTGTAATAACCTTTTAAATCATGTTTGACATTTTTAAGTTGGCACAGAGGGGATTCTGGCAATATCTGAGCTCTGATATTAAAACCAGTGACTGGCGGTAATCTCATTGCTTTGTTTGATGACTTGCAATATGACACCCATCCCCCTTGCCTTCAGCCACCATAGCTCCTTGCTTTCCCCCCCTGGGGGTCATCCGTTCCTGCCTAGATCTGCCCTCGCCTTGACACCAGTTGCTAATGGTGTTGCTGTCAGCGAAGGCTTATAGCGACAACAAAACACTAAGACCTCACTGTTGAGCATCGTTTGGAGGTTATGGCCTGAATGGACTGTACTATTACAATAAAACGAATCGACGCCTGTCTGTTTTTTACTAGTTTCTAGATTATTTCATCAGAAATATGCACATGCACACTGGGAGGAAGGTGCAGAGGTGGACACAAACATCATGAACAGTGTTATTATTTAACACACTGCCAATGGGCACTGTTAAGTGTCACAGCCAGAATCTCTCATTTATTGTTGCTCTCGATGAAGGTGAAGTCAAATAAACTCTCAGCACCTGGCTGGGGGAGTGTAACCACAGTGTGAAGAGTGCAATCTGCTCGCAGCTATAGTGCAAGGGCAAAAAGTCTGCCTGCTGAGCAGGTGAGTTACCAGAGTCTGAATTTAAAAAAAGGGTTAAAAGAGGGAAGGAGTATGGCGCTCGAAAGACAACACAACAGGCCCATTAATTAGTGTAGCACAAATGTCTTCATAATGAAGCCTAATCACCTGAGCATGGCAGCGACCATACGGCTATGGCCGTGCTGCCATCCTGCCTGACTGGCCCAGAGTGCAGCAGCTTCCACAGGGAAGACAGAGTGGGGAAGACAGACTGAGACAATGAGAATGCAAAGTAGACAAACGAGTTTCTGCGACTGAAATGTGTATGACAGCAGCTGGTGCGTGTTGTGTATGCCTCTATCCTCTGGTGGCATAGTTAGGTGTTGTACCTCGGATTAGAGGCTAGTCTAATTGGCCTTCTGGGCACCACCGAAAGAGCTAAGAGCAGGGCTGCTGTGACAGCAATTTCCTCAGCAAATAAATCATCTAGGCTCATTTTTCAGCTTGCTGCTGGGTCTCAATATTTTGTCATTAACACGCAACCTGCTCAGCAAAAAAGACATATTTATTGATTTATCTGATTATGGTTATTATACATGCAACCACTCTTAGAAAATGTGGTAACACATCTCATAAGAAAGATGTCACTGCATGCTGAGTACTATGATTGTTTTAAGAAAATAAACATTTAAGAAAATAAACACTAAGGCACGTGAATACCATCCCGGGTAATACACGATGCACTCTTAAGGGTGGCTTTTTGGATTTTTGCATACCACAATAATACTATTATCACAGGAAGTCTGAAGGTATGTGCCTGTTGCCACTGAGAGTGTGTTAAGTAGGGACAGAAAGACTCTCGCAAACACTTATTCTGCCTGTCCCCGAAAAGTGGCTGTGGCATGAATAAGACCACAGGGATGCACTGAGCATCTCTCATCCTCACACTGAAACCTCTCATCATTGCTAGGCAGATAGCTAAGCTCTAAAGAGAACATCCCTACTCCCTGCCACTTACTCATTTCCGGATTATGTGATTCTACAACCAAAAGCCCGATGCATGGAAAACAAGAAGCAGGGTCAACACATTATGTCATCAGAGGAAAGCTGCCATGCACAGACAGAAACTGCAGCTGCCAAACATACCACTTAGTGAAGAGGCATGCTGAGATTTACATTGGATGGGTTCAAATTATACCCAAGAGCTGGCAGCTTAG
Organism: Cololabis saira; assembly: GCF_033807715.1. Taxonomy (NCBI): domain Eukaryota; kingdom Metazoa; phylum Chordata; class Actinopteri; order Beloniformes; family Belonidae; genus Cololabis; species Cololabis saira. The sequence continues at coordinate 37,481,870 of NC_084590.1, forward strand.
TTAGAGGGAGGATTAAAATCTACTTGACATCAAGAGTTTGGAGGCTGTAACATCCACCGGAACAGAAAAAAAAGACACACACAGATATACACGCACACGCACGCACACGCACACGCACACACACACACACACACACACACACACACACACACACACACACACTTACTTTAGTTATCCTCCAGAGAATCAATGTGGACTCAACGGCAAGCTGCCAATCATATTAAGACTAAAACCCATTTTGTAAACCCACTAAAGCCAGTCCACAACAGCCTAAGATTCCTTTGGAGCCTCGTGGATGGCACTGTGAGCAAATACGGTTAGAAGCACTGACCCCTATCAGCCACTCCACCGGTTGGTTGGAATCTCATTTAGTGAGAAAATTGAATTAATATTTTTACACAACAAACCAAAAAACCAAGTGACAGAGTGGGAATCAGTGAAGTTGCATACGATAAGCTAAGATAAGCAGATGCTCTCTGGTGGAGTTGAAATGAAAGCCTAATCTCGGTGGAGTGGCTGATAGGGGTTAAAATACAGAGGGGCAAAGCCTGGTAAACATCTTTGGCTCCTTTGCTAATCAGCCCCTGCTGTGCTCCACCTCCTCCCTTTTCTGTCTCTGAGGACGTGCCACTGCCTGGGACACCATATTGTCATTAAAGACCGTGGCATAGCAAGGGAACAGAGGAAACCCCAGAGCCACATCTCTGGAGGCTCAACTGCTCCGCTGAGGACAGCACTCAGTTCCAGCCGCAGCTCTGCTCAAACAAAGGTCCAAACAAACAAACAGGATCACAGACTACCGCACAGACAGATGTGTGTGTGTGAACATTCGTTACTGTGGATCTTCAAAAAGTTGAGGCAAAAGCATGTTTTTATGTATTTTTCTTTTTATCTCTTGAGACAGACGGCCAAACTGGATCAGTGCTGTCTTTACCTCTTCATAACAGCTAAAACTATATTCTCTGCATTGAATTTTCTAGGAAAAAAAAAACAAAATGCTTGTTACAATGAAAATCCCTCCTGCAGGCTTTTTACCGGGCAGGCTTGAGATTAATTGATTCCAAGCTGAATAGTCTGCTAAAGAGAAGGGTTTAAGCAGCAACAGAACAGAGCCTCTGCCTGCCTTGAACTATCAGTTGGATCTGTCTCCAGTGGATACTAAAAAAACTGGAGGCTGGGCCGTAAGACAGGGAGGACTATAATCATCTCCTGCATATGTGCAACGTGCAACAGTGGGGAGATGGGTGGCGGCAAATGTCTGGGTGGTCGAAAGGGAGGGGAGTGAGAGATGCTCACAGGATGAATTCAAACGAGGGGGCTTTTCTGCAGGGTAAAAGCGGCTGTGTGTCTCCAGCAGATGGACTATTGTCTTTGGAGTCCCGGAGAGTGGGTGCTGAGAGCTTTGCTTGTGCACAGGGTGGCCCATTTTTTTTATACCACATTTCACCTCTCTGCGTCCCCTCAGCCTTTTTGTTTTGTTGCTCCCCATTTTATTTGCTGTTGTGTTGTGCTTCACTGTGTATCCCACTTTTCTTAACATTTGCATTTTTCTTTCGTTTTTTTGAAAATGGTGGGATAGGGGTCATCTTTTTCTGCATGGGCTACTCTTTGTTTTCTCACAAACACGTTAGAAGGATGGTTGTGATAAGGAGAAGTATGTAGTGTAGTCTTCCAGTCTGTTTGGTGGCTGTCCCTCCCTGAGGACCAAAAGTAAAGCCCACCACATAAATCACCAGACACCTAAACAAGCAAGGGAGAAAACAGCTGTCACACAATACGGCTGATTACAGCAGGAAGCATCATCCATGTGCAAGATCATCTCCTCTGCAAATCTGACTTTGTTAAAACCGTCTACTCCACTGAATAGACACCCACATGAAAGCTTTATTTTTAAAATCCTTCTCGTTTTTTAAAGTACTGAAGGACACGCTGAGACACACAAAATATCCCTTTTAACTGTGTGTTTGCCTGTACTGTCACCGAGTCCTATATTCTTTATTACGGTGAAATCTGCCTTTACTTCAGCCATATGGTAACATTTTCCCAGGCTTCTGTGGTTTTCTGTCTTGCTCTGTAAGAGTCATTAATTACATCACTATTCTAAAGACAAGTATATCATGATCATTCAGAGGGATCCCTTACCACGCTCGGAAACATTTCCAGGAACACCAAAGGAACATTAAGATGTCTCCCAACCCCCCAAAAACTCCTGAGTCAAACAACCCAAAACTGGTAGAACTTGACAATATGTTTTGCTGTAATTTGGTGGGTTACCCCTCAAACCCCCCCAGATCAGTCACAAAAAACGTTGAGGTTTCCTGCATGAGTGGGACGTTGTAGGGCTACTTGAGGTGGGTGGCTTTAATAATTAGGTCTCCCTATGTTACCCTCAAACAAACCTTGAGTGGGCCAGAAAGAGCAAAGTGGAGAAGTAAGCTAAAAAGAAAAAAAAAAGAGGCCTGGCATTATTTATGACTCCCTATAAAAGCTGTAGCTAATTACAGTGTTTTAGACTTATAAATTACAGATTGTGGAGCTCCAGTTATAATTAGAGCTGTGGAGGCTGGGCCTGGGTTTGGTCTTTGGGTTAGGAGGTGGAGAGGAGCTATGGAGGCATGGCTGCTGCAGAAGGCCACCTCTACTGATGTGGTAAAGCCAGCCAAAGAGCATACCCCTGAACAGGGCTGTGCCTACTGCATGTGGAAACACTGGGCTGCTCTCTGCAAACCTCTGCAATCTTTATCTTTAAACTGACACCACCGCGGGGAGGGTTTTACAGTATCCTACATGCAGCATAGGGCTGGGCGATATATCGAGATTTTAATATATATCGATATATTTTCAAACACGATATGGTACGAGACAATATCGTTTATATCGATTTAAAAAAAAATTTTTTTTTTTTTTTTACATTTTTTTTTTAAATGATTTTGATATAGCTTATTTTGTGACAAATTGACTTGAATGTTTTATATGAGATTTGCACAACTGTCAACCTCAGTGGAAAAGTCTGCCTGTTACTGTCTATATTGTATTAATTGCACAGTGTATTTTAATTTAATTGTTATGCAGGAAAGGGATATTTGTTTTATTTTATTCAAGAAGCATTTTTATTCTATATATGCAGGCAGTTTATTTTTATTTCATTTGTTTTATACATTTTGATATTGTGCAGACCTCTGTAAGGTACCTGTGTGACATTTGGCACGAGGCATTGTATTAAAACTGACTGTTTTTTTAAGGGTTTGCCTCTGAAAAAAATGAAGCTAACAGAGATGCTATGCTATAATGCTTTGGGGGAAACCCCAATTAAGGCACAGAAAAAATATTGAGATATATATCGAGTATCGCCATTTAGCTAGAAAATATCGAGATATGACTTTTGGTCCATATCGCCCAGCCCTAATGCAGCATTATACTGGCAGTGCATAAATACTATATGCATTACATTTTGTTGGTGACTACATTATGTCTTTAACTCAGAAAAGCATTGTGTGACACGTCTTGCCCTATTGATTGCCTTTCTTCAGCACCTCTGTGAGGCAGATCCAGACAGGCGAGTATACAGTGGGGTGCTAAAGAGGGTTAATCCTGCTCATCCACTCACGCTCATTAGCTGAATTATCAATGGACTTAGGAAAGCCATGCTGAAAAATGTGTGGACACAGAGCGGTGTCAGTGTGTCATGGGAGGTCTCAAAATAGCCGGGGAATGCCCTGAGGATGCTCCCGATGTCAGAGGTCAAGTCAGTGGCTCGCATTAATGCACTTATTTATTGTCGACTCAACTATATCATTGACGGTATTAGGGAGATTCTGATGACACAGATCTGACAAAAGAGAAACAAAAACTCAGGAAAGAATCGTAGCCGGATTACTGCGCTCTATGACTATGGATGTTGGAGTCCATCTGGAAAAGGAGCAAATTGGGGAGATCAGCTTTGCCATTTCTGGCTTGAACACATTTGGCCTCAGTGCCTGAGGAAGAGAAATAGGTGCGATGTGAAACCAGCATCTAGCACTAATGCAGACCTGAGAACCTGCGAAAGTCCCTCAGGTGTGGGTATGGCGTAAAGAAACTGCTTAGACTCTTAAGAGGCTTAGCAAAAAATCTCATCTAATTCTTTGCATGAAGTCTTGCTCTGATGATTAAAAAAATGTCTTGACCAAAAAACGATGGGTTGTCTACATCTGTTTGCAATCAGTGAACAACCACTGCTTCATAGCGATAAATAAACCACTTTGGAAGTCACTCCAGATACTTGATTTTATTCATTTCTATTTCTTTCGGCCTAAACCGAGTTATCCTGCTGGATTCTGAATCAATAAGCAGCATAATTTATAAGAGATGCGGGATGACAGTGTGCGCCTGAGTGAAAAGCCTTCAATCCGTGCATTCTAAGACGGCCCTAATCAGCAGCTCTCTTCAGCAGAGCTGAGACACCCCCTTTGCTCTGTACACATCAGTTATATACAGAGGAATTCAAGACGGATGCTGCGAATTACCGATGAGGCCAGTGCCACCAAAGACAGATGTCAGCCTGTATCTCCCAGGTCCCCCTCTCGCTACATATCGCGACCCCCAGCCCCCATCTATATCCTTTTCCAATTCTTTACTCTAGCCCTGGGCTACAGCCAGGCCTTCTCTCATTAGGGGTGCTGACAGGCCCTGTCCTCACCCTGATCCCTCATCATTAGAGCATGTAAATCTCGCTGTCACACATACAGGTACACATACACATACACACGTATGGTAGAGACGTACGCCTCTGAGATGGAGGGGGTGTCTAAATCTCATCCACCTGAGAAATATGAGTCACCCCCACAGAAGAAAGGCTGAGTTCATGCATATAATAAACATGAATGGGGAAATTTCATGACAGGAAACGATTACAAGCGAGCATAGATCCATCCTGTTCATTGCTGTTGACTGAAATGTTTAAAAGGTGCACTGTTATCTAAGAACGGAGGCTCTTTTACTATACATACTGTGAATAATATGCTAAACTTATTCAATAAGAATGCATATAAAACATACACTGACAACAGAGAAGACAGAGTGCATGAAATGGAGACAAAAGCAGAGAATCTGGAGGGCAAGCATCTGGTGGGTCCCAACTGGATTGGTGCACTAGTGCTGCTGCATGTATAATTCAAACTAGCCCTATGCTCTCCTTTCCTTTCCTCCAGCCATGTAAATGAATCCAGACACAGCATATGGAGACAAGGATAGAGAGGAGGAGGAGGAGGAGGAGGAGTGGAGGAAGAGTGAGCAAGGGAGTAGTGCAAGTGGAGAAAAAAAATGGAAACCAAACCAAGAACGAGAAATGAAATGCTACAGGCAGGGGCATAGAAAAAAAAAAAACGAGGAAGCAGAAAAGGGCTGGACAGATACCAGAGACAGAAGAGCAAAGTTGGGAAAACAAGAAAGTAAAGTGTGTCGAGTGGGTCACTCAAAAAGCCACTCTTAATCCTGTCTTGTCGATTTCACATCTTCATGCTCAATGTGTTCATTACTTTTTGTTTTAAAGAAGCCATGAAAGGAATACCACAGCTATTTCAGCCAGATCCCCTGGAATGATTCAAACTGCTCATTCAGAAAGCATTAACAGGTGTAGGTGTCACTGAGGTGTATATGTCGGCATGATCGCAGTTGGTATCGGTAAAACCTGTGTGACTGAGTGGTTACGAAACTGCAGTGGAAACTAATATAATGCACTTAAACTATTCATGACTGAAACTGAGAGCAGAGGAAACCCAACCCTGTTCAGCAGCATCTCACCACTTTATAGAGATTTTATATGAGGAAGCTTTGAACACAATTATCTCTAATAGCGTTTCCTTTGGAAAAAAAGGATTAAATGACTTAATAGGATTAAGAAAATGACTCACCTGAGTGATGAGATTTTGGATAGGACAGCATAACCAGGCAAGAGTGGCAGGAAGGAGAGAGTAGAGACAAAAAAGAGAAATTAAACACTGTAACAGGGTGTATTGGTATGAAAAATGAATGCTGTCAAGCGATTAAAAAAATTGAGCGATTAATTAATCAAGATCTGTAATTAATTAATCTAATTAATCGCTTTTTTAATCTCACCTAAAAATTGCTGAGAAAAGCTCTCAACTTGAGGTGTTTTCCTTTGAATTCATTACATTATTGTGGCAGATCAAAAGATTGATATATAACAACAAAAAAGTGGCTTTATAAAGTCATTTATTAATTTTTTTAACAAACTTGAACAGATGCAGTCCTAGCCATTTAAATTCACTTGGCAAGAACATTCGCCAGCCTCTCTGTCGACCCCTTGTGCATGCGTGTGATGCCTTTATCTAAGGTTCCGTCGGGCCGTTTTAGAAATGCAAATTCCCCATTCACTGGTCTGACTTTCATATCACACTGATAAACTGGTGACGGACTGTAAACAACCAGTTTGGCATCATGGTGGTCAGAAAGTTTAGAAAAAGATCGTGCTGACAGATATAGCAATCCTAGCAAAACAATGTCAAGAAGAAGGAACAACAGAAGCTCGAAAAGTATCAATGAAAGGGGAGGTAGAAAAGATGAGAGATGGTAACGGTGGTGCCAGTGGTAACTGGAGAACTTAGGACTGTGACCTCCAAACTGGGAGAGTGGATTCAGCAGATTCCTGAAACAACTTTAGAGATCTCTGTCCAGAATATCATTGTAAAGAACATCTATTTCTATAACTACATTCACCATGTTTCCATTTTCAAAAAAAAAAAAACCTAAAAAAACCTAAAGGAATTTTTACTTTCCACAGGAACCTAATTTACTTTCTCTACTCGACCTTTAATTTTATCGACCTTTAATTATATATTCTTTCTCATTGTTCTGCTTTTGTCACATTTTTTGTTCTTTCTTTGTGTTTTTTACTATTAGTTGTTTCAAGTACTTGAATTCCTGTTGCTATTGATCTTTGTCTTTTGTTGTTGTTTAGCTCATGCATGCTGTCTGCTTGTCCTTTGTTTTGTTTTTTTGACAGGGGTGGAACCTTGTACAAGTTCGCTATAGAACTTCGTTCCCTCCTTGCGCAGTGCTTCATGCATCTTTTTGTGCTAAATTAATAAACTCTAAACTCTAAACTCTTTCTTTTCCGTTTACACGGAGCAAAAACAGAGACGTTTTCATGTGTTTTGGCCGTTCGTTTACACGAAAACGGAGCTCAAAGTCACCAAAAACGATCATTTCTGAAAACTCCGGCCAAAGTGGAGATTTTCAAAAACTCAGTTTTCACGTTTGCGTCTAAACAGAGGAAAACGGAGATTTAGGCTTCAGAACGTCACATTATGCAACAGACACGTCACCAGCGTCATGTGTGCGACCTGTGTTTACAATTAGTTTGGCCACCGTCAATATTTTATCTGTTTTATATTCTAAAGTCACACTTAAAAGTAACTCCACTTCTCTGTCACTCCAAACGAAAGACTTTTTGTTGATGTTTTTTCCAGGATTCTGATTGGCTGGCATGACGTTAACAGCCTATTTATGCGGATTCGTGTAAACGAAGAGATTTTGAAAACGATCTCGTGTAAACGATGGAATTTTTCAAAACGTAGAGGGGGAAATATCCGTTTTTGTAAATACCCGGCTATGTGTAAACGGGGCCTAAAGCTAGACTCATTGGATATACATTCAAAATATAATGCATAGCAGCTAGGATATGATCCAGAGTAAAAATGAAAAATAAAAAATGAAGAAGAAAATGGTAGGGAGGCAAAAAAAAAAAGAAGCCTCAGAGAAAGTATCAGGAACTCAGAGAAATCATTAATGCAAATGTACCCCAGATGCCAGAGAGAGTGGAGTTATCAAAGGTTACTGCTGTTTTTGGAGGGTGTTAATTGTTATTCATGATGCTGTTGGCCTGAGCAGGGACTGAGGCGGGATGTTTTTGAAGTGTTGGATCAGGTAGGGATTTATTGACCGTTGCTGCTGGGGGTACAGGTCCGTGGAGAGAGAAATGGAAGATTTGAACGAGGGGGGCCTGGTGGGATGAAGTTGGCATGGAGATGCTGATGAATATACGATGACTAGCCTCGCATACTACTGTGTTTTCCTGTCTACTTGTGGCTGTGCAGAAAGGCCAGTATTGTAAACAGAAGACAAAACTTGGCTTCTGTCTTCACATATGTTGACTTGTGCCAGAGAGAAACAAAAAAATCAGGTTACCGTCAAAGGTAAGTTGTTCAATAAAAATAACCTGTACTCTCAGCCTTAAAAAAACCCCAGATATGTTAACAAGAAATCAGATTGCACATAACTCATTTGAAACCCATCACATTATCACAAATTGTGTACTGAACTTGCAGGCTTTAACTTTCAAAAAGAAAAACAGCGTTCTAATGTCTGTAAGTGACATTATAACAAGAACATGGAAAACTGGGCGTGCATTTGATTGCCTGCACACAAGCATGGCTTGCATTGCTTTTAATAAAACACGTGCATTTCTGCATGGACACAGGGGATGAAAACACATTTGTGTGCCCACATGGTGCAAACTGCAGGCACGTGGCTGTGTGTCCAACATACGAGGCTGGGCGCTGAGAGATTGACAGAGCTAAGCTGCCCTCCTGTTTTACACACATATACGCGCATGTGTACAGACTCTGTCAACAGGGCTGTCAGCACGGAAGAGCCCTGCGAGTCACTCACTCACCACGGGGACGACTTAACGCTGACAATGCTGTCTGCATATTACAAGTGCTGGCTAAGAACATGTGCTCCTGCTTCACTGCCTCTAATTAGTTGTTTTTATACAAGATGGAGAGGTGGACAGAAAGACGGACATATAGAGTCAACAAAATGGACACTGTAAGAGAGCACGGGGGAGGCAAAGCGAATGACCTTTCCCAATCTATAAAATGACCTACTTCAAAGGAAATTGAGCCGAGACAGAGGGAAAGCATGAGTAGAATCAGAATGGATAGATGGGTAAATAAATACAGAGCCCTGATTGATGATAACGTGACAGTGCCCTTATTGTCTTTAACTTCTGAGCAAATATACATAAGGGCGAGCAATGTGGGCTGGCAGGTAAGATAGGGAAAAGTGATGATAAAGAAACTAAAGTAGATGGTATCACTATGCATGCTGATTTGCTCCATTATTGGCATCATTACCTGCTAAGCGACTTAACGAGAATTTTTTGTCTGCAACTACAACCTCAGCATTAAAGTTGCAATGCATTCCATATACTTTGTTTATTCAATTTGCAGAATTGACACATAAAACCATATGTGTTTCCTTTGCCATTTTGTTTTTTGTTGCCTTACAGCCTATTTCTGTCTCTTTGCACTCTATCCTCATGTCTTATCCGCACTGTGTCCCTCTCTCCACACGACCTTGCCTCGCCCACCACTGGGTTTTTCTCTGACGGAGGAGCAGTCAAGCAGAATTTATCCGTCTGAGATCAAAAGGGAAAAAGTAGAAGAAAAAAAAAGCCAAGAGGAGCGATCTGAGGAAAGATTGCATATCCAGGCGTGAACCCTAGCACAGGCACCCAGGTCAATAGACTTCCATCATTCACACTACACACTTTCAACTCCTGTACTCGATGCTGGCAAAAAGATCAGCATATGCTTTGGTTTCAAATGAAAACAAAAATCCTGCCAGTAAGAAAGGAAAATTTATGTTTTTTTGTATTTTCAGCCTTTTTCTCCACCTCGTTTCTCTGAATCTATTCTGTTTGGGTCCATATCAGTGTTGTATTACACAAACATACACACAAACGCTAATGCAAACACACACACTCATACATGGACACATATAGCTCTTACTCCTATCTCTATGTCATTGGTCTCGAGGGATTTCCAGTGAGGTGTGAAGAGTGTGATAGGATCATAAGGAGCCGAGGCCCCTCTCCACCAATTATTCAACAATCTGGCCTTGTCCTAATCTTCCTCTGAAAACACGCCGCTGGAAATGATGCAGAAAACAGCAGGTTGCCCACAAGGCCCCATAAGCTAATTCTGGTGCAATGAAGTGTGTTCTCAGCTCTCTTTCATAAACACTATTACACTTTTACGTCTTTTGGCTCCAGGTACACGTGACACTTCTGGTCCTCTCAAAGGGGGTTTAGATTGTATCGTCCGGAGCCGTGCAGTCACTCTCAAGCTTGAATATTGTGTCCTCAGGCCTCCTCCTATAGGTCAGACATTACACCTGACCTTCTAAAAATACTACCTAGCCTACATATAAAAAAAGGGAAAGCTTGTATTGAGTGTGCATGCTACTACTGCCAAAGAGTTATGAATCACTGAGCAACTACAGGAAAACCCTTTTCAGACTGTTACCAGTGTCAGGCACATTATTCAACAAACTACAAATAAAAAAGGATAGATGGAAACAAATCTCAGATAACATCAGTGTGGTTATGCATCAGTCGTCATCATCATCATCATCATCATCATCGTCATCGTCAATAGTCTAATGAGAATTAACAGTTTAAAGGAGCTGTATGTAAGAGCAATAATAAAACGAATCATAAAATGACCCCGATATGTCAACAGACATTTAAAAATCATGTTCATTTCAAATACTTATGTCACTGACAACAGCACTCAAGCCAGGATATTCCAGTTTAAAAAGAGGAGTTGCAGCCCTCAACTGATGTTTATGTTGTCATTTTTTGTTTTGGTCTGAAGCTCCACCCTCCACCTATCTCCCAATCACCAAGTCAGTATTGTTTCTGAAGCTCCACCCTCCACCTATCTCCCAATCACCAAGTCAGTATTGTTTCTGAAGCTCCACCCTCCACCTATCTCCCAATCACCAAGTCAGTATTGTTTCTGAAGCTCCACCCTCCACCTATCTCCCAATCACCAAGTCAGTATTGTTTCTGAAGCTCCACCCTCCACCTATCTCCCAATCACCAAGTCAGTATTGTTTCGGCATCCGGGTTGCCAGCTCGGCTCTAATTATGGCAGCCATGGCAGCCTACGTTCCTGCTGCATTCTGCAGCCTACCTGGCAACCTCTGGTCGGGGGGAGGAGGGGGAGGGTGCACGCCGCTCAACAATATTTTGAAAGTGACTGCAGTACCGTTTTTGGACATTTCTTACAGACGGCTCCTTTAAAAATAGCTTATGCTTTCCATAAGTTAATCAGGTTTTAAAATGACTGATGACTTTAAAAGCAACACTAAAAATACTAAGCAGCCCACAAGCCTGCCTTTGATCCCAAAGCTCAAATTAAATTGATTTTAACTGTTTCCGACAGCTCTCTCAGTGTCCTTCAGGTTCAAGCAATGATTTCATCAGGTTCTCACCACAACGCTCTGCCCAAAGCTATGTGGATAGAACCCCTGGTTCTACTCCGTTCTCCCCTAGCAGGAGACAAAAAAAGCAGTTAATCCTCAGGATAAATAAATGACCAAATGTTGTGTTAAGGGATCAAAGAGCAGAGCAAATTCATGAAGAATAAAAGCAAATGTGGGATGTAATATGTAAATTACTGTACAATAGAGTTTCCAATGTTTACGGCCATAGTACTGGTTTCTGTGTGTACTACCCCGCATCCAAAGTCATGCATGTTGAGTTAAATACAGATTTTAAAATGATTGTAGGTAGGGCTGTGCGATTAATCGATTTTAAATCTAAATCGGATTTATTAATCAAGTCGATGTTAAAAAAAGGAAAATCGGAAAATCGATTTTCCTTTTTTGCGGCTGGCTGCATTACAGACAGAGCTCGTCTAGTCATCTTTGTTTGGTCAAGAAAATTTACAGTATCTTTCAATTGCACTTCATTCCCAATACGGAAATTTGTTTGCTATTTTTCTTTAAAAATAAAGATAAAATATTTGAAACAATTTATTCCATTGTCTTTTGTAGTTTTACCAAAAAAAACGAAATCGAAAATCGGGTTTTCAGAGAAAAAAAATCGGGATTTTATTTTTGTCCAAAATCGCCCAGCCCTAATTGTAGGTGTGAGAGTATATGTCTATTGGTTTTGCCTTGTGTTGAACTGGCTGCCTGTCCAGGGTGTGCCACGCCTCTTGTAAGAGCCTTCATCACCATGGTCATTAAAGTTAACAGAGTATAAGTACCAAGGCCATTCCATCTGAACGCTTCTGCAGTGTTCCTTCAACTTGTGGGTGATGCTCACATCTGGTGTCAAGGCTCTGAACAGGCCAACAACCAAGGCTGCCCCCTTTTGAGCTCACACTGCATAAATAAATCATCGGGAGCTTTTGGTGTACCGTCATTTCAGTATGGCCTTGGGGCCAAAGTGACCTCCATCATTCTCTTAGCTGAGCGCCGATCCTAAATGTATCAAAGGTGTTCCTGCACACTGAGGTGAAACGGCATATCTCTCTTTTTATGGTGAGGATTACAGACTTCTCCCCCTGCCCTTCCCTCACCCTCCACGCCTCTTTCTGCAGTAAATTACTCCACACAGCATCACCCCAGTTCCCATTAGTCCTTTCAATCTGCCTGCCTTCAGCATGACAAGCCCTGGAGCTACAGGGGATGGTAATGATCTGTGTACACGCCAACATTGTGCACCCTTACCCTCTTTACCTCCATCATTCCTCCCACAAATATCTACTCTCATGAGATATGTCCCACCTCGAAACTATCGAGCTGCATTTGGGAGTTGTACTGGTATCTTGGGTAGGCTGTTGCACTGACCACATGTGCTGCAAATTGAATGGAACTTTATTTGCTATAGTGGTGGAGGAGCATCTTCAAGAGGCAATCCTCCAGCCTGCCTCAACAACCTCCCCCAATCTCAGCGCAGACACCGCTATCCATTAGTGACAGAGACATAGAGAGAACCTGTAAATTATAGACGAGTTCCAGACTGTGAACAATAGTGTATCCACTCTGCATTCAACACTACATCTGCATTCCTCTACAGACCAAGAGACAAACTCAACCTTTCAGACGGCTTTCTTATACATCAGAACCCAGTGGAGACATAAATAAAAGATGCACCGTTAAGCTTTCGCAGCCTTATTGCTCACAAACGAGTTCAATATTCTACATAACTATTGATGGACTATGGGGAAAAAACGTACACACAAAATAAGAGCAGAATGGATCAACAGGGATTCCTTGTTAAAAAAGAAAAAGAAACAATAGGGGTCAGCATTATCGAGAAATGAGACATATTGAATCTGTCTGCAGAAAAGCACAGGGTATGTGTAGAACAAGTCTGAATCATCTTTCTTCTGGTGGAACCGTCTTCAGATTTCTGCTCAGGGAAAAATGAATGGTGGTAATTAACATTCCTCTCTGAGCATCCCTTCCATTAAACTTGTGTTAATGAAAGCTCAAGATAAAGAATTGAAATATTCTCTGTCATCCACATTCTCATTTCCAGAATGAGGCCATTCTAATGCCACCATTACCAATTACTCTTTGTGTCTCCAGAACAATATTTTATCTTGTATAATCCTCAGAATGATTTGAATCATCTGAGCTCGAGTGTTCATCTCGCAGGCTGACTTTGAATGGAAATGGGTCCAGTGGAGACTGTTGGAATAGAGCTCAACCTCTAAAGTCTAAGCTGTGCTGCTTTACCCCCAGACTGTGACCAATAGATTGTCTCCAAAAGAAAAATGAATATGGAATGAGCAAAAGTCTACTAAGGAAAATGCTGTCTGTTCCCCAGCTCCGCTTCAGCTGTCTCTGTCTTTGTAGCTCCATTTGATTCAACACTTTCATGCCATTTATTCAGCCACATTCTCTAAGCTATTTTTCATGAAAACACATTTCTTTACGTCACAAATGCCATTTCTACATATGTCATTACTCTAAATTATGTATAGTAAGCTACATGATCACCAGGCAAAGATGTAATGATCACTTGCTGTTAAAATTAGAAAATAAAATAAAAAATTAGATGCCTTTACTCTCCCCCATCTGCTTTTGTGGGCTATATTCCCTCTAGATGGGTTTTCATCTAATCCCCAAACAGTCAGTACGTGCACATGCAGCGATTCAAACTGGTTGGAGATAATTTGCACACATCGTACTGACTTTTAAACTGCATGTGAACACCTTAAGTCAGTCAAGTAATCTGATCAGACTGGATTCATCAACCCGCTTGCAGCACCTAGATAAGCCAGTCGCAACCGCCTTGTTAATGCCATGTGTACGGGGACATGGATATTACAGTCTGCGCATGCTCGAGAATTTCCCCCGGGTGGGGTTTTCCCCCGGGGGAGGGGATTCACCTGGAAGTGAAAGGATACGACGCAACGCTGCTCAGTAGTAGCTCCCTGGGGTGTCGTGTGACTGCTTCAGTGGTGTCGTCAAAATATTTCCTATTCTGACATTTCATATATAAATACTGTATTTTCGCGACCATACGGGCGCCGTGTGAAAAGGCATAGCCTCAGCCTTGTGTCATATTTCTGTATTTAAAACACACACGGCGCACCGACCGAAACGGCACACACACAAGAACACACACACACACACAAGCACAGGAGTGTGCGTATTTAAAAATACAGCGGGAGCAAAACTTTGTTTGATTGTAGGCTACTTTATTTCAGTTTTTACATTAATCAAACCCATTAAGTCTCATCCTCTGTTTCTGCATTAAAGAGCTCCGCTAAATCAGCTGTGCCAGTCCGAATTCCTCGCTGTCAGAGTCACGTTCCGTGCCGTGCGGTGCCTCGGAAATGCACGCTTTTGCAAAAGCTCGCAAAATAATCCCAGCAGACACGTTAGCCCACGCATCAACAATCAATCTGCAAACTGTGGCATAAAAAAAACAAGATACGCCGTACCCTACGCCGTAGGCTGCGTCTATTTAACGCGGGCCTAATGCCGCGTTCCATTTATCCTCGGAAGTGGGGATTTCCCAGTCCCCAGTCGGAATTTTCAACTGGAACGCCCCTCGAAGTGGGGTTTCCCACTGGGAAAGTGGGAGAGTCTTCACCACCTCCGAGTTACCATTCCAAGATGGCTGCCATTCCCAGTTCCCACTTCCGATTTCCGAGGTAAATGGAACGCGGCATAAACTCCGAGGCCGGCAGACAGAAATCTCTAAATTTCGGAGCAAATTTCTTAACAGGCGTAGCTACAACTGTTTGATTTCATCTATTAAACCAACATCTTCCTAAATGATTTATTTCAGCCGGCGTGATTCTCAACAGAGCAGCGTCCCAGAGAGAGTTTCTCTCCCGGGGCTGACGCAGCAGCTTCACCCGGCGGACACGTCTCTTCTCGGGCTGTGAGCTGAGGTTGCTCCCCGGGGGCTCTTCTCATCTCCGAAAACATCGGGTCAAATTTCTTAACAGGCGTTATTTGGATAAACTGAGCCCCGGTTGCGGATCTTAAGGTTACCTTTATACCTGAAAAAATATTAAAACTTAATAAAGTGCCATATTAACAGCGCTACAGCTGAAATTAAAACAGCTTTTGGCTCTCTGCTTCCTGATCAGGTTAGGGATGAAAACGAGGGGGAGTAGGAGAAATGGGACAGGCACCTGGGCCAAGTGCCCTAGATCTCAAGTGCCCTAAAATCTCCCCCTTCTTTTTTAGGGGTTAGGGAAGAAAAGAAGTGCGAGTGGAGAAAAGAAAGGCGAGTGAAGGAGAATTGGGATTGGCCCTTAGAATGCACTTTTTCTTGTTGTTAAGCGGAGGTCAACCGGAAGTGGCTCTTTGTTGAAATGGTTACCATGGTTACCTCGGGTACAGCGCCACCTAGCGTCACGGAGTCAGCCATGCTCTGGTTACAGTGGTTTATTCAATCTGATTCAGTCTGATCTCAGAACAGCATGTGTAATCAGACAAGTTGATCCAATCTTCTGCATGTCATTATCTGATCAGATCTCCAACCACCTTGAATCGCTGCATGTGCACGTACTGACTGTGTACGTGTGTATCCATTAGCAGTGCGGCCTGGAGGCCTTTCTCCCGCCACTAACCCAGCAGGAACCCCTCCTCCCCCCACTACTCTCCACTGGAGAGATCAAGTTAATATTACATTCGAGAGCAAGACAAAATTTCTTATTTATTGAAAATCAGTCTAGCATGAAAGAGTGTTTGCAAGCAGGCCAGTGGATTACCTGACCCCATCTCCCCTTGCATCAGGCCACGGTGGACTCCAATAACTTTACAACACATTGCTGAGCAAGGAGGACAAAGGAGAGGATGGACAGGAGCTTTTTTTTAACCCGTTAGTGGCCTCATTTGCCACTGGAAATGCCGCTGGAGTAATAACCAGGGAAATCAGTACCGCTAAACTGCATATTTCAGAGATTCTTAGAAACATTTCAAAAGACGACTTGGAAAAGACTTTCAGGTGTGATCCCTGAAAGAAAAGGCTGGATAATTCAAAATGCACTATATGAATCCTTTACAGCTATTTTCTCATGTTAATGTACTTATGCGGCTCATTTTTATCCATTTCATTCTTGCCATTAACTTCTCGTTTGACTTGAAGGAGAGGGTAATGCCCTTTTTGACTATGTTGCTGCTTTTGAGAACAGAAAAAAACCCACTTTGTGGATATGTCGTGGCCCTTTCAAGGGCCGTTATGGAGGTTATACTGAAGATACACAAAGACAAGAACTACTTAGTCCGACCATCCACTCTTGATGGAGAGGAGTGAAATGATGAATCAAATGAACAAGGACAAAAGGGACATTAAGAGTGATAAAATGACTGAAAGGCTGAGGCATGAAAGGAAGAAGAGGCTAAATCAGAAGTCTATAACCTAGAAATGAGGGGGGAAATATGACGTTAAAGGTCCATGGAAAGTACAAATGTACATGAAAGACTCTGGAAAGAATAAACTACTATAGAGAGAGTAGGTTTATTATATGAAAAGAACTAATCAGAGTCAGATAAACTTTAGCAAACTCCGGAGGCAAACAGATGAATGAATCTATTCTGATAAACTGCTGCTCCAGAGAACACAGAAAGAAAATAACTTCATCTTCCTGATTATTTAAATACATCTTTCCCCAACAGGCCAGTTCAGCCAACATGAATGAGAAAAGTCTAAGTAATGCCAGCATTAGGACTCCCTGAGTGAGTGTGTTAGGGCCCTCTTGGCACTAAAGATGGCCCATGGTGGATAAAACAGCACAGATAAGAGATTGCAATGAGATCTTGACAGTCAGTGGGCATTCAAAAACGGAGAAAGGGGTCCTCTGGCACTCATGTTACTATGTATTATGTAAAAGCACTTATGCTGTCCTTTCCACTTATTTCAAGTGGAAAGGACAGCATAAGGTGGTTACCCTCCTTGAGAGTTACACACAGTAAACCAGTGGAGCTGACTTCTGCTTGACCCATTTATCCTGTTCTTTGTTTTTCATATTACACTTGGTCATTTTGTTCAACAGAACCACTAAGTGGAAAATCATTGCAACAAAAAGCTTTTAATCCCATCCGCATACCTGCCAACATTGGGCTGTGAAAAAGAGGGAGATTTTCTGGGGTAGTGGTTGGAATGCTCCACTCACAACATCCCCACCCTGATATAAACAAGGCGACTTTTAATGAGCTTTAAATCCATAGCTACAATGAAATGTGCTAAAATGTACCTCCCAAAATGATTCTACAGCCTTCTTGGAGCAAATTAAGTTTAGTATTAATAACAATAAAATACAATATTTGTAGAATTTTCCAGGTTCCCTTTGTCACCCAAGGACCTGTTGTAATTGTAGGTGGCAGACTTTGCAGCTTCAGTCACTTTCTTGGAGGGTACATACTTGTGGCCAGGGCTGGTATGGTTTATCCTGCAAGAAAGGAGTGCGCAAAGAGTAGAATTATCCAAACTCATTATGTTTTCTGTGAGGATCTTTTTCACCATGCTGAATGAGCTCTCTGAGCTTGCATTGCTGTGAGAGATGCAGAGCTTTGCCTTCATCAGTGATGCCAGATTTGTAAAGCTCTCCTCTTTCCCTAGAAGAACCCAGAACCTTCAACTCTCTCTTCCTGTGGGAGATCCTTGCTTGCTATGACTTGATTATCCACCAACTCTTCCCTCAGCTTTTTTTCAAAGCATTTTCTCAAACAAAACAAATTTTCAAATTTTCAAATAACAAAATAACATATTTTAACCATTTTCCAAACAATAAAATAACTGAAAAATCTGAAAAATTGTTCAAATATGTTATTTTGTAACTTGAAATTTTTAAAATATGTTTATGCAATGCTTTGCTGATGAGAGAATATATTTCTCTATTTTTCTTATTTTTGTGAGGGGGGATATATTGTTTTTCGGCACTACCTTGTTCTCTATAGCTGATATAACATGAATTACTGTGGGATCAATAAAGTTCTTATTTTTGCCATCTGAGAAAATTAAATATATTATATTTGGTGCCTAACAGTTTCCCAAGTATATTAGTGCGTGTGTGAATGAATAAATGAGACGTAAAACGTAAATTTCTTTGTAGAAAGGCGCTTTATGAAAATAAGTCCATTCACTTGTATTAGTTTACAGAGCAGTCTTGCCACATCCAATATGGCGGCGACGTTGACGTATCGCAGCAGCTCCATGGGGCGGAGCTTGGACGTAGGCAGTGCTTTTGGGTTGGGTTGCCAGGTTTGTCAGGAACCCGTTAATATAATACATCCATGCAGGAACCCCGACACGTGAAAAGCCATTTACTCATTTCACTTTAAAATCGGGAGATAAGCGGGAGAAATTAAAAATCGGGAGCAGGGCGGGAGTAATGGTTGAAAATCGGGAGACTCCCGCTTAAATCGGGAGTGTTGGCAGGTATGCATCCGGCATACCTGTTGTAGCTTCATACTTGTTGTGAATGTTGGCAAAGTGACCCCTGTGATGTTCTACAGAGCAAAAAGGAACCTTCACAACTTTCTTTGTAGAAACATTTGATGACGCATTGTCTTTCAACTCAATATCCAGTAGGTTGAGAAGACAAAACAAACAAACTAAAACTGGGTTGTTTTTTTAATCTTTAAATCATGCTCTTTCCATTTGTTTTTTTTTTCTTTCTCTTTTTTTAACTGTTCTTAAAAGCTGTACAGAACTTAGAACAATGTGATTTAAAGACACTGCTCCCCTACTGCTTTTCTAAACAAATTCAAAAAAGTTGTTAATAATTTGGAAAGAGAAACATCTGGGTACAAATTTTACGGTTCACTACAGCTGCACACTTTCTCCTCCAATTACTGATGAGTTCTGACATTTTTACATCCTCTAGCTCTAGATTCATATGATGGCTGCTCTCACTGTAGTTTATCTTGACAAAAGGAACATACTATATATCATTATGGGTAAATTATGTACATTATGCTGGGTGGTGAGGCATAATCGTGTTGCAGACATTCTTGTAAAAGAGGTTACTGTATTTTCCTGGTTAAATAAAGGTTAAAAGAACAAAACAAAGAGAACTGCTGAGCAGTGAGTATTTGGAAAGAAATGGCTTCAGGAACACTTTCATATTAAACACTCCCTGCCAATTAGATTTTGTGATGAATATGCGTTTTGAATTTCAATATGCCGAGAAGGACCCTAGGATACTAAGCTATCAAAGCAAATGCCTGCATTTCTGACTATAATTGTGCATCATGCCCTGACTATATTTCAGCTGTTTGGAAAAATTCAATTTTGATGTCGATAGGAGCAAGGGCATTATCCACTTAGAGTTATTAATTTGGCTGTTCTCCGGAGGAGATGATGTGTGTAGTAGTGGTGCTGTGGTGGTGGTGGTGGTGTTGTGGTGGTGTTGGTGGGGGGCAGTTGATGCCTTCACACTGCAGATCCATAGATATGCACAGGCTCTAATTGATTTGGCTGCTGTAGATTCTCTGCTGATAAAATATCGGGATGCAGTCGGGGTATGCACGGATAAACAGTTATGGGATGTTTGTTGTAATGGTTGAGAGAGCAAAAACTGAGGTGGACAAACACTTCTCACTTCTGACCCATATATTTATAACCCTTTTGACAGAGCCCCAGGCCAAATTCAATAAACAACACTTGAATATTCAGGATGAATTTGGTGAAAGTGGAGCACAAGGTGTAGTGGCGTAAATCTAAAACAAAATTTAAAACAAATGTGTGTGCGTGAGTATATCCATATGCATCATTTCAACACGTTGTTGCGCATCAAAAGTCATATATATATATGTATATATATATATATAATATGTATATATATATAATATATATATATATATATATATATATATATATATATATATATATATATATATATATATATATATATATATATATATATATATATACACACATGTATATATATAAATATATATAAAATCTATTTTTTATTTATTTATTTTTTCCACCTCTCTGTACACAGATAAGGAGTCCCTCTCTTTATATATATATATATATATATATATATATATATATATATATATATATATATATATATATATATATATATATAAAATCTATTTATTTATTTATTTATTTATTTTTTCCACCTCTCTGTACACAGATAAGGAGTCCCTCTCTTTAAGACGGATTTTGTGTGCACTGTGGTGAGATGATTATAATGTATTTTTTATGTGCCTCCTCAGTCTTTACGCTTGGCCTGCAGGTCTGACACACACAGTACAATACAATCATCCACACAGTCTCACGACTGCATACACACAAGCACAAATGATTCTGCAAAGAGACTCACTTATTAACAGAGAGCTCATGCATGCAGATATATAAAACCACACTTTCACAGCGAAGGGTAAAGCAATCATTGAGTCTCATCACATGATAGCAGTTGATTTTAATTCAGCCACCGAAGGATTAAGTACAAAGCTCACAAAGTGTGAACACACCCGAAAACAAATAAATACATGATTTAGGCTGGCTGTATTTTGACAGAGAGTCAGTAAGAGCATGGAAGCAAGAGGTGCTCCTGAATATTTCAACAGAAAACAAAAAGGAGGAGCTGGAAACATGCTGGCAAAGGCATGCCAGATGTCTGAGGATTTAATGGGGGGTAAATGGAAATCAATCCCTTTCACTGCACAAGACACCCAATCGTAACACATTGTTTTAATGGTCCCTATGGATGATATGCACAATAATATGCGGAGGGAAGACGGCGTCTCCACTGACTATTATTATACGGAGTCGTTACAAGTAGTGCCAGACGGATAAATGAGGAACACACTTTGTGGATAACAAGAGTATGTAAAGGTTTAATGAACGACCGTTATATTCAAAAGACGTTTACTGTGTTTAGTTCTCTGAGAGAGAGAGGGACAAAGAACTGAATGGTGAATTTTACCAAGTCAGTGCTGCTCCTACTTTATCACAGTCATATCAATATTGCGAAAGAATATTAAAAGAACATAATGAATATAACCACAATAACATAAAGAACATAACCACAATAACGTTGTTGAATAAACAGAGAACAAAAGAAACTCTTGATGTTATTTGATTTTGTGCCTCCAGTCAGATATGATCTGACGTCAAGACTTATATGAGGGTGCCAAACTTTGCGCAGTCTCTATATATAAAAATGCCAATATGTGCAAATATTGTGTGTACTGATTTGTCACAAAAAAAATCCCCAAAAACCCAAAAGGCTCAGGATTTTGTGTGTGTGTGTGTGTTTGTGTGTCAACTTGGGTTATTCACTCACAGTGTCTGAATAAAGGAGTCAAAGAATACCATTTAATGGAAGTCGACACTATGGGGAACTTCATGTCACCAGAGACAACACAGCAAATTAGCTGATAATTAAATTTTTCTCCATTAGGGAAAGAGCAGAGTAATAACTCACGCAGTAGGATTCCCCGCTCCATTAATGTCTCTATTTCCTTCATGTAGCAGAATAAGGGGGCAAGACGGGGATGTCAACAGCTCAAAAAATACTGGAAGACATTGCGAGAAAGGAGCATGTCGCATTCTCATACAAGCTTAATGACAGAATGAAGAGGACGACAGTGAGGGGATCTTGTAAGTTCACTGTTTTGATCACAGAGTTCGGAGCGCAGTAACAAAGAGAGCAGTAGTTGGTTGGCTCTAGCATTAATTTATGCAGCACTGAAGACTTGTTTCTTTTCAGCAGAGGTGAAAGTAATTCTTGTGGACTGTGCGCACACATTTCTGTGTGTGCCTGTGCATGAGTGTGTATGTAATCACACAGCTGTTGAAGGGGCTTTTGCCTCCAGCTGTTAACCTGGTGATGACAGCGGTCCATGGCCCCACCTTCATGCTCACTGATCCGAGTAATTACCTCGTCCATCTGACCCCCCCCCTCCCCTCAGACACAACACCACTGCCACACCACTCAGAGGGCTGGCTGTCACCGCAGTAGTGATGACTAGCCTGCGAGAGCAACATGGACAATATAGTTACACACAGCTTTATTAAACATTTACTCTCAGATCATCTTTAAGTCTTTGTTTTTAATCAGAACCCAGTAATGAGGGCTGATGGTATAGTAACTGGGAAACAATACTCATTAAAAGACTATCATGATGCTGTTATCTGTGCAATAACAGGGGAAGGAAAATTTAAAGGGGACTGTGCAGAATTGCCCCGTACTGTTAGTTTGAAGGTAAAAGTTCATCACCTGCATGTCCCCTATCTGTGCCTGCTCATCAAAATCAGTGGACACTCAGCCCTGGCAAGACTGGTCTCGACACCTCATAACAGGGAAAAGAGAAATGAGAGCTCGGGGAACACATGCTGTGCCAAATATGTCCCATATTCTTTTCCTGTAACAGTCTCTCTCAGTGAGCAGAAACAAGAAAGACCCGGATGATGAGTAATTTCACAGCTGAAAGACTTTCCTTTCCCTGATTTGATATCATTTGTAAGAAAAGAAGGTAAATCTCCCTGCTCTACATCTCTCCCCAGTGGGATATAATGCATTCTGTTCATCTAATTTTCTGAAATACTGGGAGTGTGCAACAGCAGGGCAATCTCAATACAGCCAGACGGGAAGAGTAAAGGAGAGCAAATCGAGGAAAAGTCAGCAATGAAATTAAGAGAAAAGCTGTGCATCTGTCCCTCTGAGCTCACTAGTGTGTACATGTACAGTGTGTGTTTATAAACCGTAACGGAGAGCCAGCGTGCTTTCTGTAACCCATGTGAATATGATTAAGGCTTTCCTTTCAGCAAACACTTCAATTTCTAACCCTCACTCTTAAAATCCTATTCCTCACAGAAATAGAGCATCTTGATCTTACATCTTTGTATCCTGGAAAATATTCATAGGTGTTTCAATGAAAACGTATTAACCATTCTGTGCAGCGCATGGCGATTAGTATGTAAGGGCAAAACTTCACATTTGTGCTTAAACTGGCCTTGTCAATCTGCACTTGACTGGGTAGTCTGGCTGTGTCCCTGTACTGCCCCCCCCCCTCCCATTCAACCTAGAGGGGCTGCGTCAGCTGGACTGGTCTGGAGATCAATGCCGGGGAAACAGCCACATAATAGCCCAGATTAATGATGAAAAATTTGGTGTCATCCAGTAGGCTGGTGGATATTTATCACTAGGGAGGCAGGAGTGGGGTAGGGGTTGCCAATAGGAGCCTCCTAGCACCTTACTGACCAGGGAGGCTTGTGGCAAGACAAGGGAGTAACTGTAGCTGCAAGTACTGCCAGCTGGAGCCCTAATGGAGATTCTCTCAGGGGTAATAGCCAAGAGTGGAATGGATAGTCTTCAACAGATACTAGAGCTGCTATTGCTGAGTTTTATAGGCCACAGCCATCACTGAAGCTGACACTGCTTCTATTTGAGAATGCACCGTACTTGAACGAACTGTCTGCAATCGCAGCCAGGAATCATTCGCCTGTCTCTGGTTTTTCCTTTACCTTTTTTGTGTAATAACAGAGGATAGAGGAATAATAGAGGACATGCAAAGAGTAAGCTGCAGTGGGTGCACTGTAATATCCATTCCTCCCAAATGCACCATGTGCAGTTTATGAGAGAAACAATAAGGTAAAGTAGAATAAATACTTCATTAGTTCATTATCAGGAGAGGGAAAAAAAAGTCCACCTGGGCCAATAACCTCAAACACTTCTTATTTTATTAGAAAGAGAGTTAATACAGAGACACAATATCTTAGGGTGCAATCACAGTCTCTTGAGAGAGTTCTTCCACACAGCCTTTAGGGTGGATTGAAAATACTGCTCACGTCTCATGGTGACTGAGAGACAAGACTATTACAGTCCTGTCGCAGGAAGAGTGGGCCTGAGGAATCTACTACTGGAAGACTTCAAATGGCTCCCCAATTACCTTTCACAGCCCAAAGGGATGCTGCCTTGGAGACATCTCAACACAACTCTACAGCAGTGTCTTGCATGCTGGTCCCACATTGTCAGGTCAATCCTTCCATGGTTCTATGATCTAGCTCATTGGCCCAAAGTGCAAACATTGATTATCAAAAAAATCAAATAATGAAATAATCAAAACTTGTAATAAAATGTTTGAATCCGTGTATCATTCGTTCTTTCCATTTTCAATTGGCAATCAAAAATCAAAACATAAAAAAGTGACTGGTTATTTTGTTATTTGTTTTTTATTATAACACAAAAAACGGAAAAACGTCTGTTTTTTCATATTTCAATTTTAGGCACAGATCAAAAATACGAAATAGAAAAACGGGAAGATCATTTCACGGCCTTGCAGGAGACCCATCTGCTGCAATGTGCAGTAAATGTGTTTGTGCGTCAAACCGCTGTGGAACAAGTCCTTAATCAATCTTTAAAAAATAATCCTTAATCTGTTGTTCCAGCGTCGCCACGGTAGTCATGGTTACCCGAACTGCCCCGTACAGAGCCATTTCCGGGTCACGTAAACCCGACAAATTAAATATTAAAATCAAATTGAGTCCTGTGGCCCGTTTTTCTATTTCGTATTTTTGATCTGTGCCTAAAATTGAAATATGAAAAACCAGACGTTTTTCCGTTTTTTGTGTTATAATAAAAAACAAATAACAAAATAACCAGTCACTTTTTCATGTTTTGGTTTTTGATTGCCAATGGAAAATGGAAAGAACGAATGATACACAGATTTGTTTGTGGGCTTGCTTGCCTCTGGATAAATATCATAAGTGTTTTTGTATGTACATAAAAAGATTTCAGAGCATCAAAGAGATCATTGCACACCCTGTTTATGCCTCGTGTATAAGCACCCATTGTTTTATTTGTATTACACCTTCTCATGACCCTCAGTCTGGAACTGCCTTCCTAGCTCTATAAGGACATCACTTCAGTGCACCTTCAGAGTATTTATTATTATTTGTTTTATGCTTTCCCCGCCTCATTGTTTTCTTCACTGGTTTGTCAGGTTTGACCCTGAGCACTCTGGATCTGTCAGGCCTGAAAATCACAGACAAATGTCACCACTCCTTTTTTTCAGTACATTCACTGCAAGAGGATACTATCGTCCCCTTCCTCTGCTCAAAAAAACAAGACCTTCCTCATCCCGATGACAGCATTCCCTGCCCTATCAAGCCAGAAATTATTTGATTTCTGGCTTTCTGGCTCTAGCACAGCCATAAATTCCATGCAGCCATGAAGCTAATGGACATAAGGCCTCTATCCAGGAATGTTGAGCATAAGCAGATATCCAGGTCTGAAGCAAGGAGGGGGGTATGAAGCGGGAGGGGGGGGCAATTAAGTGTGTGGCGCAGGCAGGAGTGCAGGTGTGTGGACTGGTGATAAGGACAGTGGAACTGCCATTACTCATCCCCAACCAACAACAGCAAATAGACTGCCAGCAGATGACGGGTTTGCTCTGGCAGCCTCCGAAAGCTTTTCCTCTGCTGGAGAGAGGAGTGTGTGGCGGAACAGAGTGGATAAGGAATAGATAGCAAGGAAAAGCGCATTTCATCATGCCAGGAGAGGTGGCAAAAAATGGTTGTATGCAATATTGTTCAGGCAAGAGTCGTTTAGAAAAACGAAGTAACTGTCGCTTGGCTTTTTTCAAAGCAATTAAGATTAATTAAGTGTTGCTGTGGCACTTCATATTTGCTAAACTGGCCTTTCCTTTATCATCAAAGCGCCATACAATACGTGATTTAAAAGGAATTTATTTAGAGAAGAATTTGACAATAGAGAATGATTACACCATTAGCCAATAAATCAATTGTTTCATGATAGCACTTAAAACAAAGACATATGCCGTTTTCCTAAATGATTAATGACTCTGATGATTTCAATGGTGATTAAACAGAGGTTTAAGAGCAGAAAGCAGCCCAAGTGTACACAAAATAAGTAACACAAACCTTGATCTTATGTTGTGTGGAGGTTGTTCCATTGCAAAGGATCTTGCTCACAATTAAACCATATCCCAGGCTTCATTAAACATTTAAAATCGCATCTGGAATTATGGCATATCCCTTAAAATGAATACTTTTTCCCTCTGCCTTCAGAATAAATTCCCTATCTATATATATATATATATATATATATATATATATATATATATATATATATATATATATATATATATATATATATTTGTATATATATATATATATATATACACACATATTTGTATATATATATGTATATATATATGTATATATATACACATATTTGTATATATATATATATTTGTATATATATATATATATTTTTTTTTTATATATATATATATATATATATATATATATATATATATATATATATATATATATATATATATATATATATATATATATATATATATATATATATATATATGTATGTATGAGGTGTCATCTCCATAAGAAATACCACAAATCCTTGGAGCCAAAGAATGTGCATTGCCAGTAGAGTGTAAACTGGTGAATGGCCAGAAG
Source organism: Cololabis saira (assembly GCF_033807715.1). NCBI lineage: Eukaryota > Metazoa > Chordata > Actinopteri > Beloniformes > Belonidae > Cololabis > Cololabis saira. Next base: position 37,508,604 of record NC_084590.1, read on the forward strand.
AGGTCATTTTGAATATCGCTCTGCTGACAGACTCTACTTTGTCAACTAGACACAGTATTTCAGCCGCAGTCACAGTGGTGCATCAGTCTGCCCTAAGGATCTCCATGGCCCCTTTCTTTTGGTCAGCACATCGTGAGTCCTCTTAACTGACTTTGGGGGCAGAGAACAAGCTCACAGCCTGTCTACCAGGGCAGCCGTGGCATACGACAGCAGATGTGTTGTGTTTCATGTGTAGCAGCATGCATATGGATGTCCAGGTTCAAGCACTTGACAGGGGATTGAGACCTGTGAAGAGAGCATCTCTGCCAAGGGACTGGGGAAAGGGCATCTCTCAGCTGTGACAAACTCATTGTCATCTGTGACATTTATCACTGTCCCCTTCATATCTGCATGCAAGCATTTCACTCCTGAAATGAAACAAGCTTGTGGGTGGCAAGGTGTCATGCAAAACGGATGCACACATGAAGATTTGTACCGGCTGCTAACGTTCTATTAACATTGAGCAGCGAGAGATGATTGTGATGGAAGAAAATTGGAAGATCGAAAGACTGTAACCAGATCAGTTTTACAAAGAGAAATCTATGATCATTTTCCTGACACTCCTTTTCTTTCCCCCGTTACTTATATGGATTTTGGATGATGATTTCAACAGTACCATCTGCACAGCTTTCCAATCCAAAACTCCCACATCTTTTTAACTCCTGGCAGTCCAGTAGGGAGGGTGGGGAAAAAGGAATACGACTATCTAACCAAAAATGGAAAACCACATTTCCGTATGGAACAGAACCGAAGGCTCATTTAATTGTACTGTGCAAACAAAAATGTATGCAAGTTGAAGATGGACGAATTGCATCTGATGATTGTGACAAATTGGACAAAGCAATCGAGAAAGCCCTCCTTCCAGGGGCTGCTGCCGCCATACTGTTCTGTCTCTCTGTCACCTGCTTGGCATCCCCTCTCTTTAATTAACTGGTTGTAATCAAACAGACCCCACAAATACTGTAGGCAGATGATAAATCCTCTGGAGACACAAAGGACTTGCACAGGAAAAACAAAACACTGAAACTGTTTATTATGTGAACCTGGCTGAAGACTGAGTGGGGCAGAGGGCAAAGGAAAATGAGAGCACGAAGAGTTTATCTCAATTTTACAAATAAACAAAGGTGAGAAAAAACACAAGAGACCTCCAGTAATTAGTCTAATCACAGCCTGCCAAAGCACACGACTAACACACAAAGCAAAAGCACGTAATAATTTTGCTGAATTTACACGCTTTCTTTGAGATTAGATCATGTTCAAAGCAAAGCTGTTATAGCAAACTCTTTCACCATGACATCTTGCTTTGATTCACTCAGAGAGACAAGATATTTGGCTTACGCATATGTATGATGGAAAGGAATTCTCTTCTTCTCTTTTTTTGTTTTTCATTTTCTACAGCAGGTAGATACATTTATCTGGAACGCAGCAACATTTTTATATTCGCAGCTGCCAGCCACATCTGTCCTTTGGCAAATTCTTGTGGGCTGGCTGGTTGTGGTGCTGGCGGTCATTATCATATTTAGTTGCTTAAGTCGGCATCTGTGACACTTAACACAGTTACAAGAGCAAACCCATGTGTTTGTCAATAAATGTAAGTAATGTAAAGATGGCTTAAACTGCAGGGGTCATAACTGTATGATTACATACATGTACTGTATTTCTGAACCAATTAGTTCTAAGACATCAGTATCACATCACCTCGGTCCCAGTCTGAAAGCTGCTCCCTATCCTCACCAGAGGCAAAAAAAAGTAAATGACGACTTCTTCTGCATGCTTACAACACACAGAACTTTGTACTGTATGTGCTCACACACAGATTAATGCTTAGACACAACCTTGACCTTTTCTCACTACAATAACAGGTGAAACGGTGGGAATGGGGCTGAATTTTTGATTTTAGATGTAAAATGTGATCAAGCAATTAAGAAGAGCAAACTACAAGAAGTTGGGAAAAAGAGGAAAGGAAAAAAAATATCTATGCCTTAAACTTGCATTTCCACTGAGGAAAATGTTAGCTTACTATGCAAAGACAGAAAAGGATAATATATATAAACATACATATATCTAAAAATAAAAAGGTATTGTGGTTAAATAATGCTGTGGTGCATTAGCTTGGAGAGGAAAATTATACCGTGGTGTTTTTGCTCTGCCTTTGTTTCAGCTAAGATCCAGTGGGCGAAAAAGGCCTTCCTGGCTTTGATGAGTGTAATTATGCTTTAAACAGTGCTGCAGGAGTAAATTCATTATCCAGCCAGCTAGCTCTAGTTGCTGACTCTCTTCGTCTCTGTCTCCCCCAGCTCCATGAATTCAGACAGGGCCTGTAGACACATACACAGTAAGCTCCCCACAGACCATCCTGCGCTAGAGGGCTGCAGTTCTGCAGCCATCCCCCTCCTTCATACAGGAGAAGATTGAACTCTTCGTGCAACCCCAATAATACTGAAGAAATTAATATGCGGAAAGGAAAGGCAAACGCTCACGCACATCTTAGGCTCCTATAGCCTCCCTGATCCATCCACCCATCCTAAGCTGTGATCTCCACTTCTTTCTGGAGGGTTCTCTGTAAAAACCAAGAACCTCCAGAGAGACCCTAATTTCTTTACACACACACACACACACACACAGATCAGGGCAGTGATCCTCATGACCTCAGCAGAGAAAAAGCTGCATGCCATACATAAACTTCCCTGTCTTGCAAGTATCTGCCCTCGTACTCTGAGCCCTGGGTATGAAGCGTGGGTCAATCCTAAAAATTGATTGGATTGATTCCTGGATCAAACAGTCTATCACGATCGGAAATGTAGATGAATAGCTGAAATGTGGGTCTCAGCGGACTCTTGACCAGACAACTGCATTGCTTCAAGTGCGACAAGCAGTCGTCACTTACATGAAAGTGAAACATAATAAGGACAGAGATTTGAATTTGTTTTATTCAAATCGCCTTTGCCTGTTTGTTTATGTTAAAACTCTAAGCCGTCTCTCACAGGCTGATCCAGACTTCTAGATGGGATGTTACTACTCCCTCCCCTCCTTGCCATTTATATCCACTCAAGGGTTCCAACCAATTTAAAACCTCACGGCAGGGATATATTAGGAATTAACAGCATTTCTATACTGAGTACTAGCTGCTTCCATATTTATTGAGTGCCTAAGAGAGAGAGAGAGCTGTATGGTGGCAGGATGAGTTTAAACAAATCCTCCAATTACTCTGAATCTCAATGGATTTATGAGTAAGCAAAATTACGACTATGGGAGAGACTGTAGTCACTTTATATGATCTTGATTACGCATGTCTGTCTTTGGCAAAAGTGTCTGCAGCCTCTCATCTCCTCCCTTCTTTCAGCATGTCGGTGTATGCGTCTGTGAGGATTCATCACGCATCCTTAGGAGTCGATCAAGGGGAAAACACCTCCCTTTTTCTCCCTCCTCCAGCTCCTCTCGCCCTCATCTAACATTAATGGCTGTTGGTTTTTTAATGAGGAAGTGGGTGTCCCTGTGCACCATGTCCACGGAGGGCTTTGCAGTGGGGGAGACCGAGGGGGAGGGGAAGGAGGAAGAGACGTACTGGTGCAAAACACATCCCCTGGCTGTGAAGCTCAAACGCCAGCCGAGCAGGGAGGGACCGATGGGGGGGCAGGCACTCTCAGTAAATATTGCCATGCCCTCCTTCAGCCTTCAAAGAGAAAAACAATCAACCGCAGCATTCTGCTTCTCGTGTTCCAGCCTCCGCACCGTGAACAGGCAAAGTGCGTTATGGTAAAACATGGCTGTGAAAAGCTGCTTTATTTTTCGAGTCAAAGAGCTCTTTGCAAGAAGCGCATGCATACTTTTTTGTCTGCAGTTGCTGCAGTGAGACAGCTGTCTTGTCCAATTAGTGCCACACAAAGGACTATGAGGATAATATTTTTAAGACATTCACACAATAATAAATAATCTTACAGAACTTTACACTAATAAGTATGTTTTACCCAGAATTCTTTTTTTTCATACTTGTCTTTTGAATCAAATCTGGTCAAATCATTTATTTTCCTCATAGGGGAATTTTTTGGAGGCTGAAGTTCTACAGTAAGTGCATAAAAGTATTGCTGAGCAGCCAACAAGAAGAAGTACACCAGGACTTCTACAAGATACAGAAAGAATATAAAAGTTAGATCAATATAGCATCTGCCCTCAAAACAAGTGAAATGCTATAATACTAAAAAGATGGAATTAAATCTTAAGAGCTAGAATCAAAGTGTAAGATGCGCCAAAAAAAGTGCAAGAGCTATTCAGTCAGTGGGCACGTCAACAACTTAAAGAAATATGAGCAAAAACTGCAATTATTTTCCAGGTAATGTCATTATTAACTGAATGGTTAAGGCCTAAATAAGAAATCTAAAGCTTACAGAGACATATAATTGAAAAACAAAATTAGAGAACAGAGAAATAGTATTTCCTCTCTTAATTAAAGAACTGCTAAGTGGAAAGTCAGCAATTTTGAACACATGAAGACCTACATTACAACAATCATGAGTTGATTACAGTGGATAATTATGTCGTAAATACTGGTCATACTACTGTGTTTTCAGTATGCCGATGACGGAAAATATACTTTCATACGGGATCTCGCTGTTTGACATCACTAAACAAATGTTTTCTGCTACTGGAATCAGAAACATACCTCATTCTAAATGGTCTCTTTAATCTGTCTACTTGTAAATCAAGGTTTAAAACCTCACAAATCAAATTAATGGTTATACATTTGCATAGTGTTCATTTTACAAACATCATCACTGACACTTGTTTCAGCTGCTTCTATTTGTAAATCTGGACCGAGTACATGGTGTGGTTCTGTCAGTTTCCTATGATTCTGTTCAGTTTTGAGATGCTGTCTCACAATTAAACCATATCCCAGACTTCATTAAACATTTAAAATCTCATCTGGAATTATGGCATATAAGCTGTCTGTTTGGAACAGTTGGCATGCTAAAGAGTGAATTTAGATCTGATCAGATGTCTTCCTAAGGATTTTCATATCATAAATGATAACATCTACCTTGCACTTGCTATTTTGTCAAAATATGACTACAATGAAATCTGTTGGAAATTAACAATTTTTTTTTTTTCTGGTAAATAGTGAATCATTTTGTACGTAGTCATATGAGACTGCTAACAAATTTTGTGGAAATGTTGCTTGAAAAAGATAGGGATTTGTTTTCGTGATTTTGTTCAGTCTATTAGTGATATGAAATGAACTGATACAAAAGACACTTGTTTGATGCGTCTCTGTAGAGCTCTCAGCCATGCCCTGATACTGCACTCTGCTAGCTACAAGAGCGGGGCACACACAAGCGTAGCAGAAATGAGAGTCTGAAATGACATGCAACAAAAACTCAGAGATACTGGGAGCCAATTAAATAAAGGAAATGGCCTTCATCATTGTATGATTAATGGACCACACCATTAGTGCATAATGTTGGTCCCCCTCCCTATTGCTACCTGTGTGACTGTGCAGCACATGCATGTGTGTATGCAAGTAGAAGAGAAAGCAATCGGGATGGGCGGGGGGTGTACCAAAGTCCCCAGGGTGTAGTAGCTGGAAGTATTCATCTCTCTCTCCTCCCTCTGAGTGATAATTCTGGTGTTATTCAGTCAGGAGTGGGACGGGCAGTGCTGGGCTAGTGATGAAGCACCATGGCCTTTAGAAATTCATTTCCACCAAGCATTCATCTCATTCCCATTCAACACTGGTCTACACCCCACATTCACACCCATGCACACTGAGAGTCATTAGAGCGCTATGATCCATACTCAAAGATCTTGTCTACCATTTACAAAAAATAGCTCCACCAAACATGAAAAACATCTCAAAGCAGATAGAAAACTTCATCTATACTGCAAATTAAATATAATGAAAAAATGTATATATTAAAGATAAGAAAGAGAGATTAACTCGGTTGTTTGTTTTTTTTTCTTCCACTGTGACAGAACAAATATCCAGATTATAAATTGTCAAGACTTGACAGTTTTTTTACCCAAAATAAAATCTCCAATCCCTTTAAGTTACTGTGCACCAAAGCAAAAGGCACACGACAGAGACAAACAGGCTGAGTCAAAAGAAGCGCTGTAATGCATATACCCCACCGATGCCTCCCAGTAATGAGGCATTAATGAACAATGTATTTCAGATATAAAGTATCCGGTCTCAGATTAAACATTCTTGCATGAGCAGCCTGTGAAAAGCAGCACGCTGTACACAAGTCCTCTTTGCAGTCCCTTGACTGTCCCTCACTGACCATGTCACACCCCCAAGACAAACATACACCCCTAAAACATCTGTTCAGCAAGTAAACCCCATCTGTGCACAGTCAACCTTCCACCACTTAGCAGCCCCACCCCTACACCATCCCTCGATTTAGTAGTCCATCCACATTAAAGCCCCCCTACGTAGACAATTCCACACATAAACAGACCACGCACTGAGCAGACCTGGCCCCACCTGGCAACGGCCTCTGCCTGTCTGTCTGTGCGTACACCCCTTGAGCCAGCACATCAGGACAGGTTTCCCCAAGGAGAGAGAGCAGGTTGACTCTGCCATAACACCACAGAATTTACATAGAGCTTCTACTGGCATTCAGAGTGATGGGTCCCCCACCGCTGGCGCCTGCCAATCGATGTGTCCCATTCCCATGAAGAAGAGGCCCACAACTACCATTCAGCAAAGCCTGGGAGACATCATTAATATGCAAGTGTTAATGGGCACAGCCATATACTAATTGCGGACTGGAAAGGGATCGTGTTTAATATTAGAATCTATTACACTCTGGCTGTTGCAAGGGAAGGCAAATGAATTAAGACAACACGTTATTTACGCATGGACAGGGCAAATAGATAATGACAGTAGTGAGAAGGTTCACAGTAAACATGGCAGCTGTTACTCACATCTGTCGGTCCCCATATCTGCAATGCTTAGTGGCCCCTTGATATGAACTATGGCCATAATTAGTCGACTTTTTTCTCTCGTTTCTCTTCTCAAATACAAATCTTGCTGCAGAGGGGAAACACAAGGACACAACTGCAGTGTAGGGACTACGCTTGGTAGCCGTTTTTTTCCAACTTAAGAGGAGACACAAAAGAAAACTAGAGAAAGACACTAGTCAAGTAGTAAACCCACTATCAAACACATGACCTACTGTGAGAAAATCTAAGCTCAGGTTCAGTGTAACAAAATAATAAATATACAGTATGAAAAAAAAAATCTGGTTCACAATTAATAGAGTAAGTGATGATGCATTACTTTCTCTCCCTTGCCTTCTTTTCACTAAGTCCCTAATGAACATGTCGCTGGCAGAATTAATTTCTTACTGTTTAATTGATCTCCAAACAGCTCTCATCCATCATATGGCCACTCAATGTCATACTCCTTTAATCTTTGTCTCCCCCTCATCATCCTGCTGTAGCACAGGCCATTAGACATGGAGAAAAGGTTGCACTGTGCTATGGGCATCTTTATCCCTCAACCACTCACAGACAGACACACACACACACACACACACACACACACACACCTACTCTCACATTAAGTGTAGAGTAGGTAAAAACTTTTATATGCATAAATATCTCTATATCCTCTACTGATCTTGAGTGCCTCTAAAAAAATATGCATCCAAACAAGAGCAGCTGATGCTGCAGAGACACAGACTCCAGCAACGAGAGCAGTGGCACCGAGGGAATGCACCTAACATCTGTTTTATATGAATGGCTCCTAGCACAGCTTACAAGCTACTGTAATATTCACAAGGGCAACGAGAAACCGAAGTAATTGGGATGTGTTCAGGATGTGTAACTGTGTAGTGCCTAGCTAAAAGCTAACAGCGGAGCAGCTTGAACTTTCCGGTCCTGCAATACACACAGTGGATGTAAGAAAAACTGATGGGGGAGGGAGAAAAACGTATTTGTAAAAATTAAATTAGCACTAAATACTTTAAGTAGTTTAAATAGTTTAAAACATTGTGCAATGTCTTTTTATCTGTGCAACTTAAAGGAGCATGAGGCTCCTTTTAAGAAATGAGACTCTCTAGCGCCACCCTTCACCACGACGGCCGTTGGGGGTACTGCAGCCAACAGTGAAGCCGGCACGGGAGAACGGGGAGAACGCACATGCAGCGTCATGTGACGTCACGTCCGCAGCCCAGCGCGGGAAATTTGGGACCGAATTGCAGCACATTTTGCAGCACACAGCCTGTTCAAGGCAAAGGAGAGATACACTAGAGGGCTCATTCTTTTGGGTTTGGAACGCTCCATCTGACATTATTACTAGAAAACTTAAAATGTATACGGATTTCTTTCATAAATCTTGCCACAATCCGGCCTCAAGCTCCTTTAAGTAAACATTATATAGTTTGCTGGGTGCGTAACAGTAAAGGTGTGTTGTTGCGCAGAGAAGATGCTTGTTTGAGTATGCAACAGAGCAAATGGCTGTGTCCTCTTTAGATGCAAGAGCGATTGTGAAAGCCTCATCATGTATCAGCACCCACAGACGCGCCCATCCCAGGAGCGACCGCCACACTATGTCTCGTCCCTGACACGCCAACATAATGAATGGCCTGGCTAATGAAGGCTTACTAATTGATTATGGAGAAAACAGAGTATTACTCACCCTATGAAGGCAGCTCCAAGGGGTTGCTGAGACACTTTGTCAATGCTCTGTTTTCCCAGACGGTCCAGCCCAGAGGGTCTTTATATTGACCTTCTGACCAGTATGGACACCACGCATGCAATGAAAGGTATTACTCTTATAATATTTAATTATCCTCATACGTTTTATAACAGTGATTATTGTATACATTTGGAGCAGGGGTTAATATAGATTAATTCAGCAAATAAATGTGTTGTACAGCTTGTTGCAGGTATGCTCAATGCCCAACCAGGTGTGTCCACCAGTGATGAGAGTGAATGGGGATTTCAAGGTTTTACACTCTGTGCTGTTGTTCAGTGGAGCAGACAGAGGCTGCTAAGGTGGGAGGTGTATGTAGAGGGCCATTGTCTTTGATTAACTAATTAGTAGACATTATCAAGATTCAACAGAAGTCATTACGACTTGGCTTTGGTGATGTGGCACTCATTTCCCTACGGACCTCAGACCATTGCTTCCCAGTCCTTGCCCAGCCTGCCACAGCCTAGGTCACCCATTAAATCTATAACAACTAATTTTGCTTTTTAAATGAACCTTTAATTGACTTTTGTGTGATGAAAGCAATGTGGCTGATCCAGCTCGCATTATGTGAATCACTGATTGACTGAATTTGTGATGTGGCATTGTGTTTTGTAGACCATGGAAGCTGAGTGAGGGAGATTGCTGATCTGACTGCTGATGTTGCTTTTTGTCACACATGCCCACACTCATTATCATACATACATTCATTCAAGCACCCATATTATCAGTTAAGCTCCTTCATATATTCCTTCATTGTGAAAACTTTTGAATGTATCTCATAAAAGTCTTGAGTTCAACTACAGATGAGGACAAATGTTTCTACAAAAACTGATCTGAAGGAACACATGTAGTTGCAACGTTACGTTCGTGGGTTTCAGCAACAGCAGGGAAGACAAACACAGCACCCAGTGCAGCATCTGTTTATGCAATCTCAGCGGGAAGCGTTTAACACTGCAGATCCACTGGGTTGCACATGCTCCCCATTGCCATCTTCTGCTGAGCTTAGACAAGTGGTGTCCTCACAGGCAAGGCCCAAACCATAATCAAGAAATTATGATAATTCACTCTAATCATAAGTGAAGGAGGGCAAAATGACTGAAATTAAATTCTGGATTACTGCCTCTGACTGCAGGGATGTATCAGTAACTGCTATTTTGTGTGAGTGTTTTTAATATATGCTTGTGCCGACAATTAAAACACTAAGTTAAGGGGAGTGCCACAGATTTACTGGGAGGCAACGCGCACACACACGCATGCATGCACACATTCTGGTGTAGATTTACGATACTGGTGTGTAATGAGAGGGGAAACGGCTCCGTGATGTGTTTGCTCAGTGTGCTGCATGGCCGTTCTCCCAGTCTGGGGCATTAGGATGCCCCCTCTGTAGAGGTTGCAGCATGTTGGGATACGGGAGGGCGCAAAATAGAAATCTGGTCAGGATGGGTCTGTTCTGGTCTAATTGAGTCCTTTGGGCAGAGACTCCACTGATCAGAGACTTGTTACAGGAATCAAGTTTCATGGTTTCAAAACAATGAGATTTCAGAGAAGGGATTTGCAGTCCTCAGGGATTCCATCTTAACCTTTCTCTGATTCTTTGCTTCTCCTTTGGTCAGCTGGCCCTGTGTGCCTGTGTTTTAAATTTGATTACTTCAACAATATGGACACACTGGGCTGAACAGTTGAGCTCAGCCAGCAGGATTCACATTCACATTGTGGCAATTCTGTTCGAGTTACTTGTTGATGCCAAACATGTGGTTTGTTTGTCCAAACTGGTATGTGCTTCAGCAGATATCTCTGGGTTTCACCTGGATATTCAGCTCAGGATGCTGACTCACCAGAGTAAACAAAGCTTCACTGACCACTGGAGAAGAATGTGAAACAGTTCAAAGGATCAAAGTCTTTGTTCTGTGTAATCTAAGCCCATTATTCAGGCTTGCTGTCCACATGATTAAATATTAATGGGGATTTACAGGACCAGAGATGCACATGGTGTTGGCAACATTTAACTTACAATTAAGAATAGTATAAGGTGAGGTATTAAATGCACAAACATGTCAGTTTGATTTATATTTTTTAAATAGTTGGATGATTAGGCAACTGTTATTTGAATAAATGTTATTTGATACATTTTACTGGTCTAAAATATTCACATAAGTCCCTGAATATATTGAAAGAAAAACAAAAATCATACAATTTACAAAAAGATGCCTGAGAGATCTTAAACTCCTTCCTTCTTTATCTCTGTTGCTGGATACTTCCCACTTAACAATTCAAGAGAGAGAAAGAAAACAAGACAAATGACTTTGGCCTTTTAAAGGAGGAATCAAACCCTTTCTCCAGTGGGCAGAGGATCCAAAGCTGTGTCTATGTTTCTTGCTCACCTCCTGCAGTGGCATTAAGTACTGAAGGCTCTAGACGAGTTTCCTGTGGAGCAGCAAAGGCCAGGACAAACACGAGCAGTGTGCTGGGTTTAATAGGCACTAGGCCCAGTCAAGTGTGGCAGTTCATAAATTAAAGACAAAAGCAAAGAAAGGAAGATGGTAGACTGAGCAAATACAAGCAGCAAACAACATAACAGAGAGCTGCCTGCCCTCTGGATTGTCTCAGCTCAGAATAACGTGCCAGACAAGCAGAGGAGGGCATGACAGAAGAAAAATCATGCTATCAATACAATTACTTTGATAAGAATAGCACATGTGTCAAGCAACAGCAAAAAATGAAAATTCAGACCTATTCAAAATCATTCTTTTTTAGTCTTTAGGGTGGGGATAGGGAGGGAGGAAGTGGAGGACAGGCGCTGTGCCTCATCCACCTGATGCCATAATGCTTCCTCGCACAGCTTCCTTTTGTAGCCTACAGTCATGGGCAAAGGAGAAAGGCAGACACAAAGAACAGACAGGACTCTCTGCAGGACCCTCTTTGTGCCATCACCACTCGCAGGCGGCAGGACAAAGCCTTCAGCTGCCCGGACACCTCGTTAGCCCACTCCCTGCAGCTCTCACATGGTACAGGGTTGACTGCAGCCCGCCTGCTGTGGCTGGCTCATCGCTACAGTGGAGCTTCAACCACCGAGACACACACACACACACACACACACACACACACACACACACACACACACACACACACACACACACACACACACACACACACACACACTTAGGATGCTAAGTGCAACACACACACACAAGCAATGTGGGACCATAGAGTGTTAAAGGCCAGAGGAGAAATATAGTGCTATAAAACACACCTGTTATACAGCGAGTTCAAGGTCCTCCCTTCACAAGCCTTTTCATGGATATTTGCTTGGGTTGTTAAAGATGATCTTTTCAAATGCAGCCCGCAACAAAAGGGTTTCAAACCAGCTGGAGGTGGCTGGGAGAAAAGGCTTGCTTTCCTTCACAGACTTATCTTTTTAACCTTTTCTAGTCTGCGATGAATGAAAAGCAGGGAAAAGAAAGATAAAGGGTTTACCTAAACCTGGATATTTGGGTATCCTTATCAATACAATTTGAAATCTGACCACAGCAGAGGATGGTTTTATCACATTTTAGCACACACTCACTGTAGATATTTGGACAGACATCAACACACTCTTCCTAAGCAGATAATTTACAATAGATCACTTACTTATTCTTGGAACGAAAGATTTTTAAATAATTAGAGCGAGTTGATGAAAACACAGCACTATAGTTGAGGACTGTGTATAATCTCTCATTGAGTGGATTATCTCTACATTTAACCACTGCTTTCAGCTTACCATGGGATTAAATGGCATAGAGTAATCAAAGAGGGATGGAGATGCAAATTCTAACAAATCATATTGATACACGCGTCAGTGCTTACTGCAAAAGAATGATTCTGATATCCTGGTGGTCTTCATTTTTTTTCTACCCAGTCTTCTACAAATCTTCCACAAGCCACGTGAAGCTGTTTTGATATCTCTCATAGTCTATTCCTGTTAGTATCCTCTGGAATTTAAAGTAGGGTTAGTCCTTTCCTGTCTCAGACCACGCCAAATAAATATGCAGGAATTAGTTCCAGCATCATACACGGTTAAAATGGGATCCACCAGTCAGTGGATCAAAACAGCCCCGTTCACCACACTGCAATTCATTCTGGCTAGGAAATAGGGAAAGTAAATGTCATCCTGACTCAAATGCACACACATAAATATATATATGTACACACATAATCATATGAATGCAAATCAGGAAAAAAGACCTCGAAAAAACGGGTACAAACATACTGTATTTGTCTCATTTATATGCATGCATTCAGTTTCTCTGTCTGAAAATAATATCAGAATACTATTATATTTACTGTACATTCAGTAATGCATTTATACACAGCCATGAGTGGGACTAATCAAGTTAAAAATAGGTTTAAAACAAATGTACCAGTCTTTAGCAGATGGAGACTCATATGTAACTGTCACCTACCTACCAATGTCCATCCACAACCACATGAACCACAGCACACATCAATCAGCCCACTCCTACTGCTTTTTAATCTGTTTCCGCCCCGAAGGACCAAGGGCACATCAAAATTACAGTGAAAAAAGGTCAAACCATCCAATTAGAACATCATCAGGGATGCACATAGGAGGGTGACTCTCTGGACCTTTGTGACACATCATAAATCCTACTGTGTCCAAGTAAGAATACGCACTCTGGAAGGTTCAGAACCAAAGGTGGCTTTGGTAAAAGAGACTCTTGGCTGTATCTTGGCCAAGATGGCATACAAGGATTGTTGTTGGGACAGATATGAGGTGTAATGGCATGTGAATATTTTGTGATAGGTTGATTCCTCTATTCCCCAAAGATGGGCCATGTTATCATGTCATCATCAGTCCATGTATTGACCGTGTGCTGACCTGAGGGTCCAGATCAATCAGGTCTCCAATCAGGATTAGATCAAGTTGTCCACTGCAGCCTTCCTCATCATTTTTAGAGCCTATTGCTAACAAGGCACTTGCCTCATTATGGTGCACACCATTAAGAACAGAAAGTTAGACACCTTCTGAAGCCGATTGTTTTAAGATAGTACAGAGGATTCATCTATAATGTGTACACTGACATTTTGGCTCTACATATTAAAAAAAAAGGCCAACAAGTGATGGATAGAAGAAGAGACAGAAAGAAAAAAAAGAGGGTGGGTCAGTGAGCTTTGAGCCCCTTGTGGGGTGGTCGAAGCCAATTAGAGACAAGTGACAGCTCAGCTGCATGGTCATGACACAACTAGACCACAGCAACACTCTGAGCCCCAGCACCCCACGCTACAAGCCTGACTTGGACCCCAACAAGCTCTTATCGCTGGGTGCACAAAAGCAGAAATTTCCCTCTACCACCACCCCCATGATTCCAGACGCAGACCAATGCCAAAGAAGCATTGGAGTATGCTTCACAAAAGATGGTTCTCCCCCCTTCTGTCCAGCTTCCTCTGCTCTCCAGAAGGAAGTGGCTGGGCAAGCACAGCTCTCCGCCTGCCTCCGTCATGGTCGGCCAACTCTCTTGACATCTGATGTTGCTGAGAGTTGCCGTGACAACCTGGCATATCCACTGACCTTTGCCCTGATGCTTCAAAACTTGTGAACCCGAGACAAGCTAAAGAAAAAAAGAAAATAGAAAAAAAAAAGACTGCAACATAGTGGGAGATTAGAGAAGGGAGGAGTTTCAGCTGAAGCCGGGGGTTCGTTCAATTGGCTACCAGCAGCTGTCATTGCCGAGTTGCCTTCTTCCCATGAGCTAATAATGGTGCAGCCTTCTCAGGGTACATGGGGGGAGGTACTACGCCACCAGGTTGTGGGTTGTCAGAGCTTCAGGCAGTGCGGGTCTTGTGATTAATGAGAGAGGGCGTTGCGCCACAAGGAGCTCACCAGCACGTGCCACATTGGTGATAACAACAAAAACTCCTGACAATGTGCGGTAGTGGGCATGGGAAGCGCCAGTCACAACACTTCCAAAACCATAAATACACACTCATTCAAACTGAACATTTGTAAGAAAATATAAATAATAATTTAGCATAAAAACCCCCAAAGGCATGATCCTGTTCACGCTTGACTGAGTTTTAAGTGTATGATGATCTGTGGACAGCTTTTTTAGGGCAGAAGGGGCAAGAGATACAGAGATGTGGCATGACAAGGAGGAGTGATGGGGAGACAGGGACACCCAGCTGGGGGTTAGAACACGTCTAACGTCTGCCAGTCAAGTGAAGTTAATGATGTCACATTCTTGAGCCAACCATCCGCCTGCTGCTTCTGAGAAAAGACTTTGAAAAAGAGAGATGTTTTTGTAAGGTGAGGTGGCAGGCTGCTTTGTGGATGAAATTCTGAGGTTTCAATTTACATGTCAGTTAGCTTTGTCATATCACATAAAGTGACTTTGATATGAATATATATCTTTTCTTCACAACTGCATTATCTCCAGCCATCATCTGCATTTTTCATGTCAAATCCCTAATTAAGTAATATAATAATGTTGGGGGTTGGTGTTTCATCTGATGGACTGAAATAGCTAACAAACAAAAACAAAACAAATATTTAGGGTGATAAAGAAAACATGAGGAAAAAAGAGTGTATTTTTAAGAGCAAAAAGATGATGAACAAAGAAAATACAAAATATAAGAAAAAGTGTTTTCTTGTGGACAACATGTAGAACTGTTCAGCTTTAGTTTCTTAAGATGTCTTGTCAAAATGTTTTTCTTCTGTAGAAAGATCAAATACAAAGCAAATAAAATATAGCTAAGATCTGAGCTCAGTCAGTTGTGAAGCAGGAAATTAGATGAATCTGACAACAATCTAGTTTTGAGGTTATACTGAAGCAACAACAGAACTTGAGCAACAGAATAAATTGGCATATGCTCATATCCCTTAATTTGTAATTAAATTATATGTGTTCTTCTTCCTCTGACACGAGAATAACCCTGCCATCCATGGCTATGGCTTCTTTCATACATCTTCCAATAACACCAGCATAACTATATTAGCAGTGTATGCTTGCAATAGTCTCAAGACGGCCAAATGGACCTGTACACAGCTCCGTTTTCAAGCCATGAGGTCAGATGATGGTCAATCAATGGGAGGTCACTTCCAGAGCAGGCCAAAGGTCAGCCTATCAGGACCCAAAGTCCAACTGGACTATGAGCCCCTGAACTACTATGAATTAAGCTAAATGGCATGGATGAGTTTTGTCTAGCTGGAGTCAGAGATTCTTTAAAGGGGACCTATTATGGCATGTAATATCTATTTTAAAACAAAAAAAATAAAAACAAGCTTTTGATTGTTTTTTTCTAAATAAATTAGAAATTCAGCCTCTGAGGAATGACTTTATCATCCCATTCTCTAACCTCATTATCTATGTGGGATTCTGAGTGGGCGGGGAGGCTATGATAATGAGGCTCTGTGCTGATTGGCTGCCTGAATGACGTGTAGGGGAGGGCACAAAGCATCGCTCTGGGCAGAAGAGTAGCCGGCTGCTTACACTATTAAACCGTGTCCTAACTGCATGTGATGCATGTTTTTTCCATTGCTTTATTTTCTATTGGACTGTCCTAACTGGCCGCGAGCGACGCAGCGCTGCGCAACGCGCCGTTTTGAGCTGAACATTTGTTGGACGCCCTGCTTCTATTTACTTCCTGTCGCTCGCGTCGAAAGTCGGTTGAAAGCGCTGTAGGAAACAGTCATGGATGAGGAACGGCTGATCCAGTTAGTTGAAATGAGAAGTTATCTCTATGATACCTCCTCATTTCATTACAAAAACCTCAATAAAGTGGCAGCTGGCTGGAGGGA